>NC_091990.1:119133800-119433800 GCF_044704955.1 Pristiophorus japonicus
TAGAAGGAAAGCGGACAAGACCTGCACCTAAATCATCAAAACTTAAAGTTTTAAGGAAAGATTAAAAGAAAATAAAGGAACTCTGCAAACACAATCACAGCAGTTTAAACAACACAAGCAGCGACTTGCATGTACAAGGCTTTTTTTCATGTCACTCATTACTTTGCACATTTTTACAGGTCTCCTTCACAATCATTTTTTTACCTGTACCGGGATCTCCCGAAAACAAATTAAACCGAGCGATGTTTCCATTCTCTAAGTAATTGGCTCCAAAGGCTATATGCTGAGATATACTCCCAAAAGATGTGTAAAATAGAAACAACTTCCCCATATTTTTGCCAGAAACAAGTTAGCACATCAGGTTCCCATCTACTCAATAGCTCACGGGCCGGTGCGGGAGACCATTTGTCCAGAGATAGGGGCAGCGAACATCAGGTTGCCCCTTCAGCCAGGGATAGGGGCGGCGAGCAGCCTGCAGGACGCGCTGGGAGGATGAGGAGCTACTGTGCATGTGGACTCCACTGCGCATGCGGACAGCTGCCGGCACTGTTTTTGGCGCAGGGCTGTAGCTCTGCCTCCCACTCCACTATATACACCGCGCCAGGACCCGGGACACGCAACGGAGCATCCAGATCGTGAGTACGTTTTTTGGCGCCGTTTTGAGCGCACAAAGTCAGCACATTTCGTGTGAGTGCGCCGGAAATAGGGGTTGGGGAAATTTGGGCCCTATGTACTGTTCAGTCTCTTTAGTGCAACAGTTATTTTCAAGTGTACCTATAATCTGGGAGATCTTTTATCAGTAGTTCTAGTTTAGTCAGCAGCTTTGCAGAGTGAGGTATTGCAGCATTTGTCCAGCTGTGAGTATCGTTGGTGCAAGTGGTAACAGAAAAGTTATGTGCTCTGTTACTCTTCTGCATGGGAAGTGGAATTCTTTTGGTGTGTCTAGTATTGCTGTGTCAAAATGACTTCTTTTTACAGTTCTTCATCAATTTCATCAAGTTTCCTTCAGAGATGGAGTTTCTTTCAAAGTTATTTATTCCAGAAAAACAAATTTTAGAAACATAAAAAATGGGTGCTGGAGTAGTCCATTCGGCCCTTCGAGCCTGCACCACCATTCAATATAATCATGGCTGATCATGCAACTTCAGTACCCCATTCTTGCTTTCTCTTCATACCCCTTGAACCCTTTAACCGTAAGGGCCACATCTAACTCCCTTTTGAATATATCTAACGAACTAGCCTCAACAACTTTCTATGGTAGAGAATTCCACAGGTTCACAATTCTCTGAGTGAAGAAGTTTCGCCTCATCTCGGTCCTAAATGGCTTGCCCCTTATCCTTAGACTGTGCCCCCTGGTTCTGGACTTCCCCAACATCGGGGACATTCTTCCTGCATCTAACCTGTCCAATCCCGTCAGAATTTTATGTTTCTCTGAGATCCTCTCTCATTCTTCTAAATTCCAGTGAATATAAGCCTAGTCGATCCTGCCACCCTGGGAATCAGTCTGGTGAACCTTCACTGCACTCCCTCAATAGCAAGAATGTCCTTTCTCAGATTAGGAGACCAAAACTGTACACAATATTCAAGGGCCTGTACAACTACAGTAAGACCTCCTTGCTCCTATACTCAAATCCTCTTGCTATGAAGGCCAACATGCCATTTGCCGCCTTCACCACCTGCTGTACCTGCATGCCAACTTTCAGTGACTGATGTACCATGACTCCCAGGTCTCATTGCACCTCCCCTTTTCCTAATCTGTCACCATTCAGATAATATTCTGCCTTCCTGTTTTTGCCAACAAAGTGGATAACCTCACATTTATCTACATTATACTGCATCTGCCGTGTATTTGCCCACTCACCTAACCTGTCCAAGTCACCCTGCAGCCTCTTAGCATCCTCCTCACAATTATGAAGTTTGTCAGATTACTTCCCATCAAGCTATTCATCTGTCGTCGGGAAAATGCTGGAGTCCATTAATAAGGTCGAGGGCATTTGGAAAATCATAATAGTCAAGCACAGTCAGCATGGTTTTATGAAGGGGAAATCATGTTTGGCAAATTTACTGGAGTTCTTTGAGGATGTAACGAGCAGGGTGAATAAGGGGAAACCAGTGGATGTGGTATATTTGGCTTTCCAGAAGGCATTTCACAAGGTGCCACATAAAAGGTTATGCACAAGATAAAAGTTCACGGGATTGGGGGTAATATATCGGTTGAGGATTGGCTAACTAACAGAGAGTCGGGATAAACGGGTCATTTTCCGGTTGGCAAACAGTAACTAGTGTGGTGCCACAGGGATCAGTGCTAGGACCTCAACTATTTACAATCTATATCAATGACTTGGATGAAGGGACCGAGTGTAATGTAGCCAAGTTTGCTGATGATACAAAGATGGGGGGGAAAGCAAATTGCAAGGAGGACACACAAAATCTGCAAAGGGATATAGACAGGCTAAGTGAGTGGGCAAAAATTTGGCAGATGGAGTATAATTTAGGAAAATGTGAGGTTATCCACTTTGGCAGAAAAAACAGAAAATCAAATGATCATTTAAATGGAGAAAAATTGCAAGTGCTGCAGGACAGAGGGACCTGGGGGTCCTTGTGCATGAAACACAAAAAGTTAGTATGCAGGTACAGCAAGTAATCAGGAAGGCAAATGGAATGTTGGCCTTTATTGGAAGGGGGTGGAGTATAAAAGCAGAGAAGTCTTGCTACAACTGTACAGGGTATTGGAGAGGTCACAGCTGGAGTACTGCGTGCAGCTTTGGTCTTCGTCTTTAAGGAAGGATATACTTGCATTGGAGGCTGTTCAGAGAAGGTTCACTCGGTTGATTCCGGAGATGAGGGGGTTGACTTATGAAGGTAGGTTGGGACTATACTCATTGGAGTTCAGAAGAATGAGAGGTGATCTTAATGTTGATACTGGATTTTTTTTCCCTCAATCTGTTTCAGCGAATACACTGAGGCGAACACCAAAGAAGCTTATAACAAAGCAGTCTTTATTAATTGTTTCACCGGCCGGGACTTATCAGAACGAAGGAACGCTCTCCCTCAGAGTGCGCCCACTTCCCTTGGACAAGTCCCGTTACAATGTAGGGGCGCAACGGTTATACACTTTCAGTACGTAATACAATTGAGAGACATTCAGTTCACCTTATCCTTTGTGATCCCTCCTTCCCTTTGTCCACTCATTAGCCGATACCTGGCCTTCCTTGCCCAATTAAATACGGGCAAGTGGTTACAGCAACTGTTTTTCACAAAGAGCTTTCTCACACATTGCTTGTAAATGTTACAATTTTACTGGCGTGACTAGTAGCTAAGACCTTGAGCAAGTCTGTTATTTGTGCTGATGTTGTAATATTTGCAGTCTGACATTCTTTTAGTTATTTTTCCATTATTCCTTTGTTCACTTCACTGTCTCTATTGCTTATACATTTTCACGCATTCACATTCCCCCCTTTTATCATTCCATGATAACCCTGGTGACTATTCCAGGAGTATCGCATTCAGCCGTTCGCACTCTCTTTCCTGATCCTCCTTGTTGAGTAGGTCTTTAGTTTGCTGGATCATAACCCGGGAGCCCCTGGCCACAAGAGGGTTTGCTAATCTTGCCATCATGACTTTACAACAAAGGTTAAAGCAACCAATAATCAAGCAACAAGTAATTATTACTACGATGAGAATAATCGCTCCATGCATTAGATACGATCCCCAGGATCCACCTAACAGCCAATCAAACCAGCCTACTCCTGCAGGGGTGGATAACTTCTTTACCTCCCTTCTTATGTGATCAGCGAGATTGGTTATGTTTTCTGAATTATCGGGGATGTAAGTGCAACATTCAGATCCTATCAGGGCACATGTTCCCCCTTTCTCAGCTAACAGATAATCGAGGGCCATTCGGTTTTGTAATGCCACGGTCCATATTGCTATCATTTCGGCCGTGATGCCCTCCAGAGCTTCAGCAGTATAGTTAGCTATCTGTTCCAATACCCTCTCTAGGTTCTGTACTTCATCCATGGTGCGTCCTATCCAGAATGGGAACATCATGACCCCAAAGAACCTCTCGACGGGGGTGAGGGCTCGCCTGTGTCGGCTGGAGGCATGTACTTCCGCCAGGGAACGTGTTTGCCGCACAAATGACACCACATATCCCAAATAGCAGGACCCTGTCCATCGCCGAGGTAACCAGGGGTATGCCCTATGCCCGCACACAAAATACATGCCGTTATACGCTGCCTTTATATATTGTGTTGGGGTCCCAAGACTGGGCCCACAGACCTCCACCTGTTTTATTCGGAAGGTGAGAGAGGATAGTGACTCGTGCATCTGTTGTGATGTTGAGGTTGTGTGGGCAATCGCTGTACCCTATTTCGGGTTAAACATATGGTCCTGGTTGGCCTCCCGATTCCCGAGGTATTGGTCAGGACCAAGAATGGGGGTTCCTTTTTATGGTCATAAGGTGGTTGGTACCATCCCTGGAACGTTTGACTAATGGGGTAGCCAGCACTCTCCCACTCGGTGACGTCCCCATGGTTGTCCACGCTGTAACGGTATGATGCCCCTCCTGGCCTCCGTGATCCCTCTCTTGACCCGCCTTTCATCTTTCGTATTTGCATTGGCCCCCCCTCCGCTCATGCTAGTCTGGCTCAGAAGCCACTTGACAGTCTCAGTTAGGGTCAGTGGAACAGGGCGCAAAGGAATTCCCCCTTTGGAATGTATAGGGATATGTGAATACACCCAGTAACTAGAAAAGTTCCCGTTTCGCACGTAAACATAAGACATATATAAAAAGGTGTTTACATGGAGCTCTCGCTTCAGTCTCGCTTCCCACGCGCCGCACTTGACGTACACCAACGCTACTATACAGACTGTGGCACACAGACACAGTTTCATCTTATCGCTCTAGGTTAACAATTACTCGAGAACAAAATGTTTCTTGTAGCGTCTCTATGGACAAGGATAAATAGTCCGAATATTTTGCTGATTCAAAGAGTTCGGTTTTCTCGCCTCTCTTCTCAGGTCACCGTCGGTGTAGCTGGTTGTCGATCACTACGGGCAGGGGTTCAAACTGTTCTCCTCGGGACCCACTCGGTTAGTCGGGACGCTCCTAGGAATGACCTTATTCAGCTATCGAGAAGAGGCAGTCTGGAACAGAAACAGGGGTTAGGACAACCAGTAAAATAGGTTCGTTAGAGGGTGATGAGCTTGCAGTGGTGCAGGTGAACCCAGGTGCTCCTCCCCTTAACCTTGGCGGCGGTGGGGGTGGTAAGCAACACCTGAAAAAGCCCCTCCCATCGTGGCTCTAATCCCTTCCGAATCCATTTCTTAATCAGGACATACTTTCCTGGTGCCACGAGAGACGATTCAGGTAAGACTGGGAGGTCGAGGTGAGCATCTCGAACCTGGTTGTGGGCTATTCGCAGAGCCTGAGTCAGGGAAAGAACATAGGTGGTCATTTCCTCAGTCATGTGGTGGAATTGGACAGTGGAGGGGACATTCTGATTCCATGGGGTCCTAAGGGGCCTACCATAAATGACCTCCGCGGGGGTCAGTCTATCCTTACCAGTGGGAATAGTTCGGATCTGGAATAGGGCTATGGGAAGGAGTTTGAGCCAATTGAGTCGGGTTGATGCTACCAGTTTTGCAAGCTTGGTTTTAAGAGTTTGATTAGCACGTTCAACCAATCCCGCAGCTTGGGGTCGGTAGGCACAATGCAGCTGCTGGTTAATGCGCATCTGGGAACAGAATTCTTTGTTAACTTGGCTAATAAAGTGAGGGCCATTATCGTAACTCAGTCGAGCTGGGATACCATATCTAGGAACAATTTCCCTCATTAACACTTTAACAACAGTTTGAGCCTTATTGTCCAGGGTAAGGTAAGCTTCGATCCATTTACTAAACACATCCACTATTACTAACACATATTTGTAACACTGAACTCTTTGCAACTCAATGTAGTCCAACTGCAAGGTCTCAAAGGGACCTTCTGGTAGGGGCGTCTTACCCCAATCACAGGGGACTCCCTTCCCTGGATTATGCTTTTGGCAAACAAGGCAGCGACTACTGATGTTCTGGGCCAGCGCCTGGAGTCTAGGGTGCCACCAAGTGGCCAAAAGCGTGTCACTTGTCCTTGCTCCACAATGAGTAACAAAGTGCATACATTCAATAAACCATAGGGACAACTCGTCAGACATGCAAGTCTGTTCCACGGGAGTGGTCCAGAGTTTAGAGACATTGTCGTAAGTATATACATAAACTGTTGTGGAAAGATTATCTTTTTCAGGAGCGTCCTCCTGTGCTTTAATGACATCTTGGATGGTTGGCATTGGTTTTCCCGAGGCTAACTTATCCTTTGCAAGGTTTTAGTCTGACTCATCTTTTATCCATGCCTGTCGAGGTCACTTCGTGAAATCGGAGGTCAGGGTTAGGTTGGGTTTGTGAATTCCCCACCATGGGGTACATTGGCTCTTTTGCCACAGGTGATGGTGCTAAGGCTGTGCACTGTACTATCTCTCTCTGTCTGGTCCCGTTTTTTTAAATCTCTTTCAGCTTATTTATCTTAGCCTTTTAACTCTTGAATTTGTTTTGTTTGAGTATCTATTTCTTTATTGTATCAGGCAAGTATTATTACATAAACTAGTTCTATTTTATTCTGACTATCCCACCATTTCCTTTATCTGTCAGGTGAGTCTTTATTCTATTAAGAAATCCAAATTAATAATGTTCAGTATAAAACGGCTGTCAATGGAAAGGGTTAACTCCTTTACAGGTTTGTAAGAAGAGCTGATGTCATTACGTGACTTCACGTAATCATCTGAAAAAAAAGTCTTTGTGCCTTCAAAATTTGCTTAGAAATTAGGAATCTGTTAAACAGCAGAAATCATTAGTAAAGCCATCATAATAAAGGTCTTCTCATCAGGAAAGGCAACATTTTAGATTAAACTCCAATTTTTTTAACTTCTAATTCAAGGACTTACCAAAGATTTTTTTAAAAATTGATTTAAAACAAGACCACACATTTTTAATTGCTATTTGTTTACTGAAATTCAATTTCGTCATCAGCCTCGGTCCATGCAAGGCCAACCATTTGACTACGTTTTTCGTGCGCGCACTCTTTTATTTTAAGACGTCTACGGTTTTAACATGTCCTCCTTCTGTCAATGAGAGTCCTAATTTAGTGGCGTTCTCCTGCCAACTTGACAGAAGTGATGCATCTTTTCAAACTGCAGTGGAACTTTCTCATAATTTAAAATCATTGTCAATGGAGAGTGTCTTTTACCTCTTCCAAAATTTTTCAATTAAGCCAATATCTTTTTCACAGCAAATATCAGCTAGTATTTAGTAAGTTATGTCCTCTTCCATCTCAGAACACTTTTTTTCTCTTTCAGTACCTATTTAGTACGTTAAGTTTTTTTTTAAGATCTCCTTTCTTCAAATTAGGTTTTGTATTTTACACAGAGGGCTCTCGTGTCTCGGTAAATTTGTTAATTTAAAATCATCAGACAATCGAAGACACTTTTTCTTTCAATTCGTTCAATTTGTTTTCTTTCAAGGTTGCGTCTTTTTTCGTCTTCTCCATAACTAGAGGGAAGTCTGGCACGTAGGCTGAGAGGGCTGCTTTTCGTTATCTCAATTGTTCCAGTTTCAAGGTCGTTACCATGTCTCTTCGAAACTGCTAAAGCTTGCTGTTTTTAACATTTTTCAAAAGTCCCTTTTACACCTTCGCAGATAGCTCGCCACTCGCCCAGGAGTTTGACCTGATCCCTGAAGGTATTTCTAGATTGTTTCCAAACCTTTTAGTTTTATATCTCCTCTTTTCTTTTAGAGATCAGATTTAATATAATTTAATTTTAAATTTTTTTGAATCCACCTCAGTATTTTGCTGTGCCTTCTCTGAATATCTCAAAATCCCAATTCAAACTTTGTAATTTCAATCTTTATTTAAAACTTTTTTTTTTGAGCTTAGAAGCTTTTTTAAAAGGCATTCTTTATCTCATTCCGAGACTAAATTTATGTCTTTCAACCCAATGTAATCAATCATTGCATGTTTTCTTTCGACAAGTAAGTGAGCGTGTCAAATAAATTATTTTTTTTTTTAAACCACCGGGACCATGTATTTTTTATCTTTTACTCAACAAACCTATCCTTTGAGCATTTCCTAGCTCCGTAACTTATCATCCGAATATATCCACATCTGCGTTCCTAACTTTAAATGTAATTCAATAAGGTTCACACTCTTAAACTTCCCACATACAGGACAACACTACGAAGGGTTAAAAAAACTTTCACTCTGTTTGAAAAAGTGGGTGGAGCTAAAACAAACCACAACTCCCCGGTTTCCCAAACAGGCTTTCATTCTGCAGTCAAAATCACACAAGCACTTCTCATTTAAAACAGACGTTCACAAAAGTCTATCTTCTTTCCTATTAATTGTTTTGTCCGGCTCTATTTTTGGATCCATGATCTTTCAGGGAATTCCTAGTTTTATCTAAATTACCCATCCTCGCGTCGCCCCGCGTAGGATCAGGGTCCTAATTAGTCCCGATTGTCCCCACGTCGCACCGCGGTGGAATAAGTTATCTTATCCAGAGCCTAGGCGGACCAAGTGATATACAAGATCGATGCCGTACCTGGAATAAGTACAATTTTAAATTTACACAGTCCCACGTCGCCCCGTGGCTTAATTTTATGTAATTCCCTAACCTTCGTGTCGCCGCGCGATAAGCCTTACTTACTTTGTTCTAGGTTCCAGATTTCCCTATTTAAATCCAATCAGTGCCTAGACGGGCCAAGTGATATACAAGGTCGACGTCACACCTGACTTGGACACTTATTTCCTAAGTTTAGAAGGTATTCGCCAGATTGACCTGGATCTTGTTCAGACACTACCTGAGAACCAGCGAGTGGCCAAACTTTCCTCAGACTTTTGGAACTGAAGGAAACTGAAGTGGTATTTTAAAGTATACTCACTCCAGTGGCCACTTTCCTCCCGTCTCGTCCAAGGCTAGTCTGGCTCTTAATTCGCAAGTTTTCGGCAGTCGTCTGTTGAGATCTCACTTCTGACACCAAATGTTGATACTGGATTCTTTTTTCCTCAATCTGTTTCAGCAAATACACTGAGGCGAACACCAAAGAAGCTTATAACAAAGCAGTCTTTATTAATTGTTTCACCGGCCGGGACTTATCAGAACGAAGGAACGCTCTCCCTCAGACTGCGCCCACTTCCCTCGGACAAGTCCCGTTACAATGTAGGGGCGCAACGGTTATACACTTTCAGTACGTAATACAATTGAGAGACATTCAGTTCATCCTACTGTCACTGCCCCTTTAATCCCATGCACTTTAATTTTGCTAACCAGTATCTTGTGTGGTAATTTGTCAAATGCCTTTTGAAAATCCATACACACATCAACTGCACTACCCTCATCAACCCTTTCAGTTACTTCTTCAAAGAACTTACCAAGTTAGTCAAACACGATTTGTCTTTAACAAAGCTGTGCTGACTTTCATTTATTGGCCCATACATTTCTAGATGCCAGTTCATTTTTTCCCAGATTATTGTGTCTCAAAGTTTCCCCACGCCTGATGTTGGGCTGACTGGCCTGTATTTGCCGGGTTTGCTCCTTTTCCCTTTTTTAAACAGGGATGTAACATTTGCAATCCTCCAGTCTTCTGGCACTACCCCCATATCTAAGGAGGCTTGGAATATTGTGTCCAGATTTTCCATCCTTACTTCCCTCAGTGTCAGCTGTGGCTCAGTGGGTAGCATACTCGCCTCTAAGGTTGCAGGAACTTCAAATACAAAAAAGCTAGGCTGACACTGCAGGGGAGTGCTGCAATGTCTGAGGGTGCCGTCTTTTGGATGAGATGTGAAAGCGAGGTCCCGTCTGAACTCCGAGTGGACTTAAAAGATCCCATGGCACTATTTCAAAAAAGAGCAGGGGAGTTATCCCCGGTGTCCTGGCCAATATTTATTCCTAAAGATTGTTCCTCAATCAACATAACATTAAAAAAAAACATACTATCCGGTCATTATCACATTGCTGTTTGTGGGAGCTTGCTTGTGTGCAAATTGGCTGCTGCGTTTCCTACATTACAACACTGACTGCACTCAAAGTACTTCATTGTCTGTAAAGCGCTTTGAGCATCCGGTGGTATTGAAAGGCAATATATAAATCCAAGTCTTTCTTTGGGAACAACTTCTCCATCAGTACGCGATGCTAACTCTTTGGGGAGAGAGGGGTGAGGGAGGGCAGGACAGCAAAAATTTCGTGTCTCATATAATGGTAAAAATATCTCATTTTTAAGGTAATTCAGAGATTTAATGACCTTCAAGAAGATTGGACACTTTTACTTTCCTATTTTATCTTGGTTATTACCATGAGTTATTTGTTTGTCTGTTGATCCTCTTCATGCAGCGTAGTAAATAATGGATAAGAACATCATTTTATCTATATCTCAGAAATATGCTTGCATCTAGCGTGAATCTATTTTGTTAATGGCCACTAAGCAATTTTATGATATATATACTAAGAGAATGAAAATCAGTAATTTACTACCTGTATTAGATTTTTCTATCCAGATAACCTGGCCTGTCCCTAAAAGCAGGAGCTGGGTATTTTCAAGCAGCTGCCAATATATACAAACTTCCCCCAGAAATTAGCCTCTCGTGATCTCTCTCTTTCTTTATTTAGATCATTTTCTCACATGGGAGTACAGAGCAGTGGTCTTAAGAGCACTTAAAAGTATACAGCTCTCATCAGCTGAAAAATAACAGCCATGCCTCAGACTTCCAATTACTTGAGCGATGGCACAGGATATCCGTTTATGTCTATAAAGATTGCTACCATAGTTGCCAATCAGCTATCGCCAATGCAACAATGTTCCAATTCTGAGTTCACATTACAGGATCTGTAAACTTGCAAAGTTGCATACTGGTGCAAGTGTTTTGCTGCAGAATTACCTGGCATTAAACATGAAGCTGCAATTGTACCAAAGTGCCTGTTAGTTTCTAAGCTTTCACAAGAAATTTAAGTATGAACTGGATTTCCGACTTTATAAGCAAAGTACCTGGTCATGTAATATTTCATTGAAAACCATATTACTGTAGTAACTTCCTGAATTTATGTGAGCCCCCTCCCCCCCCCCCCCCAGGTGTTGCCCATGACTTCAGATAGGTTTGTCTCTGTGTCTCTTGTGCATGTGTTTGCGTGCATGCACGTTTGCTCTCGCGTACTGTTTCTCAATGAACGCGCGATGTCTGTCTCCTCTCTCCCGTGCTCTCTCTCAGCACGCTTTCAGATGCGCTCGCATTCACCATTTAAAAAAAAGTCCTCGTCTTGTATATTTTTTCATACATAAATCTAATTTGTGATCCTTCCGTCAGTTTGGCAAGGACGGGGTTAATGGAGAAGTGCACTTTTACAGGGCAGGATGCAGGCAGTGGTGTTCGTGTAGTATGGAACTTAGGACACTAACAAAGAGGGCACTGAAGAAGTGACGCCTGGAAGTAAGGAAAGTGTGGATAAGGGCTTTAGTGTGGTAATGTTGCGGAAGTGGAAGTGAGCAGTCTTCGTGGTGGATAGTATATGGTGATGAATAGGAAACAGGTGTGGGATAGCATCAGCTCAGGCAGGAGGTGGTGAGATATCAGAAGTTGGAATTTCTTTTTTCAGTCCCTCATTCTATTGTTTGAGAATTATACAGAAGCAATGGGTAAACAAAACACTTATTATTCTTTTCTCCCCCATTTTTCTCTCAACCTCTTCTAAAGTATTGACTCCATGGTTGAGTTACAGGTCCATTGGTGTATGTTGCCCTCTCCTTCAGTGAGCTATTTGATTACAGAAGTAATCGTCACTAAGCCTGATCCTGCCCTTGCCTAATATCCACACTGTACACAACCTGCCTTAAATGAGTGTTCACTTAGCTAATTAGGGGAATTAAGATAAATTGTTGTGCCCTAATTTTCAATTCTATTCTTGGTCAGACAATTGTTCCAATCCTTATTTAAAAAAAAAGTAATCAACATAGGAGTAACTGCTTTTGATGTGAGTCTAATCAACGTATCGACTACCCTGTAGGAAAAATAATTCTAATTTCAAAAGGTTGAATTTGTATAGCAACTTTAATGTCATAAGTGTCAGTTTGGCTCAGCTGGTAGCAATCTCACCTTAGTCAGAAGGTTTTGGGTTCAAGCCACATTTCAGAGCTTGTGCATGTAATCTAGCTTGACATGAGTGCAGTACTGAGGAAGTGCTGCATTGTTGGTTGTGCGATTTTAGATGAGATGTTAAGCCCTGAGTTGAAATGTTTTGGTGCTTCAGGGGAATGTTAAAGATCCCATGACACTATTTGAAGAGAATAGAGTTTGCGCAGTATCCTGGTCAATATTGCTTTCTCAACCAATACCACATAAAACACAATAACTGGTCATTCATTTCATTTGCAGTTTGTGGGAGCTTGTTGTACAAAAATTGGCTGCTGCATTTGGCTACGTAATAACAGTGACTGCACTTAAAAAGTAATTCACTGAATGTGAAACGGTTGGGATATCCTGGGAAGAGAAAGCATTATATAAATGCATGCACTTTTTAAAAAAAAAACTGTCCCAAGGTGCTTCAGAGGTCAAAACAGACATTGATCGGTAGAAGGAGAATAAGGGGCAGTGACTAACGAGATAGCCCAAAGAGGTAGGTTTTGAGGAGGCTTTTGATGATGGGGTGAGGGTGGCCGAGCGGTGGGGGTTAAGGCAAATTTTCAAGTGTTGAAGGCCTATAAAATCTGAACTAAGTGAGCCATAACGTCTTGCAGTGTAATCTTATCGAAACTGAAGCAATCTTTTGTGGTAGCTACATAATTGTAGCCTCAACTTCCGTCAAGCTACCCAGCATCACCTAGGCTTTAAGAGATGCAGACCCTTGGCGTACTCCTTAACTGCAAGCTCCGCTTTCTCTACCACATCTTATCTATCACTGAAAACTTTTCTTTTGCCTCTGCAGTACTGCCTGTCTCTCCCTCTTGCTGCCACTATTTTGTTTTTGGTATATACCTCAAGATTTTATTTAGGACGAGTTTATTTGTAACACCTAAAGCTCTGATTGGGTCTCCTTGATCACTAGACCTGATTGCTAATTGGTCCCCTTGGAGGATAAGACACAGCCAACAGTTTCTCTGGAATGTGTAATTAGAACTGCCCTGCCTACGTAATCCGTGACTTTGCAAAGTGTAATTCGAGCCATTCTGACTGCTGACTCTATACAGAAGAGTGCTCACTTGGAACAGTTAGGGCTCAATCTTATGGTTTAAGACCTCCCACCGCCCCCACCCCCCCTCCCCCTCCCCCTCCCCCTCCACCAAACAAGTTCTTTCCCACAGCTCAAGTTTCTGACATTCTTACCCTCCTCCCACCTGAGTTCCTTTCTCCCCTGCCTGTGTTCCTGACCTTCTCAACCACCCGCCCCCCCCCCCCCCCTGCCCCACACCAAGTTCCAGAATTCCTCCCCCCCCCCATTCACAGATGGGGAATTGTATGTGGGTCACGAATTGTTCAGATTTATTGAGCATGAAGTGAATGGTGACAGTGTCGTGACATCCAGATTTCGTCCAGCCCAATGATGTTACTTGCCACACATGCACCGAGAAATGGGGGAGGAGAGTAAAGGGGGTGAGGCTGGAATATGTGATCTATCTTGCCATCTGGATCACATTCTCGCTCTCAATCCATCCCTCCTTTAGACCTGGATCACGTTCTTCCCCCATCCCCACTTTACTCTCTGCTCTTTTACCCCCACCCCCGCCACCGAGTTCCTGTCTCTCTCTCTCTCTCTCTCTCTCTCTCTCTCTCTCTCTCTCTCTCTCTCTCTCTCTCTCTCTCTCTCTCATTCCCAAGTGGAGAAGTTAATTTCTGATGCATTCTTTCAACATTGGGTTTCAATTATAATATGTATATATACACACACACAATGGGCCCAAGTTTCCACATGATTTGCGCCTGATTTTTAGGAGCAACTGGTGGAGAACGGACTATCTTAGAAATCGCAATTCTCCACATTTTTTTTTCTGCCGTTCTAGTGAGGTAGAACAGTTCTACTTTGGAACAGATTTTTTCTTCAAAAGGGGGCGTGTCCGGCCACTGATGCCTGATTTCAAAGTTTCCACAGTGAAAACGTACTCCAAACTAAAGTAGAGTGGAGCAAGTGAAGATTTTTGTAGAACTGAAAAAACCTGTTCTACACATTAAAAAATCAGGCGCAGGTTACAAATTAGGCGTCCAGAACGAGATGGGGGGGGGGGGGGAAGGGAAGTCATTAAATTCTACAATCAATCCTTATTTATACTTATACAAATATTATACAAATAAATCCAACCTGAATAAACATTTATAAGCAAAGAAAAGATTAAATAAACCATCTTCCTACCTGTGTGAAAGTGCTTCAGCCATCGTTCGTTCCCGCGGGGGTGGGGAAGGAAACCGCCGTTTGTTGCCGTGGAGGGGAGGGAGGGGAAGGAGACAGTGGTTTGTTGCCGTGGAGGGGAGGGAGGGGAAGGAAACCGCCGTTTGTTGCCGTGGAGGGTGGGGAGGGGAAGGAGACAGTGAGAAGGGTAGCCTCAATGCTGATGGCAATGTGCTTTTATTTAAAAATGTTCAAAAATTAAACAGCTACAAAGAATTACAAAAATGGCCGAGTGCCAATGTTTCCTTCACACTGCGCGAACGCTGCAACGCGCACGCGCAGCGTTGCCGGCAGGAAAAAAACTAATTTAAATAGTACCCGCCCCTCCCACTTACAAAATTGGCGCGAGTGTAGGCTCCGCCCCCCTGGGCGCCGCGCTAAACAGACAAGGCGCTGCAAAGCGCTCGAGAATAGCGCGTTTTTTTTCTGACACCGTTTTAGGCGTGAAAAACGGGCGCCCAGCTCGGAAGGGCGCCCGTTTTTTATCCTGTGGAAACTTGGGCCCAATATGTCCAACTGGTAGTAAATTTGGTAAAGAGTTTTTTTTGTACATGTTTTTTTTTTAAATTGATGCTGATTCTTAGTGGGGCTAAATTGTGTGGTGTTGATCTTCTGGCTGAGATCAATGTATAGTTTCATAAATGGTACGCCATTCATTAGGTTTTACATCTCTTTAGAATAGTAGTGAGTTATCCTGGTGACTGGTTCTCAGTGGAACTTGTTGGATATTCTTCTGTAGAACATTTAATTTTATTTGTCATTTTCAACTCGTGAACTTTTATTTGTGTTCCATAGTAATGTTGTGCATTCTCGCCTAATTAACAGCAGCACTTCAAAAAGTAATACTTGGCTGTGAAGCACTTTGGGATGTCCTGGATGTGAAACACATTGTATAAATGCAATATGTTCTTCTTACTCCCTTGATTCTAACTCTACATTAATGTATTCTTTTGTGGAACTTCTGCGTACTTGAATTCACAGGCAATTAAGGAACCTACTTGGGAGTTTGTTTTCAGGTCTGTTAATTGTTATGTAAGTTATTTCATAAGTTATTCCATGTTCTTTATGGTTTTGTAAGCTTTGTTGATGCTGACAAAATAGAGTACATAAAATTAAAACAGCCTTTTTTTGCATTGAAAGTATTCCTCATTACTTAACTGCCAGGTTCTGTGAAATGTAATTCAATGATTTGTTTAAGCTTGTGCAGTGAATGTTTTCATGCTGTTCAGGTTAGAATTGTGTATTTATCGGGGACAAATTTATTGTGTATTATTCCGTGATCGGGGCCCAGGAGAGGCATGAGTTCAGGGCCCAGGAAAGACAAGGGCCCAGGGGCAGCACGGGCCAGCCCACACTGCTGTATGCGTGCGCACTAGGTCCATGCAGCAGAGCTGGTCTCCAGTCATCTTGGGTAATCCTTGCTACTGGATTAAGACCTAGCTCTGTCAAGCCCGTGTGATGGCTGGTGTGCAACAACCACTGCACGTTAAAAAAAATCCATGCACCAGCATCTTCCACCCTTCAAGATTTAGTTCAGGACCTGGAATTTTAGGTCCTTCATTGAAACACCTGTGAACTTCTTGACATGGAAGCAAGTCATCCTCGATTCGAGGGACTGCCTATGATGATGTGTATTTATTTGATGTATTTGGTTGTTGACAGTTGTAACCAGTAAAATTATCACCTTGCCTGTTGGGACTACTGACCGAGTCCTGAAGGACATAACTACCAGACTGAGCTTGCGGCAGGTGGTGAGAAAACCACACAAAGGAAACCTTTACTTAACCTTGTTCTCGCCAATCTATCTGTCACAGATGCATTTGTCCATAACCGTATTGGTAGGAGTAATCACCACACAGTTCTTGTATAAACGAAGACCTGTCTATACCCTCCATTGCGTTGTGTGGCGCTACCACTGAGCTAAATGGCATAGATTCAGAACAGATCTAGCAGCTCAAAACTGGGCATCCATGAAGCACTGTGGGCCATCAGCAGCAGCAGAATTGTATTCCACCACAATCTGTAACCTCCTGGCCCAGCATATCCTTCACTCTACCATTACCATCAATGATGGGGACCAACCCTGGTTCAATGAGGAGCATGCCAGGAGCAGCACCAGGCATACCTAAAAATGAAGCGCCAACTTGGTGAAATTACAACACAGGACTACATGCATGCTAAACAGCAGAAGCAACATGCTATGGACAGAGCTGCGTGATCCCACAACCAGCGGTCAGAAGCTCTGGAGACCTGCCATGTCTAATCGTGAATAGTGGTGGACTATTAAAACAACTAACAGGAGGAGGCTCCATGAATACCCCATCCTCAATGATGGCAGAGCCCAGCATGCAAGTGCAAAAGACAAGGCTGAAGTGTTTGCGACCATCTTCAGCTAGAAGTGCCAAGTGGATGATCCACCTTGGCCTCCTCCTGAGGTCCCTACCATAACAGAAGCCAGTCTTCAGCCAATTCGATTCACTCCACGTAATATCAAGGGCTGAGTGCAATGGATACAGCAAAGGCTATGGGCCTCGACAACATCCCAACAGCAGTGCTGAAGACTTGTGCTCCAGAACTAGCCATGCCTCTAGCTAAGCTATTCCATTACAGCTACAGCCCTTGCATCTACCCGTTGTCCTGTCCACAAAAAGCAGGACCAATCCAATCTGGCCAATTACTGCCCCATCAGTCTAATTGAAATCATCAGCAAAGCGATGGAAGGGGTCGTTGACAGTGCAATCAAGCAGCACTTACTCCCCAATAACCTGCTCATGATGTTCAGTTTGGGTTCCGCCAGGACCACTCTGCTCCAGACCTCATCACAGCCTTGGTCCAAACATGGACAAAAGAGCTGAGTTCCAGAGGTAAGAGTGACTGCCCTTGACATCAAGGTAACATTTGACAGAGTGTGGCATCAAGGAGCCCGAGTAAAACTGAAGATAGTGGAATCGGGAGTGGGGGGGGAGGGGGGGGGGATTTCTCCACTGGCTGGAGTTATACCTAGCACAAAGGAAGATGGTTGTGGTTGTTGGAGGCCAATTATCTCAGCCCAGTGACAGTGTCCGAGGCCCAACCATCTTTAGCTGCTTCATCAATTACCATCCCTCCATAAGGTCAGAAGAGGGGATGTTCATTGATTATGCAGTGTTCAATTTCATTCGCAACTTCTCAGATAATGAAGCAGTCTGTGCCTGCATGCAGCCAGTCCTGGACAACATCCAGGCTTGGGCTGATAAGTGGCAAGTAACATTTGCGTCACAAGTGCCAGACAGTGACTATCTCCAACAAAAGTGAGTCTTGGCATTACTATTGTTGAATCCCTGACCATCAACATCCTGGGGGCGGGCAGGGCACCATTGACCAGAAACTTAACTGGACCAGCCACATCAATACTGTGGTGACAAGAGCAGGTCAGAAGCTGGATATTCTGTGGCAAGTGTCTCGCCTCCTGACTCCCCAAAGCCTTTCCACGATCTACAGTGCACAAGTCAGGAGTGTAATGCAATACTCTCCACTTGCCTGGATGAGTGCAGCTCCCAACAACATTCAAGAAGACACCATCCAGGACAAAGCACCCTGCTTGATTGGCACCATTCCACCACCTTCAACATTCACTCCCTCCACCATCAGCACACCGTGGCTGCAGTGTGTACCATTTACAAGATGCACTGCAGCAACTCGCCAAGGCTGCTTCGACAGCACCTCCCAAACCAGCGACCCCTACCACCTAGAAGGATAAGGGCAGCAGGCGTATAGGAACACCACCACCTCAAAGTTCTCCTCCAAGTCACACACCATCCTGACTTGGAAATATATCTTCGTTCTTCAGTGTCACTGGGTCAAAATCCTGGAACTCAAACCCGAACAGCACTGTGGGAGTATCTTCTCCACACGGACTGTAGCGGTTGAAGAAGGTAGCTTCGCGAAGGCAATTGGGATGTGCAATAAATGCTGGCCTTGCCAGCGATGCCCACATCCCATGAATGAATAAAAATAAAATAACTCCAGGAGTAGTAACTTTGTCATCTATTTCATATATTAAATCTACTTCTGTAAGCAACTAAATAACTTAAAATCAGAAGTCCTGTAATTAGGAAGTTGTGGGGAGAGCACTGACTGGAATCCACCCCGCCTTGGCTTTTAAGGTCCTACATCAAATCAGTCTGATGAAACCGTCTTAACCTAGTTTCTAGTGGGCACAGATTCTCAGCCCACAAATTGGCATTATTAGTAGTTTCACTTAAAGGGTGGGTGCTGTTGAAGTGGAAATTTCTGCACAAGTGGCAAGGACACTCTTGTAAAGTTTGGAATAAGGCACATTGTTGGTACAGAACAGATTGACCATTGCTATTTACCTAACCCATCCAGTACTTCATCTGCTGTTGTAACCTTCATCCATGCCTTTGTTATGTCTAGACTCATCTACGCCAATGCTCTCCTGGCCAACCTCTCACCTTGCACCTTCCGTAAACTTGACCTCATCCAAAGCTCTGCTGCCCATACCTGACGTGCACCAAATCCCGTCCATTATCCTAGTGCTCGTTTACCTATATTGGCTACCCGTCTGGAATTGCCTCATTCTCATCCTTGTTTTCACATCCCTCCATGGCCTTGCCACTCTCTAACCTCCTCCAGCCCGACAACCCTCTGCGATCCCTGCACTCCTCCAATTCTGGCATCTTGCAAATCCCTGATATTCATCTCCACCATTGGTGGCCGTGCTTTCAGCTCTCTAGGCCTTAAGCTCTGGAATTCCCTCCCTAAACTTCTCTCATCCTTTAAGACACTCTTTAAAACCTACCTGTCCTAATATCTTCTTGTGTGGCTCGATGTTAAATTTTTTTTGATAACGCTCCTGTGAAGTGCCTTGGGATTTTTTTTTTACTACGTTACAGGCGCTATGTAAATGCAGGTTGTTGGGAATCCTTGGTGGTGGCAGTGAATGCCCAAAAATGTCAATTCTTCGGTTCCAACATGTCTTGAGTTGTGCGCAATAATTGTGAATTCACTTAATTTTGTTTGTGTCATCCACAAACGTGTCTCATATTTTGAGTTTGATGTTGTGGAATGTTGATATTATACCATTGTGATATCATCTGCTTGCTGTTGGTACAGATTAGCTGATGTATTGGATTGTTGTGAGATGTGCCATAGCTGCATGCTCACTTTTAGCACTTTTTTTGTAGATGTTGATTTGTGGATATATTTGTATAATGTAAAACCATTTCAAATGGAATGATTCAGTTTCCCCTCGATACCTACATCTTGAATGTAATATAAAAAGTCTGTTTATCAGCCCATATATGTTTCAGGTACCTTGCCATCATTTTTTTAATGCACAACACTTGATTCTGCCTGAAGCTGAAATAGAAGGTATAATTGGGGTAGCTCCTTTTGCATCTTTATTAAAAATTTGGAGATGGGTTTGAATTGCAATTGATATGCTTTTCCAGTTCCCTACTTAAGGCTTCTTTCTTTCTCAGACCCTTATTTTGGATTCAGGCTGAATTGTCCTAACAAGGAAAATTGAGGATAGTGTTAAATCCAAGGAAGACGCATATAAATTGGCCATGAAAAAGCAGCAAACCTGAGGACTGGGAGAAATTTAGAATTCAACAGAGGAGGATAAAGGGTTTAATTAAAAGGGGGAAGATAGAGTATGAGAGGAAGCTTGCCGGGAACATAAAAACTGACTGCAAAAGCTTCTATAAATATGTGAAGAGGAAAAGATTAGTGAAGACAAACGTAGGTCCCTTGCAGTCAGAATCAGGTGAATTTATAATGGGGAACAAAGAAATGGCAGACCAGTTGAACAAATACTTTGGTTCTGTCTTCACGAATGAAGACACAAATAACCTTCCGGAAGTACTAGGGGACCGAGGGTCCAGTGAGGAGGAGGAACTGAAGGATATCCTTATTAGGCGGGAAA
This sequence comes from Pristiophorus japonicus, assembly GCF_044704955.1. NCBI lineage: Eukaryota > Metazoa > Chordata > Chondrichthyes > Pristiophoridae > Pristiophorus > Pristiophorus japonicus. The sequence continues at coordinate 119,154,189 of NC_091990.1, forward strand.
TTGTGTTAGGGAAATTGATGGGATTGAAGGCCGATAAATCCCTAGGGCCTGATAGTCTGCATCCCAGAGTACTTAAGGAAGTGGCCCTAGAAATAATGGATGCATTGGTGATCATTTTCCAACAGTCTATCGACTGGACCAGTTCCTATGTACTGGAGGATAGCTAATGTAACACCACTTTTTAAAAATGGAGGGAGAGAGAAAACGAGTAATTATAGACCAGTTAGCCTGACATCAGTAGTGGGGAAAATGTTGGAATCAATTATTAAAGATGAAATAACAGCGCATTTGGAAAGCAGTGACAGGATCGGTCCAAGTCAACATAGATTTATGAAAGGGAAATCATGCTTGGCAAATCTTCTGGAATTTTTTGAAGATGTAACTATTAGAGTGGACAAGGGAGAACCAGTGGATGTGGTGTATTTGGACTTTCAAAAGGCTTTTGACAAGGTCCCACATGAGATTGGTGTGCAAAATGAAGGCACATGGTATTGGGGGTAATGTACTGACATAAATAGAGAACTGGTTGGCAGACAGGAAGCAGAGTCGGGATAAACTGGTCCTTTTCAGAATGGCAGGCAGTGACTAGTGGGGTGCCGCAGGGCTCGGTGCTGCTCCCCAGCAATTTACAATATACATTAATGATTTGGATGAAGGAATTGAGTGTAATATCTCCAAATTTTCAGATGACACTAAACTGGGTGGCAGTGTGAGCTGTGAGGAGGACGCTAAGAGGCTGAAGGGTGACTTGGGACAGGTTAGGTGAGTGGGCAAATGCTTGGCAGATGCAATATAATGTGGATAAATGTGAGGTTATCCACTTTGGGGGCAAAAACACGAAGGCAGAATATTATCTGAATGGCGGCAGGTTAGGAAAAGGGAAGGTGCAACGAGACCTGGGTGTCATGGTACATCAGTCATTGAAAGTTGGCATGCAGGTACAGCAGGCGGTGAAGGCGGCAAATGGTATGTTAGCCTTCATAGCTAGGGGATTTGAGTATAGGAGCAGGGAGGTCTTACTGCAGTTGTACATGGCCTTGATGAGGCCTCACCTGGAATATTGTGTTCAGTTTTGGTCTCCTAATCTGAGCAGAGACGTTCTTGCTATTGAGGGAGTGCAGCGAAGGTTCACCAGACTGCTTCCCGGGATGGCTGGAATGACATATGAGGAGAGACTGGATCAACTAGGCCTTTATTCACTGGAGTTTAGAAGGATGAGAGGGGATCTCATAGAAACATATAAAATTCTGATGGGACTGGACAGGTTAGATGCAGGAAGAATGTTCCCGATGTTGGGGAAGTCCAGAACCAGGGGACACAGTTTAACGATAAGGGGTAGAACATAAGAACATAAGAATTAGGAACAGGAGTAGGGCATCTAGCCCCTCGATCCTGACCGCCATTCAACAAGATCATGGCTGATCTGGCTGTGGACTCAGCTCCACTTACCCGCTCCCCGTAACCCTTAATTCCCTTATTGGTTAAAAATCTATCTATCTGTGACTTGAATACATTCAATGAGCTAGCCTCAACTGCTTCCTTGGGCAGAGAATTCCACAGATTCACAACCCTCTGGGAGAAGAAATTCCTTCTCAACTCGGTTTTAAATTGGCTCCCCCGTATTTTGAGGTTGTGCCCCCGAGTTCTAGTCTCCCCGACCAGTGGAAACAACCTCTCTGCCTCTATCTTGTCTATCCCTTTCATGATTTTAAATGTTTTTATAAGATCACCCCTCATCCTTCTGAACTCCGAGTAAAGACCCAATCTACTCAATCTATCATCATAAGGTAACCCCCTCATCTCTGGAATCAGCCTAGTGAATCGTCTCTGTACCCCCTCCAGAGCCAGTATATCCTTCCTTAAGTAAGGTGACCAAAACTGCACGCAGTACTCCAAGTGCGGCCTCACCAATACCCTATACAGTTGCAGAAGGACCTCCCTGCTTTTGTACTCCATCCCTCTCGCAATGAAGGCTAAAATTCCATTCGCCTTCCTGATTACCTGCTGCACCTGCAAACTAACTTTTTGGGATTCATGTACAAGCACCCCCAGGTCCCTCTGCACCGCAGCATGTTGTAATTTCTCCCCATTCAAATAATATTCCCTTTTACTGTTTTTTTTTTCCCCCAAGGTGGATGACCTCACACTTTCCGACATTGTATTCCATCTGCCAAACCTTAGCCCATTCTCTTAACCTATCTAAATCTCTTTGCAGCCTCTCTCTGTCCTCTACACAACCCGCTTTCCCACTAATCTTTGTGTCATCTGCAAATTTTGTTACACTACACTCTGTCCCCTCTTCCAGGTCATCTATGTATATTGTAAACAGTTGTGGTCCCAGCACCGATCCCTGTGGCACACCACTAACTACCGATTTCCAACCCGAAAAGGACCCATTTATCCCGACTTTCTGTTGCCAGCCAATTCTCTATCCATGCTAATACATTTCCTCTGACTCTGCGTACCCTTATGTTCTGCAGTAACCTTTTGTGTGGCACCTTATCAAATGCCTTTTGAAAATCAAAATACACCACATCCATCGGTACACCTCTATCCACCATGCTCGTTATATCCTCAAAGAATTCCAGTAAATTAGTTAATGATTTCCCCTTCATGAATCCATGTTGCTTCTGCTTGATTGCACTATTCCTATCTAGATGTCCCGCTATTTCTTCCTTAATGATAGCTTCAAGCATTTTCCCCACTACAGCTGTTAAACTAACTGGCCTATAGTTACCTGCCTTTTGTCTGCATCCTTTTTTAAACAGAGGCGTTACAGTAGCTGCTTTCCAATCCGCTGGTACCTGCCCAGAGTCCAGAGACTTTTGGTAGATTATAACGAATGCATCTGCTATAACTTCCGCCGTCTCTTTTAATACCCTGGGATGCATTTCATCAGGACCAGGAGACTTGTCTACCGTGAGTCCCATTAGCCTGTCCAGCACTACCTCCCTAGTGATAGTGATTGTCTCAAGGTCCTCCTTTCCCACATTCCTGTGACCAGCAATTTTTGGCATGGTTTTTGTGTCTTCCACTGTGAAGACCGAAGCAAAATAATTGTTTTAAGGTCTCAGCCATTTCCACATTTCCCATTATTAAATCCCCCTTCTCATCTTCTAAGGGACCAACATTTACTTTGGTCACTCTTTTCCGTTTTATATATCTGTAAAAGCTTTTACTATCTGTTTTTATGTTTTGCGCAAGTTTACCGTCGTAATCTATCTTTCCTTTTTTTATTGCTTTCTTAGTCATTCTTTGCTGTCGTTTAAAATTTTCCCAATCTTCTATTTTCCCACTAACCTTGGCCACCTTATACGCATTGGTTTTTAATTTGATACTCTCCTTTATTTCCTTGGTTATCCACGGCTGGTTATCCCTTCTCTTACCGCCCTTCTTTTTCACTGGAATATATTTTTGTTGAGCACTATGAAAGAACTCCTTAAAAGTCCTCCACTGTTCCTCAATTGTGCCACCGTTTAGTCTGTGTTCCTAGTCTACTTTAGCCAACTCTGCTCTCATCCCACTGTAGCCCCCTTTGTTTAAGCATAGTACGCTCGTTTGAGACACTACTTCCTCACCCTCAATCTGTATTACAAATTCAACCATACTGTGATCACTCATTCCGAGAGGATCTTTTACTAGGAGATCGTTTATTATTCCTGTCTCATTATACACGACCAGATCTAAGATAGCTTGCTCCCTTGTAGGTTCTGTAACATACTGTTCTAAGAAGCAATCCCGTATGCATTCTATGAATTCCTCCTCCAGGCTACCCCGTGCGATTTGATTTGACCAATCGATATGTAGGTTAAAATCCCCCATGATTACTGCCGTTCCTTTTTCACATGCCTCCATTATTCCCTTGATTATTGCCCTCCCCACCGTGAAGTTATTATTTGGGGGCCTATAAACTACACCCACCAGTGACTTTTTCCCCTTACAATCTCTAATCTCCACCCACAATGATTCAACATTTTGTTCATTAGAGCCAATATCATCTCTCACAACTGCCCTGATATCATCCTTTATTAACAGAGCTACCCCACCTCCTTTCCCTTCTTGTCTATCTTTCCGAATCGTCAGATACCCCTGTATGTTTAATTCCCAGTCTTGGCCACCCTGCAACCACGTTTCTGTAATGGCCACCAAATCATACCCATTTGTAATGATTTGTGCCGTCAACTCATTTACTTTATTTCGAATGTTGCGTGCATTTAGGTAGTGTTTTAATACTAGTTTTTAAACCATGATTTTTAGTTTTGACCCCTCCTGCAGCCCCTTTATATTCAGTGGCCCTTTTTATTTTTTGGCTTGGGTTTCTCTGCCCTCCACTTTTACCCATCTCCTTTCTGCCTTTTGCTTTTGTCTCCTTTTTGTTTCCCTCTGTCTCCCTGCATTGGTTCCCATCCCCCTGCCATATTAGTTTAACTCCTCCCCAACAGCACTATCAAACACTCCCCCTAGGACATTGGTTTCGGTCCTGCCCAGGTGCAGACCGTCCGGTTTGTACTGGTCTCACCTCCCCTAGAACCGGTTCCAATGCCCCAGGAATTTGAATCCCTCCCTGCTGCACCACTGCTCAAGCCACGTATTCATCTGAGCTATCCTGCGATTCCTACTCGTGACTAGCACGTGGCACTGGTAGCAATCCTGAGATTACTACTTTTGAGGTCCTACGTTTTAATTTAGCTCCTAGCTCCTTAAATTCGTCTTGTAGGACCTCATCCCTTTTTTTTAAACCAATATCGTTGGTACCAATGTGCACCACGACAACTGGCTGTTCACCCTCCCTTTTCAGAATGTCTTGCACCCGCTCCGAGACATCCTTGACCTTGGCACCAGGGAGGCAACATACCATCCTGGAGTCTCGGTTGAGGCCGCAGAAACACCTATATATTCCCCTTACAATTGAATCCCCTATCACTATCGCTCTCCCACTCTTTTTCCTGCCCTCCTGTGCAGCAGAGCCAGCCACGGTGCCATGAACTTGGCTGCTGCTGCCCTCCCCTGATGAGTCATCCCCCTCAACAGTACCCAAAACGGTGTATCTGTTTTGCAGGGGGATGACCGCAGGGGACCCCTGCACTACCTTCCTTGCACTGCTCTTCCTGCTGGTCTTCCATTCCCTAGCTGGCTGTGGACCCTTCACCTGTGGTAAGACCTGCTCGCTACATGTGCTACTCACGTCATTCTCAGCATCATGGATGCTCCAGAGTGAATCCACCCTCAGCTCCAATTCCGCAACGCGGACCGTCAGGAGCTGGAGGCGGACACACTTCCCGCACACGTAGTCGTCAGGGACACCGGAAGTGTCCGAGTTCCCACATGGTACAGGAGGAGCATATCACGTGACTGAGCTCTTCTGCCATGACTTAACCCTTAGATACACTTAAATTGGCAACAACAATGCTAAAGTTTACTCACTGATATAGAAGAGAAAAAAGAAAAACTACTCACCAATCACCAGCCAATCACTTACCCCCTTGGCTGTGACATCACCTTTCTGTTTCTTTCTACTTCTTTTTTGTCTTCTCCCTGTAGCTGCACAAGCTCGCCTCCAACGGACTCCCGACTGCCTCGCCGACGCTGGGCCGCGGACTCCCTGCTGTGCCTTTTATAGGCCTCTCCAACGGACTCCTGACTGCCTCTCTGACACACCTCCTCGCCGACGCTGGGCCCCGGACTCCCTGCTGTGCCTTTTATAGGCCTCTCCAACGGACTCCCGACTGCCTTTCTGACGCACCTCCTCGCCGACGCTGGGCCCCGGACTCCCTGCTGTGCCTTTTATAGGCCTCTCCAACGGACTCCCGACTGCCTCTCCGACGCACCTCCTCGCCGACTGGGTAGGCCATTTAGGACTGAGATGAGGAGAAACTTCTTCACTCAGAGTTGTGAACCTGTGGAATTCCCTACCGCAGAGTTGATGATGCCAGTTCATTGGATATATACAAGAGGGAGTTAGGTATGGCCCTTACGGCTAGGGGGGATCAAGGGATATGGAGAGAAAGCAGGAAAGGGGTACTGAGGTGAATGATCAACCATGATCTTATTGAATCGTGGTGCAGGCTCGAAGGGCTGAATGGCCTACTCCTGCACCTATTTTCTATGTTTCTATGTAAGTGCAGCTTTGGTCTGAAGTGAAACTGCTTTTCACCGGCCGCCGTCATAATGTGAGTGTATCCTAAGAAAACCAGGAATGAAGCTGATTAAAAGTGGGTGTCCAAAAAAGTAGCAAATTGAGTAATACACACATACTTTTCCATTGATCAGATATGTTTTCTTAGCTACTGCATTATTTAAGCTCTCCAAATGTAATTGGTAAAAGTGAAAGTGCTGCTTTGCTGGTTCAGTGAAGCAGTTTTAAATTTCTACTCGGAACCACTGGAATGCAAAATGTTAAGTGTAGCCCCTTGTTCTGATGGCTCTTGTGTAATGTTCCTTCTACTTTATCCACAGGAAGACATGCACAGATGTTTCATCCTAATCTTTTCTTGGATTATCATCAGAATACAGTTTTAATTAAGCACAGATTTCTAATTGCATCAGTAATTTGAACACACTGATTTTTTTTTAAACTCTGACCAAATCCTACTTTTTCAAACAGTTTGTCTTTCATTGTATTTGACCCTTTAAAAGTCATACTCTAAAATGTTTGCTTGGTTTCCAAATCTGAATTGATTAGAATGGGATTACGTTTGTTAAACAGTATTGAAAAATAACTTGTCATTTCAGTTTCTTTTCCTGAAGCTCAGCACTCAAAGCAAAACTCTCGCACATGATGCAAAGCCAAGTATCTAATCTATCCATTGGAAAGAACATTCTGCAGTGGAAAACTAATACATTTCTAATCTTGACTAAAACATAACTGATATAGATTGTAATTCTTCAGCAGCAAGAAGAAAGGTACCTGAAGGTGGTACTTAAATATAATTTCTTTGAAAAGCTTAAATAAAAAAAATTAAACACGGACCTCATTACGTTATAGTTCCTTTGCCTCACTTGATTTTCTCTCTAAACTGATTTAGTAAGCATAGCTAACTTTATTCTCATGCTGGAAGGCAAAAATTCTTCGTGGAATGTGTAATATTTAGCGTAAACAACCCAAGGTAATATTGATAGATATTGGAGATATATACAGAGATATGAACGCCAGGGTATTAAACAAAGATAGAAAACAGATAATTGCATTATTTTAAAAGTTGTGTTTTAAAACTGAAAAGCCCATTACTGCTGCTTAAAATATGAATTTTCTGGACCAGTTGAAACATTTTTGAATGTGAACTGAAACAATTTGTGCACACTTAGGGCCCAAGTTTCCATACACGCTTAGAACGGCGCAGTCCCGACCTGGACGCCCGTTTTTCGCGCCACAAAGTGCGCCTAAAAAAATCCTCGGTATTCTCCACCTACTTGCAGGTCCTCTGGCCCTCGGCGCAGCCAGCACGAGCTGTGGGGGGGCGGAGCCAGGTCCCTGCGCTGAAAACAGTGCCGGGACCTCTGCACATGCGCGCTGCAATGGGCACGCAAGTGCAGTAGCTCCAGGCGCCGAACTGCGTGGGAGGGGCCCGAAGCACGCAGCCCCTAGCCCTGGCTGAATGGCCTCACTGGGGCTGCGTGAATAAGGCTCCTCCCACGGCCAGCTCCTGCTCCCCCCCCCCCGACCAGACCCGACACTCGCTCCCTGTCCCCGCCCTGCCTCCGGACCAGACCCGACACCCACTCCCCCCTGCCTCCGGACCAGACCCAACACCCGCGACCCCCCCCCCCCCCCCCGACCCGTGCTCCTGTGACTCCCGCTCCCGGACTGGATCCGACCTGACCCCTCTCTCTCTCTCTCTCTCTCTCTCTCTCTCTCTCTCTCTCTCTCTCTCTCTCTCTCTCTCTCTCTCTCTCTCTCTCTCTCTCTCTTCCCCCCCCTCTCTCTCTTTCCCCCCCCCCCGACCCGACCCGACCAGACCCAACCCAACGCCACCTACCTGTAAATCTGGTGCTGGGGACGGGCCGGCAGCCTTCGGTCCCGAAAGGCCTGCCTGAAGCACTTTCACACAGGTAGGAAGATGGTTTATTTAATCTTTTCTTTGCTTATAAATGTTTATTCAGGTTGGATTTATTTGTGTAAGTATAAATAAGGATTTATTATAGAATTTAATGACTTCCCTTCCCCCCCCCCCCCCCCCCCCCAACCTCGTTCTGGACGCCTAATTTGTAACCTGCGCCTGATTTTTTAATGTGTAGAACAGGTTTTTTCAGTTCTGCAAAAATCTTCACTTGCTCCATTCTACTTTAGTTTGGAGTACGTTTTCACTGTGGAAACTTTCAAATCAGGCGTCAGTGGCCGGACACGCCCCCTTTTGAAGAAAAAATTCTGTTCCAAAGTAGAACTGTTCTACCTGACTAGAACTGCAGAAAACAAAAATGTGGAGAATTGAGATTTCTAAGATAGTCCGTTCTCCACCAGTTGCTCCTAAAAATCAGGCGCAAATCATGTGGAAACTTGGGCCCTTAATATTTTTTGTTCAGTTGCTTTCTTGGTGCTTTGAGAAGTATCATTTTAGTACCAATCTTAGAAGCTGTTAACTCCTAAACAATTCTATTTTGTCCCAAAGACACCGTAATGGGAACAAATTGATTTAGTGCTTGTCTAAAGGGCAGTGTTGTTCAATACGATAGCTACTGGCCACACGTGGTTAGTTGGGAATCAAATCAGTGAATAAAAAATGAGCAACAGACAGTCATTGGAATGTGATCTCATTACTTATTCACATGGCATAGGCATGTGTACTTTAACCTTTTGGTACGTTTGTTAGTAAAATGGTAAGACGAAAAGCAGTTTGTACAGGTGTTTTTTGATCTTTCGGCTCAATTTTCGGCCCAAGTTGCTCTTCTTTTTTTGGAGCAACTAGTTTAGAATGGAGCATCTTAGAAATTGCAATTCTCGGCATTTAGTTTGCTCCAGTTCTAGTGAGTTAGACTAGTTTCATTTAGAACAGATTTTATTTCCAAAAAGGGGCGTGTTCAGCCACTTGCGCCTGTTTTGCAAGTTTAGGCAGCGAACACTTACTCCAAACTAACTTAGAATGGAGTAAGTGTAGATTTTTGTACGCTCAGAAAAACCTTGCCTACACTTATAAATCAGGCGTTGGGAACGAGAGATGGGGGGGGGGGGGGGGGGGAGTTGGGAAGTTTACAAACATTAAACACTTCACTTTTACAAATAAAGAGCCATCATCAATAATAAATGATAAATAAATCAACCAATAAATCAATCAAAAAAAATTTAAAAATTAAAAAAATCAACCAATAAATAAAAAATTGTTTCTACTCACCTACTGCAGCACCGAGAGCCCTCCAACAGCGTGCGGGGACGGGGGCCCCCCCAGTATGTCTGTGTCTGTCTCTCTCTCTCTCTCTCTCTCTCTCTCTCTCTCTCTCTCTCTGTGTCTCAGTCAGTATCTCTTTGTGTTTCTGACAGCGAGGTGGGGGCGGGGTGGGGAAGAAGAAGAAGAGGGGGGGTTGGGGAAGAGATGATCGGGCGTGAGAGAGAAGAGAAGATGAATGGGGGTGGGGGGAAGAGATGATGAATGGGATGGGGGGGGGAGAAGCTGAATTGAGGGGGGCGGGGGTGTGGGGGAGAAGAAGCTGAACGGGCCCTGCCGAGGACTTTGGGCAGGGCCTGCAGGCAACCGATGCCGGTCTGCCGCCGACTCTTCGGGCAGGGCCCACCCCCAGCGAGATGCCGGGTGGGCCCCGCCGATGATGAGGTAAGGCCACTCAGCCGGGGATAGGGGCGACGTCCCTTCGGCCAGGGATAGGGTCGTCGCCCGGAGACAGGACTCGCTGGGAAGGCCAGGAGCTACTCCGCATGCGCGCAGCCTCCACTGCGCACACGAGCAGATGCCGGCACTGTTTTTGGCGCAAGGCTGTAGCTCCGCCCCCAGCAGCTCCTGCTGCGCCGCGCCGAAGTGGAAACGGGCCTACAGCTATCGGAGAATCGTGAAGTAAGTATTCGGCGCAATTTTTGTTCTACAAATTAGGCGGGCCGTTCTAGCGGGGGTTCGAAACTTGAGCCCATTGTGTGGGCTTTACTTCTTTGGTTATTGCTTTTTGTTCATCTGCTAATGTGGTGTGTAATGCGAGTCATTACCATGGAAACGCCAGCATCATTTTATGGAGAGGGGAACTGTCATTGAGGTTAGCTCGACCAATTGAAATAACCATTCCAGGCCAGCAGAAGAAAGCCCAACCAATAACGAGCAGCTCAAACTGGGCACACCATGGCAAAGGGCAAACTGCATCTAACCACATTCCGGATAGAGAGCAGGTCTGGCATATGACGGTGAGAAAACATTCTCAGCAATCACTGAAGTCAAAGTATGACTCAACTACTGGACAAAAACTTAGGAAGCTGCACGAAGATGTGCTATACCTGATAAATTCATTCTAGAATTCCAAGCTTTGGTGAAAGGGAAAGACTGCAAAGTCATAGAGTAGTAGATGCTCAAGTAATTATGCACGTGAAGTACATTTACCTGCATTGTGTGTAATGCGTTTCCTACTAAAATTTGTGCATATGGCTAAAATGGTGTTGCTGTAGTTGGTCAGTGATTTTGTGGAGTGTCTGGAGTTGACCAAGGGTATCTGTTGCTCAACATTTACTGATCTATATTTATTCATTCTACTAAAAGACTCCAGGATGATGGCAGTTTGGCTGATTTTTTTAGGCAGCTCTGACATAAAAATGAAATAGACATTCATAAAAATCAAAACATATTTTTGATGTGCACAGTAAACTGCAAATTCATACATTTTTATACCACCACTAAGTAAAAATAATGGCTGTGGAATGTGCATACAGGCCAGTAATTAGAAAACAATTTCACTGTCTGGGCATGCTGCAGCTTGGCTGCTACCAGAAAAGACGACCACCTCTTCCAATGGCAACAATACTTATATTTGCTGCTGGATCGCCTCTGGCTCTAGAGTTCTCAACGGGAACTAGCTTCTTTAGTTGGGTCTTGGTGCTTTGGAAGCAGCGGTATTGCCTTGTTTATTTTGTAATCCTGTCATCAAAGTCAGTGATGCTCTGAGCCGGAAAGTGTTTTAAAGTATTTGGGCCACAAAATATTGTGGTTGCACAGTTTAGGGCTACATATTCCTGTGAAGCTGAAACTTTGGGCACTCAAAGAACTTAATAGGATATGAGATTGGCTTCCTAATAACTAGCTCAGCAAAACCAATTTAATGACCAGGAGAACATCAAGTAAGGTTCAGTTCTGCATGTTTCTCATTCCACCCCTCCCCATGTGATGTGTTGATCTGGTTTTGTCTTTAAATTGGTAGTGAAAGGTTACTGAAATTCTAAAATAGAAGGATGAGTGGCTAGTTGCTATCATGAAAAATGGCCATAGGCCATAATCTGGTTTAATAATGCCACTAGCATTTCAACAAAGCCTGAAGGCTGTGTGAAATTATTGATTCTTCTATTTGATATCCCATGGCATTGCACAAGAGAGTCAAGACCAAGTGTAGACTTCAGGTGATGTATAATTTGGCAAACAGATACAAATTGGTCCCAATTCTGTCCTTATTTTGTGTAATATTTTGAATTTATAAGATTAATAGTTTTAGTTAAATATCAAAACTGAAATTTGAGGTGTTGAGGATCCCTGCGGTACAAGCGGAGGAGCTAGGTGATGCAAAACTAAGATGCTACAACACCATCATTGGCAGGAGATTTGAAATAGTGTGGCAAGTTTACATCATTCCATTATGATTGTGGACATATAAAATTATAATTGCAAAATTTGCCAGCAGGAACTGTACAGACAAGATTTTAATGCCGTATGGATGTGACGTACCATATAAAATGAGTCAACACGACTGGTCCGAAACCAGAAACTGTAGAATGTAAAACTGTAAAAACATCCTGCCAGCCTAATTGTATACTTGTCTTAAAGTACATTTATTTTTTCAACATTTATAGACGACATGTACAAGATGTTGGAAACTTAACTTAGCACAGAATCATTTCCAGTAGAGCGTGGCTGTGTAAACATTATGGTCACGATGACACTGCACATCAGACTACTGTATTTCAATGCATGAGCTAGTTCATGTGGAACTTGAATGTGTTGGCATGGTGAATATGGAATGAGAGGAGATAATTAAAAATCTATACTATATTTTGGGGTGTGGTTTCACACCCCTCAATTAGTTTTTTAAAAAAGTTCCCAAAAATGTTCCACTTCCAGCCAATAAACTTACTCATTCACAATAGTTGTTGGCCTGAATATGTAGATTTGAATACAAGCCAGACAACTTTCAAGAGATTGCCTTATGGCACTATAAAAATTTATTGGCTTACAGTGTAACTGGCAGTTGGCATATCTGTAAATTGCAATGCAGGCTCACAGAAACAATTTTGGCAAGCCCATATGCAAGTTACTTCGAAAATGTGAACCCGCCATGACGATAGCAGTGAGAGATTGAGAAATAGCAGCAAGAAGAAAAAGGAGTCAAGGATAGGTGACACAGGAAAATACAATGAGCTTCAAAAGTGATAAGAGAAGAAGAGAAAAAAAAAGAAAGATTGAACTTGTATTTATATAGTGCCTATTAGGAGATCCCAAAATACTTAACAGCCAATAAAATTACTTTTAAGTGTAGCTAATATTATGTAGGCAAGCACAACACAAAGGTCTTACAAAAAACAAGGAGATAAATAACCAGTTAATCTCGTGGTTGTTGAGCGGTAAATATTGGCTCGGACACTAGGAGACCTAGAATAGTATCATGGGATTTTTTATGTCCACCAAAACAGGGAGACAGGGTTTTAGCTTAGTCTCATCCAAAAGACGGCACCTCCTACAATGCTGCACTCCCTCATTTCTGCACTGATTTATCATTCTATATTATGTGCTCAAGTTCTGGAGTGGTGCTTGAACCTGTAACTTCTGACTAATGTAAAAGTGTTGTCTATATGGATTTTAGGAAGGCATTTGACAAAGTGCCACATAAAAGGCTGGTTAACAAAATTAAGGCTCATGGAATAGAAGGGTCAGTGTCGGCTTAGATAAGAAATTGGCTTAATCGAAAATGGCGAGTTGTGGTGAATGGTTGTTTTTCAGACTATATATATATATTGTATTTATTATATATTTTTTATATATATATATATATATAATATATGACTTGGATATCCTGATACCAAACCTGGAGGTGTGGCAAGCAGTGAGGATGATACCAATCAACTGCAACAGGACATAGATAAGCTGGCAGAAGGGGCAGACAAGTGGCAGATGGAATTGAGATGATGCATTTTGGCAGAAGGGATAGGAAGAGGCAATTTAGACTTAATGGCACAATTCTAAAGAGTGTGCTGGAACAGAGGGACCTGGAGATTCATGTGCATCGATCTTTGAAGATGGCAGGACATAATGAAAGTGTAGTGAGATCTTGGGCTTCATAAATCGAGGTATTGAGTACAAAAGCAGGGAAGTTATGCTGAACCTTTATAAAGCTCTCGTTACGCCTCAACTGGAGTATTGCGTTCTAGTCACCACACTTGAGAAAGGATGTGAAGGGTCCTTGAGTGTGTGCAGGGAAGATTTACCACAATGGTTTCAGGGATTTTAGCTACAAGATTAGGTTGGAGAAGCTGGGGTTGTTCTCCTTGGAGCAAAGGAGGTTGAGGGGAGATTTGATAGAGGTGCACAAGATTGATAGGTTTAGATAAGGTAGACAAAGAAAAGCTGTTCCTATTAGCTGATGGTACAAGGACGAGTGGACACAGATTTAAGGTTTTGGACAAGAGATACAGAGGGGATGTGAGGAGGAACTTATTTTATGCAGCGAGTGGAACTCGCTGCCTACGAGAGTGGTGGAAGTGGAGACATTGAATGATTTCAAAAGGAAATTGGATAGGCACTTGAGGGAAATAAACTTGCAGGGCTATGGAGATAGAGCGAGGGAATGGGACCGACTCAATTGCTCTACAGTGGGCCGGCATGGATTCGATGGGTCGAATGGCCTCCTGGTGCCGAAATTGCCCCTCTCCGAAAGGCTTAGTGGCGCAAACAGGGCAGGCGGTGGAAGCAACCCGCTCGGAATTGCCCCCGGGATGGCGGCGGCGCCGAAAACGGCTTTGTGGTGCACATGGTGATGACACCATCGCGTGCGTGCCGACCCCTTTACGCCGTGGGGGAAATTGTCACTTCGGAGTGAGGTTGGCGCGGGACGATGCCACAAACAGCTTTGTGGGTCGAAAAGCTCTGGTGTTTGGGGCGCCCCATCCACCCTTAAAGGGCAGTTGGTACGACAGTGGCAGTCGCTGGTTGGGCAGGGCCAGCAACAGGTAGCCCCGCACCCTCTCTTGGGTGCCACTGGCCCTGCCAAAACCCTCCCTGGTGGCCCAGTGGGCGCCAGGAAAATGGCTGCACAGTTTGCAACGGCCCATCCCTCCCAAACGGGGTGCTGATCAATTTTGCCCCGTATGACTTAGTTAGTGAGTCAAGCTTACCATGGAAATGATTGTAGGAAGTTTTAAAATGTAACAGTATCGATGTTATTTTCCAATCATTCTATGTACATTCCAATCTGTATTTACAGCTGCCTTTGCAATCCTGACTACATCCACCTCCATGGCACGAACCTGGTATTGCAGTACTTCCAGGAACGGTGCAGTGGCTCTAGGCCTTTTGGCTAAGAGCATTGGCGCAGAGTGATCCTTGATGTGTGCAAGGTGACCTCTGGCGTTTGTGATTTGACAAAGAATTGGAACGATTGGCTACGAATTAAAAAAAAAGGCTAATGCAAATCAGTGCTGTATGGAGTGGTCAGCATTGTACTCTGGCTACTGAATTACACCTGTGCAATTGCAGCTGCATAGGGTTGGAATGATTGGGCGAGAGATAGAGGCCGAGGAGGCAGATCACAGGAGAAATTTGGAGCTGGAGAGTCTGTCGCAGTTGGTCACAATTGGATGAGAGTCGGAGTTGCAGGGTGAGACACTCATGCAGGAAGAGGGCCAGAATTGGGTAGAAATTGGCAGCAGTCCACAAACTGGCAGAAGTCTGAGGTTGGAGAGGTAGTTCAGATTTAATTGGGTGTGTCCACAATTGGGTAGGAATGGTTTGAGTGAAAAGCTGCATTTATATTGCAGATGCTGGCCTCCTACCAGCAACTATACCCTGTTCACATTGCCTAACTCCTATCTGGAACTCCAATTGTCCTATCTAGGAGAGGGCTCTGAACAGGTGTTGTTAGAATCGTTTCCAATGCTCCTTTCTCAACACTTTTAACTGTTTAGAGAGGATGTTGGGAAGAATCTTTGTTCTTTAACCTTAAAATTAAATCTGGAAGGTTTAAAAAGTGCTCAAGGGGTTTAATGTACTCATGAACACTTTGTAAACCAATTACTGATCCATGAAGCGGTAAACAAAAGCAGTGTGAAACGGCTGTCTCCAGGGATTGTCGTATTGCTTCACTCTGGAGTCGGGCTCGGTAACTACTGAGTTATGCTGCAAAATAATTTGCAGTCACACTGAACTTTGAATACAAGTGCATGTGAAGAATCCATTTGCCCACCTTTTTGTTTTCTGAAACTAACCAATGAAAAAGAAAAGAAAGAATGAATTGCACATGTATCGCACTTATGGACATCCCAAAGGGCTTTATAGCCAGTGAAGTACTTTTGAAACGTGGTCACTGTTGTAATGTAGGAAACCTGGCAGCCAATGACCTTGAGGATCTTGAATATAGTTGCCATCGGTGAGGAACAGCCGGTTTGGGTTGTCTCAATTGCTGGCAGAAGGACAGATTTCACTCTAGTTCTAATCTTGTGTATATAGTCAAAAAAGATGCACAATATTGCAGGGTTTAGAAGAAAATAATAAAGGAATACACTAGGTTTGAGCCAGAGGAATGAAGAGTTTGGCTAGAGGAGGTTGGAGATATCGGGACAGGTGAACCTATTGAGTGATTTGAACATGTGGTTGGGAATTTTAAGGTGCAAAAGTACTGAGAGTCAATGTAGGTTAGTGAGAATGCAGGTGATGGATGAGTGGGACTTGGTGGGGGATAGTATATTGGCCGCTGTGTTTTGGGTGAGGTAACGTTTATGGAAGATGGAAAGCCGGTCAGGAGCGTTTTGGAGTAATCGAGACTGGAGAGAACAAAGGCACTTATGAGCATATAGCAATCAGCAATCTCTGCAAAACTGACCCCTCAAATTACTCGGTTCTGTTACGAAGCTCCCATTTGCAAACCAACATGCACCACAGAACCAACTAATCAAATCACTCCCAAGATTTAGTTCCAAATTTCTTTTAGTAGTAATTAATTGTAGATTGATTAAGAGGGGAAAAATAGAGTATGAGAGTAAACTTGCAAGGAACATAAAAACTGACTGCAAAAGTTTCTACAAGTACTTAAAAAGAAAATGATTAGTGAAGACAAATGTAGATCCTTTACAGACAGAAATGGGAGAATTTGTAATGGGGAACAAGGAAATGGCAGAACAATTAAATAAATACTTTGGTTCTGTCTTCACGGAAAAGGACACAAATAACGTCCCAGAAATGCTAGGAAACCAAGGGTCTATGTGAGCAAGAGGAATTAAAGGAAATGATTATTAGTAAGAAAATAGTGCTGGAGAAACTAACGGGACTGAAGGCAGATAAATCCCCAGGGCCTAATGATCTGCATCCCAGAGTACTAAAAGAGGAGGTAGCCATGGAAATAGTAGATGCATTGGTTGTTCCTGCAGATTGGAGGGTGGCAAATGTAACCCCACTATTTAAAAAAGGAGGGAGAGAGAAAACGGGAAACTACAGACCGGTTAGCCTGACATCAGTAGTAGGGAAAATGCTGGAGTCTATTATAAAGGATGTGATAACGGCACACTTGGATAATATCAACGAGATTAAACAAAGTCTACATGGATTTATGAAAGAAAAATCATGTTTGACAAACCTACTGGAGTTTTTTGAGGATGTAACTGATAGAATAGATAAGGGAGAACCAGTGGATGAAGTGCATTTGGATTTTCAGAAGGCCTTTGATAAAGTCCCACATAAGAGATTAGTGCGCAAAATTAAAGCACATAGGATTGGGGATAATGTGTTGGCATGGATTGAAAATTGGTTAACTGACAGAAAACAGAGTAGGAATAAACAGGTCTTTTTCGGGGTGGCAGGCAGTGACTAGTGGGGTACCACAGGGATCAGTGCTTGGGCCCCAGCTATTCACAATATATATAAATTTCGATGAGTGAACCAAATGTAATATTTCCAAGTTTACTGATGACACAAAACTAGTGGGATTGTGAGTTGTGAGGAGAATGCAAAGACGCTGCAAGGCGATTTAATTTAGATAGGTTGAGTGAGTGGGCAAACACATAGCAGATGCAGTATAATGTGGATAAATGTGAAGTTATCCACTTTGGTAGGAACAAAATAAGGACAAAGTAGTATTTAAATTGTGATGGCTTGGGAAATGTCGATGTACAGAGGGACCTGAGTGCCCTTGTACACCAGTCATTGAAAGTAAACATGCAGGTGCAGCAAACAGTTAGGAAGGCAAATGGTATGTTGGCCTTCGTTGCAAGAGCATTTGCGTACAGGAGCAAGATTGTCTTACTACAGTTATACAGGGCCTTGGTGAGACCGCACCTGGGAGTATTGTGTGCAGTTTTGGTTTCCTTACCGAAGAGAGGATATACTTGCCATAGAGGGAGTGCAGTGAAGGTTCACCAGACTGATTCTTGGGATGGCAGGACTGTCTTATGAGGAGAGATTGGGTCGACTAGGCCTGTATTCACTAGAGTTTAGAAGAATGAGAGGGGATCTCATTGAAACGTATAAAATTCTGACTGGGTTGGATAGACTGGATGTGGGGAGGATGTTCCCCTGGCTGGGGAATCCAGAACAAAGGGTCACAGTCTTAGGATATGGGGTAGGGAATTTAGGACTGAGATGAGAAGAAATTTTTTCACTGAGGGTGGTGAACCTGTGGAATTCTCTACCACAGAAGGCTATGGAGGCCAAGTCATTGAATATATTTAAGAGGGAGATAGATAGATATTTTAGAAACAAAGGGCATCAAAGGGTATGGTGAAAAAGTGGGAATATGGTGTTGAGATAGAGGATCAGCCGTGATATTGAATGGCGGTGCAGACTTGAAAGGCCGAATGACCTACACCGCTCCTATTTTCTATGTAATGTTGCTTTTTGAGCCCGGACTATATACCAGCTGTCGATTTATGTTTTTAAAAAAAAAGCTACATCATGAATACACACCCCAAAAAGACAGATCACCAAACTTGGCAATTACCCTACCCATTTTATCTTCAAAATCCCTGCAACAACTTTCTCTGGAGCTGGAGCTCTACCAGGTTCCCAGCGCTAGCAGTGCTTAAGCCTTCTTGCCAATGCTCCATTTCACTTTGCAGCCTGTGACAATTGGAATACTGCCATATTCATGTCTGGAAAAATGTTACTGCTGGCAAAAATCTTTCTCTCCACTGCTACAATAGATTTTCAGTTATCGCAACCTTATTTCTAAAGTGTCTACTGCCAAGGAGTGTCTAGTGTGTTAACATGGGTCCCACTTTTGAGGGAGTTCTGCATGGTAACTAATCACTAATTTGTTAGAACTGGGTGTATAACAGCAACACTTTTTTAACTTGTTTATTAAAACTGGCCACCAAAAACAACTGTAGTGTTCACAAACATGTAACTTTGTGCAAACCTACTTACTTTTCAGCTGCTATTCCATACTCCTAGTTTCTCAGCCTGTGAGCACACTCGGACGTGTACTGTCCCAGAGAGTAATAAGTAATGCAATTACGTTGCAAGTATTCAATGGCAGAGTTTTTAAAAAAAAGTTGTGCTCAGCACAACCATCACATTACATTTCAAAGGCACGCAGCTGAAATTATGGTTTGAGGCGATGCACCTTAAAAGTGTTGCATTTCGAAAGTGGTACACCTATAAAGCATCATACATCTATCGGCAAAATAATACATGATTTGCTCAAATAACTTATCTGTTGTATTATTACAATCAAATATTCAGTTAGCTATTTGTGAAGTAATGAAAAATAATTGAGGAATATGTCATCAGTACATTGAGCATTTAAATCCCTCAATTTCAAAGAAAAAAAAATAGCATTCAAACACTACTAAACCAACCTATCATAGTTTGATTTTGGCTGCCATTTTCCTCCATCACTTGTATGTAAGGCTAGAAATAACACTACATACCACCTAACAAGCAATCAAGTCATTACACAATTTTGAAGGTATAACTAAACTTGCCCATTAAGTTTTTTTAATGTTAAAAATGCCTGCAAGAATTTGTTCTTTCCTTCTTTGCCCTGTGGCTTTTGAAAATTTTAACTGGGCTTATTACTGATACAGACAACTGAGCTGTAATTGGCAAAAAAGTCAATCAAACCCAAAATGTAATTTTTTTCAACATTTTTATGCCATTAGACCAAAAAAAATGAAGTAACTCTGCTGCAAAAGGGAACTGATATCTGCACATGGGCCAGAAGGGGATTTTTTAATGATGCACTTTGATGCTGACTTCAAAAATTGTAGGCAGAATCAGCCATGGCCAGAAAATGCATATGTGTGGATGTCTGGTAAGTAAAGGATTGAGTTCAATGGAGATGTTCCCATTCCCTCTGTGGTACACTTAACTTTCTAGGCTCTTGGGTGAAGTACCGACGGTGCCCATGAAATCATATCCCAGCAAAGAGGCAATACCGTCACAGCAGAAGAAAAAAATAGTAGGAAAAGTGCATATATTTGAAAGCTTATTTCAATTCTAGTCATAGAATGAATCATAGAATGGTTACAGCACAGAAGGAGGCCATTTGGCCCATCTAACACTTGCCGGCTCACTGCAAGAGCACTTCGGCTAGTCCCACTTCCCTGCTTTTCCCTGTAGCCCTGCAAATGTTTTTCCTTCAGGTACAGGTACAGCGCCCCGAATCTGGAACCCTCGGGACCGAGACTGTTCGGATTTTGCGTTTTGCCGGATTTTGCAACGTCTTTCTGACGTCACGAATCCAGAAACACCCGAGCCCAGGTTCGGGTATTTCCGGATTTCAGAACATCAGAAAGCGGGTAGGGGTACGCTCGTCGATGAGCTGTTCGGGTCGCCGGGTGGGAAGTGTTCAGGTGGGGCCTCGCCGCCGTGGAAGTGTTCAGGTGGGGCCTCGCCACCGTGGAGTTCTTCGCGCGGGGCCCCACCGAGCAGATGTTAGTGTGGGGCCCCGCCGCCGAGGAGGGGTCCCTTGTCTGGCCCGAGGTAGGTGGGGTTGGGCAGCCGAGGTAAAGCGGAAAGAGGAGGGCTGGGTCGAAGTCTGATTGCCGAGGCGGGGCGTGTCCGGATATTGGAATATTTTCCGGTTTCCGGACGAGCCTACCACGGATCGGCCCGGATTCCGGAATATTCTGGATTCTGGAACTCTGGATTTTGGAGCTCGAACCTGTACTTCTCCAATTTTCTTTTGAAAGCCATGATTGATTCTGCCTCCACCACCCTTTCAGGCAGTGCATTCCAGATCCTAACCACTCACTGCAAAGTTTTTCATCACGTTGCTTTTGGTTCTTCTGCCAGTCACCTTAAATCTGTGTCCTCTGGTTCTCGACCGTTCCATCAATGGGAACCGTTTCTTTCTATCTACTCTATCTAGATTCCTTATGATTTTGAACACCTCGACCAGATCACCTCTCAACCTTCTCTTCTCTAAGGAAAACAACCCCAGCTTCTCCAGTCTATCCACATAATGGAGGTCCCTCATCTCTGGAAACATTTTTGTAAATCTTTTAAGCACCCACTCTTAAGGACTTCACATCCTTCCTAAAGTGTGGTGCCCAAAATTGGACAAAATGCTTTGGTTGAGGCCGAACTAGTGATTTGTAAAGGTGGTTCATTACTTCCTTGCTTTTGTATTCTCTGCCTCTATTTATAAAGCCCAGAATAAGAACATAAGAATTGGGAGCAGGAGTAGGCCATTCGGCCCCTCGAGCCTGCTCCACCATTCAGTAAGATCATGGCTGATCTTCTACCTGAACTCCACTTTCCTGCACTATTCCCATATTCCTTAATTCCCTTAATATTCAAAAGTCTACCAATCTCTGTCGTGAATATACTCAAAAATTGAGCATCTACAGCCCTCTGGGGTAGAGAATTTCAAAGATCCACCACCCTCTGACTAAAGAAATTTCTCCTCATCTCAGTCCTATCCTCATACTATCTCTGCCCCTCTTAATTCCTTTTTCACTTCCCCATCTATATTAAGCCTGGTTCACATTTGTATTCTCAATCTGACATCTGTCATACGCCCCCTTTTCTGCTTCATCTTTCTATCTCTTTCGTCATCCATGGAGCTCTGACTTTGGTTACCCTACCGTTTCCCTTCGTGGGAATGTCCCTCGACTGTACCCGAACCATCTTCTCTTTAAAGGCAGCGCATTGTTCGATTACAGTTTTACCTGCCAATCTTTGATTCCAATTTACCTGGGCCAGATCCATTCCCCCACTGAAATTGGCCTTCCTCCAATTAAATATTTTTACTCTAGATTGCTCCATGTCCTTTTCCATAGCTAATCTATGACACTATGATCACTGTTCCCTAAATGTTCCCCTACTGACACTTGCTCCACTTGACCCACCTCATTTCCCAGAACCAGATCCAGCAATGCCTCCTTTCTCGTTGGGCTGGAAACATACTTATCAAGAAAGTTCTCCTGACATTTCTTCCCCCTCTCTGCCCTTTACACTATTAATATCCAAGTCTATATTAGGATAGTTGAAGGCCCCCGCCCCCCCCCCCCCATTATGACTACTTTATAATTCTTGCACCTCTCTGTAATTACCTGCAAATTTGCTCCCTTATATCCTTCCAACGAATTGATGGCCTGTAGAATATACCTATCTGTGTAATGACACCACTATTGTTTCTTATCTCTAACCAAAATAGATTCTGTCCTTGATCCCTCTAGGATATCCTCTCTCTCTAGCACTGCAATATTCTCCACATCTTTCTTTCTTTCCTGAACATCTCTTATCCAAGAATATTTAGTCCCAAATCCTGTCCTTTTTTGAACCAGGTCTCCGTTATCGCCGCGACATACTTCCACACTAAAAATTAGTTCTCGGGTGTCTGAGGAGTTCCATATAGGACATACAGTTTCTGTCACAGGTGGGGCAGACTGTGGTTGAAGCAACGGGGTGGGTGGGGTGCCTGGGTTGCCGGACGCTCTTTCAGCTGTCGTCGCTTGGCTTCAGCTTGCTCTTGGCGAAGAGACTCTGTTTTCAGCGCCTTCCCAGATGCTTTTCCTTCACTTTGGGCGGTCTTGGGCCAGGGATTCCCAGGTGTCGGTGGGGATGTTAAATTTTTTCAGGGAGGCTTTGCGGGTGTCCTTGAAGCGTTTCCGCTGCCCACCTGGGGCTCGCTTGCCGTGTCGGAGCTCCGAGTAGAGCGCTTGTTTTGGGAGTCTCGTGTCAGGCATGCACCTGAGAACTAATTTTTAGTGTGGAAGCAAGTCATCCTCAACTCTGAGAGACTGCCTTTGACGATGATGATATTCCCATTTGGCGATTTGCGCCTGAAGCTCACCAACCGTATTTACTCCACTTCGTGCATTTACACACATGTACTGTAAACCTATCTTAGACCATCTTGGATTCTTAGTCTGATTCCACCTAAGACTGTATTATTTCTTACTCTAGTGCAATCTGTTTCTCCCAATCCTTTGTGCACCTTATTTCTCCATTCTAATGCCCATTCACCTACCAAATTAATTTAATCCCTCCCCATCGGCAGTGGCAACACCACTTTCCCCCCCCCCCCCCCACTGCCCGCAAGGACAATGGTCCCAGGTCTGTTGAGTTGCAACCCGTCCGACCTGTGCAGATTCCACCTCCCCAGAACCAGTCCCAATGTCGCCAGTTTCCAGTCACGCATTCATTTGCTCTATCCTCCTATTTCTATACTCACTAGCTTATGGCACCAGGAGTAATCTGGAGATTACTACCTTTTTGAGGTCCTGCTTTTTATTCTCTTTCCTAGCTCCCTAAGGTCTGCTTGCAGGACCTCATCCGCCTTTCAGCCTATGTCGTTGATACTAATATGGATCACGATTTCTGGCTGTTCACCCTCCCCCTTCAGAATGTTCTGCAGCCACTCAGTGACATCCTTGACCCTGGTACCAGGGAGGCAACTGACCATCCTGAAATCACATCTGTAGCCGCTGAAAAGACTTTCTGTTCCCTTAACCATTGAATTTCCTTGCCGGTACAGCTGAGCCACTTGTGGTGGAGTGAGCTTGGCTGTGGCTGCACTCTGCAGAGGAACAATTGCCCTCACCAGTATTCTGTACTAAATACAATACTGGTCAGAAAATGAGATGCACTCCTGCACTACCTGCCTGCTGCCTGGTCCTCCTTGACTGTTTGATAGTCACCCATTCCCCCTCTGCCTCCACACTCCGGCACCGCAGGGTGACCGCCTCCTGTAATGTGCTATTCACGTAGCTCTCAACCTCACTGATACACCACAATGACGCCAGCTGCTGCTCAAGCTTGATTTACTCCAGCTGATGACATTCATAAGACCATAAGAAATAGGAGCAGGAATAGGCCATTTGACCCCTCGAGCCTGCTCCGCCATTTAATAAGATCGTGGCTGATCTGATCATGGACTCAGCTCCACTTCCCTGCCCGCTCCCCATAACCCTTTATTCCCTGATCGCTCAAAAATCTCTCTATCTCCGCCTTAAAATATATTCAATGACCCAGTCTCCACAGCTCTCTGTGGCAGAGAATTCCAGAGATTCACGACCCTCTGAGGGAAGAAATTTCTCCTTATCTCTGTTTTTAATGTGCGGCCCCTTATTCTGAGACTATGCTCCCTAGTTTTAGTTTCCCCTATGAGTGGAAATATCCTCTCTACATCCACCTTGTCGAGCCCCCTCATTATCTTGTATGTTTCGATAAGATCACCTCATATTCTTCTGAACTCCAATGAGTATAGATAGGCTCAACCTATCTTCAGTCAACCCCCTCATCTCCAAAATCAACCTAGTGAACCATCTCTGAACAGCCTCCAATGCAAGTATACAAAGACCAAAACTGTACGCAGTACTCTAGGTGTGGCCTCACCAATACCCTGTACAGTTGTAGCAGGACTTCTCTGCATTTATACTCCATTGTACATTAATGATTTAGACGAGGGGATTAAATGTAGTATCTCCAAATTTGCGGATGACACTAAGTTGGGTGGCAGTGTGAGCTGCGAGGAGGATGCTATGATGTTGCAGAGTGACTTGGATAGGTTAGGTGAGTGGGCAAATGTGTGGCAGATGAAGTATAATGCGGATAAATGTGAGGTTATCCACTTTGGTGGTAAAAACAGAGAGACAGACTATTATCTGAATGGTGACAGATTAGGAAAAGGGGAGGTGCAACGAGACCTGGGTGTCATGGTACATCAGTCACTGAAGATTGGCATGCAGGTACAGCAGGCGGTTAAGAAAGCAAATGGCATGTTGGCCTTCATAGCGAGGGGATTTGAGTACAGGGGCAGGGAGGTGTTGCTACAGTTGTATAGGGCCTTGGTGAGGCCACATCTGGAGTATTGTGTACAGTTTTGGTCTCCTAACTTGAGGAAGGACATTCTTGCTATTGAGGGAGGGCAGCGAAGATTCACCAGACTGATTCCCGGGATGGTGGGACTGACCTATCAAGAAAGACTGGATCAACTGGGCTTGTATTCACTGGAGTTCAGAAGAGTGAGAGGGGACCTCATAGAAACGTTTAAAATTCTGACGGGTTTGGACAGGTTGGATGCAGGAAGAATGTTCCCAATGTTGGGGAAGTCCAGAACCAGGGGTCACAGTCTAAGGATAAGGGGTAAGCCATTTAGGACCGAGATGAGGAGATACTTCTTCACCCAGAGAGTGGTGAACCTGTGGAATTCTCTACCACAGAAAGTAGTTGAGGCCAATTCACTAAATATATTCAAAAGGGAGTTAGATGAAGTCCTTACTACTCGGGGGATCAAGGGGTATGGCGAGAAAGCAGGAAGGGGGTACTGAAGTTTCATGTTCAGCCATGAACTCATTGAATGGCGGTGCAGGCTAGAAGGGCTGAATGACCTACTCCTGCACCTATTTTCTATGTTTCTATCCCCCTTTCAATAAAGGCCAACATTCCATTTGCCTTCCTGATTACTTGCTGTACCTGCATACTAACTATTTGTGCTTCATGTACAAGAACCCCTGGATCCCTCTCCTCTGTACTGTAGCACTTAGCAATTTTTCTCCATTTAAATTATAATTTGCTTTTCTATTTTTTCTGTCAAAGTGGATAAGCTCACATTTTCCCACATTGTACTCCATCTGCCAAATTTTTGCCCACTCACTTAGCCTAACTATATCCCTTTGCAGATTTTTTGTGTCCTCCTCACAATTTGCTTTCCCACCCATTTTTGTATCAGCAACTTGGCTACATTACACTAGGTCCCTTCATCCAAGTCATTATTATAGATTGTAAATAGTTGAGGTCCCAGCATTGATCCCTGCAGCACCGCACTAGTTACTGTTTGCCAACTGGAAAATGATTCATTTATCTTGACACTCTATTTTCTGTTAGTTAGCCAATGCTCTCTCCATGCTAATATATTATCCCCAACCCCGTGAATTTTTATCTTATGCAGTAACCTTTTGGGCCCAAGTTTCCACATGATTTGCGCCTGATTTTTAGGAGCAACTGGTGGAGAACGGACTATCTTAGAAATCGCAATTCTCCACTTTTTTTCTGCAGTTCTAGTCAGGTAGAACAGTTCTACTTTAGAACAGAATTTTTTCTTCAAAAGGGGACGTGTCCGGCCACTGACGCCTGATTTGAAAGTTTCCACAGTGAAAACGTACTCCAAACTAACTTAGAATGGAGCAAGTGAAGATTTTTGTAGAACTGAAATAGGCGTCCAGAACGAGGTGGGGGGAAGGGGGGGGGGGGGGAGGGAAGTCATTAAATTCGACAATAAATCCTTATTTATACTTATACAAATATTATGCAAATAAATCCAACCTGAATAAACATTTATAAGCAAAGAAAAGATTAAATGAACCATCTTCCTACCTGTGTGAAAGTGCTTCAGTCAGCTCAGCGATGTTCCCGCGAACGGGAGGGAGGGGAAGGCAGGCAGGCAGGCAGTAACGAGGCAGCAAGCAGCCTTCCACTTGAGGTGGAAGCCTTAGTCAGCTCAGCGATGTTCTCGCGAATGGGAGGGAGGGGCAGGCAGGCAGCCAAAGATGCAGCAGCAGGCTTCGAGCTGTGAGGGGGACTGAGGCCATTTGGACAGGGAGAGGCAGCCACATCGACAGTTTTATATTTACATTTGCAGAATGGGTGCTGCATTGTCAACACCACATTATGCAATGGTTCGCCATCAATTCACTGCATAGGAGAGAATTGATTAGAGCTCACCGCAACAGGAACGTCGTAGCCCATAGGTTGATGGGCAGGAGACCTTACCCACGTCGACAATATCGGACCAGGTGCTCGTACCTGGACATGAGCAAGGCTGATTGTGTGAAAAGGCTGCGTTTTCGCAGAGAAGTTGTCACTGAGTTGTGTTAATGGAACATGAAACAGTTTTAATGAAAAAATATTTTATTGAAAAGTTAACGTCACTCTAATAAAATATTTGTTGTATCAAACTATACTTTTTAATATGACTCTTGAAGATCACTTAAAAACTTGTAAAGTAAAAATTTTACACTCTAAGATCACTTAAACTTCAAGATCACTTTTTAGATGCAAAATTAAATAATTTACAGAATGTGTGAGCATTTACACTATAAGATCACTTGAAAACCCTGAGATCACTTATAAGTTGTAAAGTTACAAAACTTACAAAACAATTTCAATTTGAAAAATCTTACACTCTGAAGAACACTTTTAAACTTCAGGATCACTTTTTAGGTGCAAAATTAAATAAGATTCAAAAAAATGTGAGCATTTACACTATAAGATCACTTAAAAACCATAAGATCCCTTATAAGTTGTAACGTAACAAAACTTACAAAACAATTTCAATTTGAAAAACGCTACTACAGCTACATCAAGAACAAGAACAAAAGCAGCAAAGAAAGGCTGCAACCATGTCTCATCCACATCTCAGTGAACGTTCACTTCCTCATGGGGGTGTCATTTGATTGGCTGGGCTGTGTGCCCTTATTGCAGCAGCTACCTCAACCAGGCCCTCCCTGACGGCCTGTGCCGACACTTGCATGCCCTCCCTGATGGCCTGTGCCGTAATTTGCATGCCCTCCCTGATGGCCTGTGCCGTCGATTGCACTCCCTCGGACATTCCCTCCCTAAGTTCCCGTGTCATTACTGCTATTTCTCCCGTCAGGCCTGTCAACTCTTCACCTACTGCATTAACGCCACCGATGAGTGATCGGGTAAGCTCATTGGTCTCCATAGCCAATGCCACAACCTGAGCCGCATCTGTTGCACGCTGCATCTCAGGAGAGCATGTCTCCAATCTCCTCTGCCTGGGTCTGCCTCGTGGCACCACTACACTGGGAGGCGCGGGCACCGATGGTGGAATGCTCGGTGTTGCAAGCGGCACCACTGCACAGGGAGGCGCAGGCTGCGACTGTGGGACGCTCTCTGTGTTTCAGACAGCTGAACTGGAGGGAGAGGCTCGGGCTGGAATGGTGGGATGCTCTGTGTTGCAGACGGCAGCACTCGAGTGCGAGCCATGGGCTGGGATGTTGGACGAGTGGGTGTAAACTGCTCGATGATATCAGCAGCAACACTGGGACCTGAAGCGTCGGAATCGAAACCATAGTAGGTGGAACCAGAACCTATGCGAGAGCGAGGCGTAGGCTGGGACGGTAGTGCAGTGACTGTAGAAAGCTGCATTATACCAGCAGCACCACTGGGACCCACAACATCGGAAGCGAAACCATGATGGTGGGACCAAGACCTATGCTAGGGGTTGAAACTCTCATGCCCCTTAATGGGGGCTCATAAACATTAAATTGGAAGCTCTCCCCTGCAGACATTGCAGTCATCGCTGCCATCATCCAGTCTGGATCGTCCGCAGATGGTTGTACTGGTTCTTGTTCTGTACCCTCAGGGTTGGCAGCAGCAGCAGCATCGTCCTCATCATCATCATCATGTTCTTCAAAATACATCAGAACAGTCAAATGCTTAACAGCAAGGGAGGGGGCCGGGTGGGTGGCATGAGTACACTCACACATAGCAGGCCAGGTAGCAGGTTGATTTAAAGGGCCACGATGCATTTTCAGGACTTACCCTCTTCCTCGCGTGCGGGCCCAGCTTGTGTTGTACCGATTGCTTTTCTCCATGTACGACTCATCATAGCAGTTACCCTCTATTCCAAGGGTGTCAGTGGATGCAGATTGGGCGTGCCTCCTCCTGTTCGAGTTGCTTCCCTTTTGTTGTGGACCAATTTCTTCTGCAAAGAGTAAAATATAACTTTTTACAGAGTGTGTCAGTCTGCAAGGTGAGTCATACAGATAGCCAGGTTACAATTACGATTAAATTAAAAATGGGAACTACTACTTACACTAACTACTTGACCAAGGTTGTGCCATTTCTTTTTACACTGACTTCCAGATCTCCTGGTATGCACCACTGCGCAGTAATCTTCTGCAACTTGGTTCCAGCGTTTCTTCTTTTCTTTTGGTGGCACTTTTATGCGACCTCTGTTGCTGGTATCTAGCTCCTGCCATCTCTGCTCAATTATATTCACTAATATCTCAACTTCCTCATGTGAGAAATTCTTTTTTCTTGGTAGACGTTGATCCATTGCAAAGTTGAATTGGCACTTTTTTTTCTCCAAACACAGTCCTTAATTTGCAGGCACAGGTACTGCAAGTTTAGCAGTGAAAAGCTGAACTCACTGATTTCAGCAGGTGATTTCTTCAGCAGTGCTGCTAAAAGCACTCCCTCACACACAGAAATATCAATAAAATTAAAATACAAGCCTTTGCAGGGGTCCAAGAACAAATCTTCACGTTTTCTGCAGCACTTTCTAAAATGGCCGAGTGCCAATGTTTTTTTTCACACTGCGCGTGCGCGAACGCTCCAACGCGCACGCGCAGCGTTGCTGGCAGGAAGAAAAACTAATTTAAATAGTACCCGCCCCCTCCCACTTACAAAATCGGCGCGAGTGTAGGCTCCGCCCCCCCGGGCGCCGCGCCAGGCCGACAAGGAGTTGCAGAACGCTCCAGAATCGCGATTTGTTTTTTAAGGTGCCGTTTTAGGCGCGAAAAACAGGCGCCCAGCTCGGAGGGGCGCCCGTTTTTTATCGTGTGGAAACTTGGGTCCTTTATGTGGCACCTTATCGAATGTCTACTGGAAATGCAAATACACCATATTCACTGGTTCCCCCTTATCCACCCTGCTTGTTACATCCTCAAAGACCTCCTCCAAATTTGTCAAACACGAATTCCCTTTTTTTAAAACCATGCTGACTCTGCTTGATTGAATTATGCTTTTCCAAATGTCCTGCTACTGCTTCTTTACTAATGGACTCCAGCATTTTACCAACAACAGATGTTAGGCTAACCGGTCTATAGTTTCCTGCTTTCTGTCTGCCTCCTTTTTTAAATAGGGGCATTACATTTGCGGTTTTGCAATCCGCTGGGACCTCCCCAGAATCCAGGGAATTTTGGTAGATTACAACCAATACATCCACTATCTCTGCAGCCACTTCTTTTAGGACCCTAGGAAGCAAACCATCAGGTCCAGGGGACTTGTCTGCCTTTAGTCCCATTATTTTACCGAGTACTATTTCTTTAGTGATAGTGATTGTATTAAGTTCCTCCCTCCCTATAGCCCCTGCACATGTGGTTGACCAGGACATGGGAAGCATCCTGGAGTTTGCTCATGGCACAAGATATGGGACTGAGGTGTCCTGACATGCCTCTACCTAGTAGACTATTAACTAACTTAACAGAAATAAACTCGACTGAAAACAAATCACCAGCTACTCACCAATCAGCTCCTTCCCTTGTGCTGACGTGGTTTTTTTACTTCGCTTCCTGATGCTTGAGCTCTGGGCTCTCAAGCCTATCTTTATCTGCGACCACTCCTCTCACTCTCATGAGCCTGCACTTGGTCTATTAACTTAGAGTCCTTGGGTCCTGTGGCTCCGCTTCTCCTTTTCAGTTAGATTTCTCCTTTTCAGTTAGATGTCTCAACCACCTTCCTCCTCCGATTTGTGCTCTCACCAAATTCTTCCACTCTGTTTGTGATCCATTTGTGTTCTCCCAGCTCTGTCTCCAAGCTGAAGCTCAAGAAGTGGAAAGGGTTTGTATTTCTATGAATGCTCTCTTGTACTTGTATGTGGGATGCTTATTTCCATTGTATGGTAACCCTTCTGAAAATGTTGCCTTGAAAGATTCTTTTATAAGCTAATTGGATCCAAAATTGGCTTGGAGGTAGGAAGCAAAGGTTAATGGTTGATGGATGTTTTTGTGAGTGGAAGGATGTTTCCAGTGGGATTCTGCAGTGCTCAGTACTGGGTCCGTTTTTGTGGTATATATCAATGATTTAGATTCGAATATAGGGAGTATAATTAAGAAGTTTGCAGATGACACTAAAATTGGCTGTGTGATTGACGATGAAGAGGTAAGTTATGGACTGCAGGAGGATAACTACTGGTTAGGTGGGCAGAGCAATGGCAAATGGAATTTAATTTGGAAAAGTGTGAGGTAATGCATTTTGGGAGGGCTAATAAGGAAAGGGTATACAGATTAAG
Organism: Pristiophorus japonicus; assembly: GCF_044704955.1. Lineage (NCBI taxonomy): Eukaryota > Metazoa > Chordata > Chondrichthyes > Pristiophoridae > Pristiophorus > Pristiophorus japonicus. The sequence continues at coordinate 119,185,008 of NC_091990.1, forward strand.
TGGTAGGCCACTTAATAGTGTAGCTGAACCGTGGAGTGCTTGTTCACAGATCCCTGAAAGTAGCAGGCCAGGTGGATACGGAATGCTTGCCTTTATTGGCCTAAGCATAGAATACAAGAGCAGGGAAGTTATGCTTAAATTGTATATTCTGATTAGGCCACAGCTGGAGTACTGTGTGCAGTTCTGGTTGCTGTATTATAGGAAGGACGTGATTGCATGCACTAGAGAGGGTGCAGAGGAGATTTACCCGGATGCTGCCTGGAATCGAGAATCTTAGCTATGAGGACAAATTGGATAGGCTGAGTTTGTTCTCATTGGAACAGAGGAGGTTGAGAGGTGTACAAAATTTTGAGGGGCCTGGATAGAGTGGATAGCAAGGACCTATTTCCATTGATGGAGGGGTCAATTATGAGGGGGGCATCGTTTTAAGGTGGTTGATGGAAGGTTCAGAGGGGATTTGAAGGGGGGCTTCTTCACGCAGAGGATTGTGGGGTCTGGAACTCACTGCCTGGAAGGGTGGTGGAGGCAGAAATGCTCACCACATTTAGAAGGTGCTTGGATGGGCACTTGAAGTGCCGTAACCTGCTGGGTTGCAGACCTAAAGCTGGTAATTGGATTAGACTGGATAACCTCTTGTTGGCCGGCGCAGATACGATGGTAAGTACTGCAGGGAATTGAATACAGGCATGGTAATCTCCTGGACTAGTTTCGATCGCCTGGATGGGTCGGAGAGGAATTTTCCCAGATATTTTTTCCCCAATTGGCCTGGGTTTATATATTTTTTTGCGCCTCCCAGGAGATCACATGGTTCCGGTTGGGGTAGAATATGGAATGTTTCAGTGTAAGAGGTGTCGCAGCTGAGTGGGGCGGACTGGTTGGGCCGGATGCTCTTTGTCTTTCCGCCATTATTCATTGTTCATGGGTTTATATGTAACCTTCAGTGCTACTGACCGAGGGCCGCGCGGCTCTTTGTCGGCCAGCGCGGACACGATGGGCTGAAATGCCCTCCTGCGCTGTAAATTTCTATGTTTGCATAATAAACTATGGCGAAGAGAGTGTAAAACACAAAAACTCAAGTATGGGTAGGTTACTGCATTTCATTCTGTATTGGGTGGGACATACCATATGGATTGTATCAAGTTTTTTACACTATATTTTCAGTTTTTTTCAGTTGGTAAACAACTTGACAAATTAGATGAGCTGAACGTAGTTGCATGGGAGAGGGTTTCTTAGCATTGCGGAGCTGATAATCTCAGCTGGTTCATCAAGCTTATTGGAATTTTTTTTTACAGTATATGCAATGACAATTTGAAAGTAAGGACACCTGCAAAAAAAAAAGGCAGCTGATGTCAGTCCCTAAGGTGTCTAATTTATAGGTTTCAGTGTAATCAACTCGGGTTGCTGTTCTGCAATTTCTAATGGCAGATTAAGTTGGACCTTCCATTGATCAGCATATGATTTTTTTATGCTGCTCACACCCCCTCACACTCACGCTTAATTTCGAAAACAAAAACATGTATACTTCTTACTAACTAATCTCCATGACTACAGTTGAACAGTACAGTGGGAAACCTGAACACAGCTATAGCTGAGGAGAAAACTGATGTGGGGAAGGACTTGGGTGGTAATTACTTGTCAATTTTTAGATTTTGTAATGTATTCTAAATGGTTACATTGGCTGCATTTATTTATATTGAGAACTCAACCACTGATTGTATAAGCAATAGTAAGTTCTGGATGGCTGTATTATTAAGTTCTACATTTGTTGAAGTGGAACATTATGGTAAAACTTGCAGAGTTATTTGCTGAAGAATCTTTTCTTTCTTCTTAATCTTGGCTTTAAAAACCCACACCCAAAACAGATGAATAGTAAAAGCAGGGTTGCTCACCCACAGTACATTGAAATAAAAACAGAAAATGCTTGATGCTCAGCAGGTCAGGCAGCATCTGTGGAAAGAGAAACTGAGTTAACGTTTCGGGTTGATGAACTTTCATCTGAATATCTCAATACATTGAGATTTATTTACTTATTGTATGGTATGTGATGCAGTGAATAAAGAAAATACTGTGGGGGTCATTTTAACCAAACCTGTTGGGCGGGCCAAGGTTGTCCTCTCATTTTGTATCTTGCCCTGTTTCACACTCTGTTTGAAGTCCATGGAAAATAAAATCGGGCAGGATGTAAAATGGGTTAGGTTAAAATTATCCCCTATGTTTCTCCAGCAAGCAATTGGAAATCATTTCACTGGAGATGTACCCTTCTCTGCCACTTCTACACCCCAGCTCTTTATAATGAGGTAATCTCTATGGCTCGCCTTAAGTAAACATTGCGACTAGGATAGGCCTATTGTATTTTTCAAATGCTGCACCTCAAAAAGTATTGCTTCATGTTTTATTTTCAGAAAGCAACAAAACAGGAATCAAAAACTATTGAGCATTGCTCGTGGCTTATGAAAACCACCAAAGTCAACATGTAATCAATCAATGAAATAATGAGAACTGAAGGCAATTAAATCTCAAAATTTATTTTGAAAAACTTCAGCTCTCACTAAGTGGAAGATTTAATACGGGAAATAAGGTTTCTAACCTAGACATAACATTACAAAGTTTAGCCGAACAGTTGCTTTTTTATGTTTTGAGATATTGGGAATATTTTCTGCAGCAGGCTTCTGTCTTTGAGAACCTTGTCTACGTGGAACTTCCGAGAGCTATCCTGCTGTCAGCTGAACGAAAAGGTTCAACCAAGTAGCTGACTACCACTCTCAAAGGACTAATTAAATTATATGAAAGCAAACTGTACTAAAATTCCCAGCATATAGTTTAAGACTAGCTCCCTTGTGAAACTAATGAACACCACATTTTAAAGCAGAGGCACAGGGCACATAACACACCAGGATTTTTTTCTGGTCATTCATAAATTCACACCATGCATGGGGCGTGCTGCTGTGTTCTGGACTGACAGCAGGACTGGTCATTCACAAATTCACATTGTAATGCTGTGTAACCGTAGCTGTATAACTTACTGTAACCCCCCCCTCTTTCTCTTTCCCCCCCCCCCCCCCCTCCCCAAAAGGTCCCAACTGGAAAAGATCTGACAGCACTAGAACTTCATTTGGATGTTGGTAGCAGTGAATAAGGGAACAAATGTTTTTCCCGGAGAGATAAATTCATATTTTATTGTTTTTATGTAACCAAATGGGTGCAAAGTGTGATGGGCGACTGCCCAAAACAATGGTTGGGAGGCCCCGGACTATTTTCAGGTTCGGGCCCCATTTGAATTTGGCCTTCGAGCTATGTGCGGCAAACTGGTATCTCACGGGTTTTGAAATGATCATCCGGCTTCAGCATGGAGGCATGAGGCAGATAGGGCCTATTTGTAGTGGCGGGGGGGGGGGGCGGTGCTGGGGGATGGTGATGGCGGCGGTGGGGAAAAGGTGATCTGGGGAGGTAGAGGAGGCAGTGAATTTTTGTGGGAAATGCTCTTCCTGGCCTCACATATATTTAACATTCTTTTCTCCCCCTCACAAAAATTCCCTTTTCCTAAGAAGTCTCCAGCGGTGTCTTTAAATACCATTGGTTACGCCGCTTAATGCCTGGTGCATCTGGGCCGAGCATGTACAGTATACTCTGCCCATTTGTATCTATCAATTGCATTGGACCCTAATTTGCATATTTAAAGAGTCTCCTACCTATTTGGGGGCGGAAGTGCTGGATGACAGTTTTTAAAAAGTCCCACCTGAAAATTGAGTCTGGTGAGCCTTGGATGTTTAATGGGTGTACAAGATGCCTGTCCAGTTTTACTCTGCTGCTTGCCCATTTTTTCTGGCAAACATCTCCCAGCCCTGCTCCATATAATCTTTTTGTCGGTGAGGTGAGCAATGCCACAGGAGATCAAATTATACATTGTGTTTTGTGTGATGCACATTTTTCCAATGGCAAGACTATTACATCATATAATTAACAGTGCGCAACACCACAGGAGATCTAGTCATTTTTTAATTCCTAGACACTGAGTGCAAGACTGTTTTCAGGATCTTTCAAACTGTGCGTTACCTGTTTGCTCCCAGCCTTTCATGATTCTGCAGATGATCTGGTCGTTATCAGTGCTGTTTGTGGGAGCTTGCTGTGCTCATTTTGGCTACCGTGTTCCCTACATTACAACAGTAACTACACATTGGGGGTACTTCATTGACTAAGCAGTTTGGGACGTCCTCAGGTCATGAAAGGCCTTACATAAATGCAAGTCTTTAGGTTCTGGATTTCAATGAAATGTTCTGTACTTACTTGGAACAGGAAGTGATTTTTTCCCCATAAATTTTGCATGTTTAGGGATACTTTGGTGTTAACTGGGAATTCAGTTTTCAAGAGCAATAGAAGAGAGGTTTACCCAGATTAGTTATAAGAGCAGGATGTCTGCAATTTGCAAGAGCACATGATCTTTATTTATGGCAAATATCACAGGGTGACACCTAACTTGGAGTACTGTGCACAATTCTGGTCTCCATATTACAAAGGATATAGAGGCACTGGAGAAGGTGCAAAAAAGGTTTACAAGGACAGTAAGAACTGAAATGTTATACCTATCAGAAAAGACTGAACAGGTTGGGTGTCTTTTCTCTAGAAAAGGGAAGGCTAAGGGGTGACCTGATAGAGATCTTTAAAGTTATGAAGGAGTTTGATAGGGTTGGAGTAGAAAAAACGTTTTCACTTGTGGGGAGATCTAAACTAGGGGCCATAAATATAAGATCGTCACTAATAAATCCAATAAGGAGAAACTTCTTTACCCAGAGTGTGGTGAGAATGTGGCACTCTCTATCACGAGTAGTTGAGGTGAATAGCATAGATGCATTTAAGGGGAAGCTAGATATGTACACGAGGGAGAAGTAAATAGAAGGATATGCTGATGGGATGAAATGAAGTAGGGTGGGAGGAGGCTTGGGTGTAGTATAAATACTGATAGAAGCCAGTTGGGCTAAATGGCCTGTTTCTGTGCTGTAAAATTCATGTAATTCTATGTAACTGTCACACTAGGGCTTAAAAACAAAATGCTAAAAGTGGAAATAAAAACAGAAAATGCTGGAAATGCATAGCAGGAAAACATAGTTCTGATAAATGGCCTACATCTAATAATGACGACATGCTAACTGTTACGTAAAACTTTCCTTGCCGCTCTCACCAGCCTCCTTTCTGGCCTTGACTGCCAGAAGCCCTTGCATTTTGCCACTCCATTCCTAGTTGCCAGATAACAGAAAACAGATCACACTTCTCTGCACCGCTTTTCCCAACTGCCATATTTTCTGGCTCCGTGTTGCTTTTCCCACTTTGACTATTCTGCTCCATTTTCCATCTGACTGCTTCATTCCCCAAGTGCAAGCAGCAGCACTATTTTTTGGTGGGAAATAAAATACAATTTATGGTTTGAAGGGTTTTAAAATACCCCTAGTTTGGCTTCTTCCATTGGCATGTTGCATTTTCGAAGAGGATAGTGATCCTTTTGAGCGGGACTGATGATGTAGCATTGTGGGAACTGGCAGTAACATTGCAGCGGTTTTAAAAAAAAGTACAGCTATAGAGTTTCCATGCTGGCTGAGATCTAAAATAACAGGCTTAAGAAATTGGTGCTTCTGGAAATTACACTCCTACGTAATATCAACTTGCATTTATCTATAGAGCTTTTAACAGAAAATGTTCCAAGGCACTTGATGGGAAGTGGGAGAAAAGGGGAAAAAATACACAAACTAGCTAAAGGGGATAAAGGAAAGGATGACAAGCTATGGTGGGAAAGTAGGAGCAGTTACTGAAACCTCTGTTTTTATTTTAAGAGTTTTGAGAAAGTTCAGCGAGAAGGGAAAAAACTAGGGAGGCAGTTGAAGGCTTTGGCACAGATGGTGGGACAAAGTGAGGCAGGATGCATAAAAGGTCAGAGTCAAAGGACTAGAGGATATGGGAGGCTACAAAGCTGGAGAAGGCAGCAGAGGTGGGCTGGGGTGAGGTAGTACATTTTTTTTTGGTTTCTCCAAATGATCTTGAACCTACAAAGTTTTTAGTTTGTTTTGGACTGTGTGCAGCCATCACAGTTTCAGTGAGAATGGAAACTCAACACACATGAGCAGTCACAGATACTAACCTGGTGTCCTACGATTCCATGGTGCAGTGCATTGTGGTTCTCGTGTGCCTTTATCAAGTAGTTTTGTGTCAAATCGCCTACATTTTCTTTGGAGAAGAAGGGATAAATATTTTAAAGCTTCTTGACTGAAGTACAGCTACATATTCTAAGATAAAACTTTTATTTTCCAAAAACTGCAGACTTTTGTGAAATGCCGCCAAAATTAGTCCACCGGGTCACCTGTTCTCCTGGGAGGAGGGGGAAAACGAGTGGAGCCTTTCATCAGCATATTGCCATTTAAAAATATAAATGATTATGTGATACAAACGTATGAAAATGACAGAGAAAAGGCTGACTGATTCATCAAGCCTGTCCCATACGGTCATGGTGCAAGTGGACACCATGATCCTCAATGTTCCTCACTCACCAGCAGTCACTTAATCTCCTGCGAGAAGATACCTTCGGCCAATTCAGAGGGACATGAAATGTGGGAAATTCCTCTGACCCTTGAAGGTAATCAAAATGAGCACAGAGAGCACAGGAGGCAACATCATCCACTAGCGCATCTAACTTTTGTAGTGTACTGGCCACAGCCAGGAACTCATTTGGCTTCCTTTTGAAATCTTGGAGCATCTGCACTCAGCACAAGCTAGCAATTTGTTCCAAACATCAATAACCCCCCCCCCCCCCCCCCCCCCCGCAAAAAGAAAAATCTAGTGACCTCTCCCCTAGATCTATGCTTAATTAACTTTATATGCATGTCCCCTGATGTGCTGAGACAGGGGTGGAGATGGGTTATGTTAAGTCGGTGGAAGTAGCCAGTCTTTGTGTTCGTGGTGGGTTGGATACTCAGCTCAGTGTAAAATAGGACGCTGAGATTGTGAACAATCCGATTCAACCTGAGATGGTGGCCAGGGTGGGAGCTGAAATCAGTGGTAAGGGTATGGAGCTTGTGGCAGGGGCTGAAGATGATTGCTTCAGTTTTCCCAATGTTTAACTGGAGGAAATTGTGGCTCATTCGTACTGGATGTTGGAGAAGCAGTCCAACAACACAGGCAGTGGGGTGGAGAAGTAAGATGAGTATCGTTAGCATGCATATGAAACCTGATCTCATTGTCTTCAGATGATATTGCCATGGGGCAGCATGTAGAGGAGGGAGCCAAGGAATTATACCTGGAGGACACCAGAGGTAATGGTGAGAGGGTGGAAAGAGAAGCCATTGCTGGAGTTGCTCTGGTTACGGCTGCATCAGTAAGTTGAACCAAGCAAGGCCAGTCCCAAGCAGCTGGACAATGGAGGAGATGCATTGGAGAAAGATGGTGCGGTCGGCATGTCAACAGCTGCAGAGAGGTAGAGAATGTTGAGGAGGGATAGTGCTCTACAGTCATGGTTGCAGAGGATATAATTTGTGACTTTAATTAGGGCTTTTTCAGTGCCATCTCAAGGGTGGGGTGAAAACCTGATTGGAGAGATTAAAACATTTAGAGTATCAAATGATGGTGCTGAAATAATTTTCTAAAAGGAGTTGTGCATCTACCTCAGTGGCATGATGAAGCTGAGTTAACAGACAAAGGCAGCTAATAGTGCTTCAACAATTTTGTCATAGTAAAAACACATTGAACGGGGAATATCCCCCCAAATTAATAACCAATCCTTTAGGGTGTGGGGGGAGAGGAAAGGCATCCAAGTTTAAAAATGTAAATTTACCCATTGTATTATTACTGGTTTAAATAGATTCCAAACTATTTGTAGAACTTGGTACGAATATGACCAGGAACCTAATTAAATCTTATGAAGAACTTACATTCTTAATGTATATAAACACACACTAAAATACCGTGGCAGTATAACTTTTCCCAGTAAAAACAGTTGTGAAATAATTTACTTTAAATTTAATAAAAGTACAAAATAGTCAGTGATACAGAGAGTAAAAAGGATTGTGCATACATTAATAATAATAATCCTATTCTGATCTAGAATTGATTTAATCACTAGTGCAGGATTTTCATATTGAATCTAGTTAATGAACTGGCAGTTTGTTATGGTAAAAGTAATTTTAAAGACTAAGTGGTATCCTTAATCTTTTAAAATGCTATTTTCATAACAGTTGCTAATGTGACTGAAAATGTCGTTCGTGTTAATAAAACACAGAGACCACTGAGATGTCAGCTTGGTTCAGTTGCTATTATTCCTTGCTGAGTTAGCAAGTCAATGGCAGTCGTGCCTTCAGCTGCCTAGACCCTAAGCTCTGGAATTCCTTCCCCAATACTCTGTACTACTTTCTCCTTTATGCTCCTTAAAACTTACCTCTTTGACCAAGCTTTTGGTCACCTGTCCTAATATCCTTATGTGGCTCCATGTCAAATTTTGTTTGATAATTGCTCCTGTGAAGTGCCTTAGGATGTTTAACTACATTAAGGACGCTACATAAATGCATGTTCTTGTTGAGGCTAGAGCACATATTCTACGTTGATACACCAGTGAACTACTGAAGGAGTGCCAATATTGGACCTGCTAACCGTTGTATGCAATATTTACGAACATAAGAATTAGGAGCAGGAGTAGGCCATTCGGCCCCTCGAGCCAGCTTTGCCATTCATTAAGATCATGGCTGATCTTCTACCTCAAGTCCACTTTCCTGCACTATCCCCATATCCCTTGATTCCCTTAATATCCAAAAATCTATTGATCACTGTCTTGAATATTGTTTAATCTCATAATACTCCTGTGAAGCGTCTTGGGATGTTTCCCTACATTAAAGGTGCTGTATAAATATTTGTTGTTGAATATACTAAAAGACTGAGCCTCCTCAGCCCTCTGGGGTAGAGAATTCCAAAGATTCACCAGCCTCTGAGTGAAGACATTTCTCCTTATCTTAGTCCTAAATGGCCAACCCCTTATTCTGAGACTCTGACCCCTGGTTCTAGACTCCAGCCAGGGGAAACATCCTCACTGCCTCTACCCTATCAAGCCCTGTAAGAATTTTGTATGTTTCAATGAGATCACCTCTCATTCTAAACTCGAGAATATAGGCCTAGTCCACTCAATCTCTCCTCACAGGACAATTCCCATCCCCGCTCCCCTCCCTGCCCCCCCCCCCCCTCCCCCCAATCCCAGCAATCTGTCTAGTGATCCTTCGTTGCACTCCCTCTATGGCAAGTATATTCTTCCTTGGGTAAGGAGACCAAAACTGTGCACCATTCTCCAGGTGCGGTTTCACCAGGGCCCTATATAATTGCAGTAAGTTGTCTTTACTCTTATACTCAAATCCTCGTAATAAAGTTCAACATACCATTTGCTTTCTTAATTGCTTGCTGTACCTGCATGTTAACTTTCAGTGATTCGTGTACAAGGACACTGAGGTACCTCTGAACAACAACATTTCCCAATCTCTCCCCATTTAAAAAATACTCTGCTTTTCTATTTTTCCTACCAAAGTGGACAACTGCACATTTCTCCACGTTGTATTTCATTTGCCATTATCTTTCCCACTCACTTAGCCTGTCTTATATATATCTATATATCTCCTTGAAGCCTCTTTGCATCCTCCTCACAACTTGCATTCCCACCCAGCTTTGTATCATCAGCAAACTTGGGATATATTACATTTGGTCCCCTCATCCAAATCATTGATATAAATTGTGAATAGCACCGATCCTTGTGGCACCCACTTGTTACAGCCAGCCAACCCAAAAATGACCCGTTTATCTACTCTGTTTTCTGTCCGTTAACCAATCCTCAAAACATGCTAGTTTATTACCCCCAATCCCATGAGCCCTAATTTTGTTCAATAACCTCTTGTGTGGCACCTTATCGAAAGCCTGTTGAAAATCCAAATACACCACATCCACTGGTTCCCTCCTTACCCACGCCGCCCCATATCCTGCTAGTTACAACTTCAAAAAACTCACAGATGTGTTAAACATGATTTCCCTTTCATAAATCTGTATTGACTCTGCCCAATCCTATTATTATTTTCTAAATGCCCTGTTCCCACATCCTTAATAATAGATTCTAGCATTTTCTCTACTACTGATGTCTAGCAAACTGGTCTGTAGTTCCCCGTTTTCTCTCTCCTTTCTTAAATAGCGGGGTTACATTAGCTATCTTCCAATCTGCGGGAACTGTTCTAGAATCTATGGAATTTTGGAAGATGACAACCAATGCATCCACTATCTCTATAGCCACCTCAAACTCTAGATGTAGGCCATCGGGTCCAGGGGATTTATTGGCTTTCAGTCCCACTAATTTTTACAGTACTATTTTTTTTTTTACTAATACTAATTTCTTTCAGTTCCTCATTCTTGCTAGACCCTTGGTTCTTCACTATTCCCAGGAGGTTTTTTGTGTGTTCAGTTGTTGGGGTAAAAAGAAGACTACTACTTCAAGGTGGATCCCCTGAAATAAGGGATTGACACCCACAACCGTATAGCAACCACGGAATCACTCAGACGAAACCTCGGTTCAACTGATCTTTATTCAAGCATATGCAGGGGAAGAATTCCGATGAACCCTTCAAAGAATAATGGTTTCACCCACAGTTATACAGTTTCCGAGGTGTGCGACTCTCCTGCAAAACCTACAACTGATTTATGAAGCTATATTGATTTGTTAACCCTTATAGGATTGGCTGCTGAGTGGTTTCGCAACCTCTCCATCTCCGCCCTAGTTGGAATGTGTTGTTCCACAGTCTTAACCTTGTTCCGGCGTTTCCAGCTTGGTCTGCAGGTTTTAAAGATAAACACACAAGCAAAGCTATTCCCTTTAATCTGATTCCATGCCATTTTCTATCATTCTGTACCAAAGTTCAACACATCAAGCTTTGCTTCTTAGCCTTTCTTCTCTCTAAAACCCATACAACCATACAGTAGGTGATATACCACACTTCTGACTCCTCACAACCTCCCAATACTGATAAGCCCCTTAACCTGGACCACTCTGTGTCAGATCAATTCACTACCTTCATTATGCACTTTAGTGACCATCTATCTGTCTACTTCCACTTTTGATGACATCTTTATCCCCTTACAATACTCTACCCCCTTACAAGTAAAGACAGACACACAAAATTGTTTAATTTGGCTGCCATTTCCTTATTCCTCTTTATAATTTCTCCCCTCTCAGCCTGTAAGGGGACTCACATTTATTTCCGCTAATCTTTTCCTTTTTACATATCTATAAAAGCTTTTACAGTCTGTTCACTAGTTTACTCTCATTCTATTTTCTTTATCAATTTCTTGGTCCTCCTTTGTTCTACTCTAAAATCCTCCCAATATTCAGGCTTACTGCTCTTTTTGGCAACATTATAAGCCTCTTCCTTTGATCTAATACTATCTTGTTAGCCACGGTTGGACCACTTTTCCTGTGGGGTTTTTGTGCCTTAGAGGAATCTATGTTTGTTGTAAATTATGTAAATGCTAGCCATTGCTCCTTTTAATGTAGTTTCCGAATCTACCTTGGCCAACTTGCCCCTCATACCTAGGTAGTTTGCTTTGTTTAGATTTAAGACCCTAGTTGCTGATTTAAATAAATCACTTTCAAACTCAATATAAAATTCTATCATATTATGGTCACTCGTCCCTAAAGGCCCCTTTACTACATGGTTATTAATTAACCCTTTCTTATTGCACAATACTAGATCTAAAATAGCCTGTTCTATTTTTGGTTCCTCAGCATGCTGATCTAGAAAACCATCTTGTATACATTCCTCCTCCACACTATTACAGCAAATTTTGTTTGCCCAGTCTATATGTAGATGAAAATCCCCCATGATTACTGTATTACCCTTGTTACATGTACCTCTAATTTCCTGATTTATATTGTGCCCTACATTACCAGTACTGTTTGGGGATCTATAAACAACTCGCATCATGTTTTCTTCCCCTTGCTGTTTCTTAGCTCCACCCAAACTTGATTCTTCGTCTTGATTTTCCAAGCTAAGATCCTATTTCTCGACGGTCTTTATCCCATCCTTTATTATCAGGGTTACCCCTCCCTCCTTTTCCATTTTGCCTATCTCTTCTAAAAGTTAAGTATCCTGGAATATTTAGTTCCCAACCTCGGTCACTTTACAACCACGACTCCGTAATGGCTATTGAATCAAACCTATAAATTTCTATCTGCGCTGTTAATTCATCTATTTTGTTGCGGATACTTCGCACATTCAGACATAGTGCCTTTAACTTTGACTTTTTTCTATTTTTCTCTGATGTCACCTTAGTCACTGATGCCCTATTACCATTGTTAATCTCTCTGTCCCTTCTTGACCCACTTTGCTTAGTTTTACCAAAATTCTGCTCTGTTCTCGAGCCTTGACATTTCTCTTGCAGCTTTTAAATTTACTCTTTCTTGAATCCTCCCACCTGTGGTTTAAAGCCCTGTCTACTGCCCCAGTTATTCGATTCGCCAGGACACTGGTTCCAGCCCGGTTCAACTGGAACCCGTCCCAAAGGAACAGCTCCCTCTTTCCCCAGTACTGGTGCCAGTACCCCGTGAAGCAAATCCCCTGCCTCCCACACCACTCTTTGGGCGCAACTTTCGGGCCGCGCCTAGAACGGCGCAGCCCTGACCTGGGCGCCCGTTTTTCGCACCACAAAGTGCGCCTAAAAAAAACTTACAGATTCTCCGGCTCCCTGCTGGTCCTCTGGAGCCGGGCGCGGCGCAGCACGAGCTGTAGGGGGCGGAGCCAGGTCCCTGCACTGAAAACAGTGCCGGGACCTCTGCACATGCGCGCTACAGTGGGCGCGCATGTGCAGTCGCTCCAGGCGCCCAAAACTGTATGGGAGGGGCCCGAAGCACGCAGCCCTTAGCCCTGGCCGAATGGCCTCACTGGGGCTACGTGCATAAGGCTGCCTCCCACGCCCAGCTCCTGCTTCCTCCCGACCCGACTCGACTCCCGCTTCCCCCCCGCCCCGCTCCCGGACCGGACCGGACCCGACCCGCGCTCCCCCCACCCGACCTGACCACCCCCCGAACTGAACCGAACCGCCCTCCCTCCCATCTCCCCTCCCGACCCGCATCCCCGAACCCCCCCCCCGGACCTGACCTCCCTCCCCCGTCACGAACCGACCCGACCCGACCTCCCTCTGCCCCTCCCCCCCCCCCCCCCCCCCGACCCGACCCGCGCTCCCACCCCGGACCCGACCCAAAACCACCTACCTGTAAATCTGGTGCTGGGGACGGGCCCGAAGTCTTGGGCCCGGCCCGTTCAGCCTCCCTCCCCCTTCTCCTTCCTTTCCCCCTCCCCCCGCCCTTCTCCTTTCCCCCTCCCCCCGCCCTTCTCCTTTCCCCCTCCCCCCGCCCTTCTCCTTTCCCCCTCCCCCCGCCCTTCTCCTTTCCCCCTCCCCCATCTCCTTTCCTGCCCCCCCCGCCTTCTCCTCCTCCTCCCCCCCTTCCCCTTCTCCTCCTCCCCCCCTTCCCCTTCTCCTCCTCCCCCCCCCTTCCCCTTCTCCTCCTCCCCCCCTTCCCCTTCTCCTCCTCCCCCCCCCCTTCCCCTTCTCCCCCTTCCGTCCCCCTCTGCCTCCCTCCCTGCCCCCCCCTCTCTCCCTCTATCCCCCTCCTCCCCCTCCCCTCGCTGTCAGAAACACAGCCACTGAGAGACAGACAGAGAGTGAGATAGAGACACACTGGGAGGGGGGGGCATCCCAGCACGCTGTTGGAGGGCTCCCGGTGCTGCAATTGGTCAGTAGAAAATGTTTATTTATTGATTTAAAAAAAAATATTTCTTATTAATTTTTTTGATTGATTTATTGGTTGATTTATTGATGTTTTTATCATTTATTATTGATGATGGCTCTTTATTTGTAAAACTGAAATGTTTAATGTTTGTAAACTTCCCTTTAAACCCCCCCCCCCCCCATTCCCTACGCCTGATTTTCTAAATTGTAGATGTTGATTTAGATTCTTTTCTCTCAATCTGGTTCAGTAAAATTACTGAGTCGAATACCTATTGTGCTTTAAACAAAGCAGTCTTCTTTATTTTACCGGCCGGCAAGACTTATCAGACAGAAGATATACTCTCTCGATAGAGCGTACACACTCCCTACGGATAAGTGACGTTACATTGTAAAGGGACGATGGTTATACATTTTCGGCAAAAGATAACAAGATAGGGCCAGAGTGACATCCCAGCTCAGCCCATCTCTTTTGATCCCTCCTTCCCTTTGTCCACTCATAAGCCGACCCAAGCATGGTCCGATTTTAAACAAAGACCGTGAGGTTTTTCTGCAAGCTGTGGGTTTTGTTTCAATATGTGTTAGTGTTGTAACATTTCGCAGTCTTGAGTCTGAGATGTTATGGCTATTCCTCCATGAATTGTTTGTTAGCTTATACTGTCCCTATACAATTCCCACGTTCTCAACTTCAATGTCTCTTATACATTTTTAAACATTCACATTCCCCCCTTTTATCATTCCATGATAACACTTAGGATCATTCTAGGAGTATCGCATTCATCCGTTCACACTCTATTTCCTGAATCATATTGTTGTTAGTGTCGAGTAGTTCTTTAGTCCGTTGGATCATAACTCGGGAGCCCTTGACCACAAGAGGGTTTGCTAACCTTGCCATCATTACTTTACAACAAAGGTTAAGGCAACCAACAATTAGATAGGATCTCCAAGATCCATCTGAAAGCCAATCAAACCAGCTAGATCCTTCTGCTGGTGTGGATAACTTCTTCACCTTCCTTCTTATGTGATCAGCGAGATTGGTTATGTTTTCTGAACTATCAGGAATGTAAGTGCAACATTCAGATCCTATCAGGGCACACGTTCCCCCTTTCTCAGATAACAGGTAATTGAGGGCCATTCGGTTTTGTAATGCTACGGTCCTTATTGCTACCATTTCAGCTGTGATGCCCTCCAGGGCTTCAGCAGTATTGTATTGGCCCCCCTCCTCTCGTGATAGTTTGGCTCTGAATCCATCTGACAGTCTCAGTTAGGGTTAGTGGAACTCCCCCTTTGGAATGTATAGGGAATGTGAACACACCCAACATCTAGAAAAGTTCCCATTTTGCGCATAAACATAAGACATGTAGCTCTCGTCTCTGTCTCCCCTCCCATGCGCCGAAACTGTCATATATCAACACTATTATACAGACGGTGGCATACAGACAGTTTCATCTTATGGCTCAGGATTCAGATAAATAGTCCAATTATTTTGCTGATTAAAAGAGTTCAGTTTTCCCGTCTCTCTCCTCAGGTCACCGTCGGTGTAGCTGGCTGTCTATCACTACGGGTAAAAGTTCAAACGGGTCCACGTTCCAATTAGGATGCCAACGGCTTTGTTCAGCTATGGAGAAGAGGAAGTCTGGAACAGAAACAGGAGTTAGAATAACCAGTAAAATAGGTTCGTTAGAGGGTGGTGAGCTTGCAGTGGTGCAGGTGAACCCAGGCACTTTTCCCCTCAACCTTGGCTGCAGTGGGGGTAGTGAGTAACACCTGAAAAGGCCCCTCCCATTGTGGCTCTAATCCCTTCCGAATCCATACTTCCCTGGTGCCAAGAGGGACAATTCGGGTAAAACTGGGAGGTCGAGGTGAGCATCTTGAACCTGGTTGTGAGCTAGTCGCAGAGCCTGAGTCAGAGAAAGAACATAGGTGGTCATCAATCGAGCTGAGATACCATATCTAGGATCAATTTCCCTCATTAACACCTTAACAACAGTTTGAGCCTTATTGTCCAGGGTAGGGTAGGCTTCAATCCATCTGCTAAACACATCTACTATTACTAACACATATTTGTAACACTGAACTTTTTGCAACTCAATGTAGTCCAACTGAAATGTCTCAAAGGGACCTTCGGGTAGGGGCGTTTTACCCCAATCATAGGGGACTCCCTTCCCTGGATTATGTTGCTGGCAAACCAGGCAACGACAACTGATGTTCTGGGCGAGTGCCTGGAGTCTTGGGTGCCACCAAGTAGCCAAAAGTATATCACTCGTGGTTCTTGCTCCACAATGAGTAGCAAAATGCATACAATCAATAACCCACAGAGAGCCAACTCGTCAGACATGCAAGTCTGTTCCGCGGGAGTGGTCCAGAGTTTAGAAACATTGTCATAAGTACATGCATAATATTTCCACAACAGTTTATCTTTTTCAGGAGCGTCCTCCTGTGCTTTTATAACATCTTGGATGGTTGGCATTGGTTTTTCCGAGGCTAACATATCCTTCGCAGGATTTTTAGTCTGACTCATAATTTTGGGCACTACCATCTGTTGGTCACGAGAGGCTTGTTTGGCCTCTTGGTCAGCACAACGATTCCCTATATCGGCCAGAGAATTTCCGGTAGTGTGGGCAGTACATTTGACAATGGCAATGCATTTGGGGAACATGAGGGCTTGCAACAAATCAGATACTAGCTGTTTATGGGATATCTCATTCCCCTGTGAGGTTAGGAATCCCCTATTTTTCCATAATTGTCCGAAATCATGGGCCACCCCAAAGGCATACCTAGAGTCGGTATAGATATTGACTTGAGATCTTTGGCCAAGATACAGGCTCGGGTGAGGGCGAATAGTTCAGCTTGTTGGGCAGAATTGGCAGTTTCAAAAGCGGCAGATTCCAAGACCTGATTCTCCTGGTTTACTATGGCGTATCCTGAGATTCGTGTACCTTCTGGATTAATTCCGTCAGCGTACATAATACAGTCTGGATCTTCAATTGGTATATCAACAAAATCTTCCCTGACTGATGTGGCCTCTTAAATTAAAGATAAACAATCATGACTGGGTTCTTCCTCATCTTGGGGTGGCTCAGTAAGAAAACAGGCCGGATTAATTGCAGTACAGTGCCGAATGGTCAGCTTAGGATTGTTTAGTAAGTAGATCTCATAACTGCTTTGCCTGGCCATGGTAAGGTGTTGAGTCTGCAGTTGGCCCAGGAGGGCAGCTACGGAGTGAGATGTCTTAAGACAACGGTAGCACAGTCTTTCAGAATTGTACAATACAGTTGAAAGGGCCGGTCATAGAGGGGCCGGCCCAAAGCCGGAGCTTGCAGCAGGGCTGTCTTTAGTTCCTTAAAGGCTTGGACGTCTACGGTTTCTATTTCAAAGCTGCCTTACTTATTTGTATACGGGGTGAGGTGCTTAGTCATCAGGGCAACATTAGGGATCCAGGATCTGCAGTAATTGATCATCCCCAAACACTGTCGCATTTGTTTAGCCGTGCTAGGGACTGGAAACTGGCAAATTGGTTCGACTCGGCTAGCCTCCAATGCTCGGTGGATACTCGGTATTGCCTGTGATAACCCACTTGGGAGGGGTCCTCTGCCCACACATGAGGATCCACATAGTCAGGTATGTCAGAGCCAGTATGATGCTGCAGAGTCGTTAAGACATTCTCGGGGTCCCCGTGGAATTGGACTGTTCGGCCATGTTTTACAATTTGCACATCCCGGCTGGTAGGGTCAGCCTCGTCTATAGCCTGGCGCACCATAACTCCCAAATCTTTAGCGTGGTGGGGAGGTAATACTTCACGAGTAATATGTGGTGCCACCGTTGGGGGCTGTCCATTTCCACAAAATCTGCCTTCCCTTCCGGTCCAGTCACTCTAGCCCTTAATAGAATTTCCTTCATTTCCCCTTCGTGATCCTGATAAAAGTTCTGCAGGTCCTGATTCTTTCCACTGGGATCGTATGCTAGGGTCACGTGATAGGGTGCCTGCGGCAGGTCCAGAGACCACCACTGAGGGGTTCTAGTGGTATAATACTGCCGCTTAAGGGTTCCCTGTTTTACAATAATCCCATCATCTCCGCACTCCAAATGCAACTGGAATTTGCAGAGGAGGTCTCTAGCCATCAAGTTACAGTCCAGATTGGTTGTGATAACAAATCGATGTTCCACCGATTCTTCCTGGTAACCCATTTTAACCGGTTCTGACACCGGGAATGTCGAGATTTGTCCCAGGAATCCTGAAAGTTCCTGTGTTTCAGTAGAGGCAGGGAGTTTAAGCTTTGATTGTACAGAAGACATGAAGGCTCCCATATCTATCAAAAAGGGTTGCCACTCATTCAGAATTTTTAACAATATCATTGGTTCGTCGTCCGGGGAGGATCCCTGCACAATCAAGCTGCGTAGTCAATCGGGGGTCAATTGACCAAAGGGGATGTTCTGGGAGAAGTTAGTGTAAGATCCTCCTCTCCCCCCTTGCCCCCCTCCTCTTCCTCCTCTTCCTTTTCCATGCTGACGGTAGGGGCAATTTTTATTCCAATGTCCTTCCTGCCCACAATTAAAACAGTCAATTCCTCTTACCCAGTCCCGGCCTCTTCCCATACCATGCCGGGGACAATAGGGAGGCTTATTAGCAGGGCTCGGGCTGTTTGGTTGTTTAGTATAACCGTATCCTTGCTTATCCATCCAATCCTGTATGCAACACTGCGGTTCTATTGATCCTTCCTCCCGAGATGGCTCTCCCTTTCTAGTCACATTCAGTCTTGACCCGGGTTGGGGGCGCACCTCCCCCCTCCCCTTTCTTTTCCTGCCAATAATATCTAACTGCCCTTTCAATTTGTCCGGATAGCGTGAGCAATCAAATAGTTGTTCGAAGATCACATAGACATCTATAGTGGGGTGGTCTGCAGCTTGTTGTGCATCAGGGTTTGGCATTGGTCTGACAGGGAATTGGTGTCAGGATTTTGGGATCTTGGAAATCATTCCTAGGTCGGAGGATGTTTCGGAGCTGTCTGACTGCTTGACAGTTCTGCGTCTCGATCGGCGGGGGTGTTTGCTATGTCTTTCACAACTTGGACTGGTAGATTGACGAGAAGATTTACGGGACTGTCTGTGATATCGAGATATAGTTCTGCCCTTTCGAGTGTGAGATCTGGTCCTTTCGGCTATATTGCTTGTGAACTGGGGATCCGAATCGCTATCAGAGGATGAGGAGTCAGTTTGGGTTTGTTGCTTTGGTGGTATGGGGTTATTTTTAACTCCTCTCGCCGGAGTGTAAGGTGGGGGGTGTTGGGAAGAGGATTGGAGCAAGGGGCCAGGCGGTGCGGGAGGCGCCGTTGGGCGCTGAGTCAGTGACCACTCATCAATTTAATCATCAGCCTCGGTTAACACAAAGCCAGCCATTTGACTACGTAGTCGGTCAATACCTTTCTCAGAGGTCCCAGAGGATCTCTTAGTAAGTTTCTCGTGCGCACATTCTTTTTTTTAAAGACGTCTACAGTTTTAACGTGTTCCCTCTGTCAATGAGAGTCCCAATTTAATAGCATTTATTTGCCAACTTGACAGAAGTGATGCATCTTTTAATTTTTGACAATCCCTGTGCTTTTTTTTTTTTGCTACCTCTACGCTTCTAGTGCCACCTTTTAAACATTCACATAGACAAGGTTTTTTCGAGCGTACAAAAATCTTCACTTACTCCATTCTAAGTTAGTTTGGAGTAAGTTTTCACTGACGAAACTTTGAAAACAGGCGTAAGTGGCTGGACACGCCCCCTTTTGAAAAAAAAATTCTGTTCCAAAGTGAAACTGTTCTAACTGACTAGAACTGGAGCAAACTAAATGCCGAGAATTTGAATTTCTAAGATACTTCGTTCTACACCAGTTGCTCCAAAAAATGAGGAGCAACTGAGGCCGAAACTTGGGCCCAATGAGCCACACATTTAACTTTCTAATCTTCTTATCCCTATACCAATTGGCACATAATCTCGGGATTATCACCGGAGTCATTAACTTTGAACTGCTTTTTAATTTGGACCCCAACTCCTCAAACTCTGAGCAGAACCTCATTCCTAGTTCTACCTATGCCGTTGGTTCCTACACCAAAGTCACATAGTCCTGCTGTGGTTCTGGGAGACATTAAAAATCCCGCGGCAGTATGTGAAGATCACGGAATTCTCCTGGTGTCCTGTCCAACATTCTTCAACCAGTACTATCAAGACCAGATTAACTGCCATTTGTGAAGGAACTTGTTGGTACAGGTTGAACTACTTTAGTTCAGCACCCTCGGGACCTGGTCTGTGCCAGACAGAATTTTGTCACGCCGACCCCAGACAAAAAAAATTCTACTGTCAGCAAAGTTTTAGAATTGATTCCTACATAAGCTGTTTTTGCTAATCTGTAACTGTAGTACCATGGGTTCCGTACCTTGTATATTGACCACCATTTTGATGTAAATAGGACTGATCTAGGGAGTGTGCTTGCAGGTTCGACGTGAGATTCACCAATTGGTTGCATAGTGAGGGGGCTGCTGTTTGATGTAAGGAGCCCCGTTGTTCAGCGCAGAGGCCGAAGGAGCCCATGCTGAAGCCGAGGTAGTGTACATGGAGTGCGACTCCATCACTCCACCGCCGGTCAGCAAGGGAGAGCCGGGCAGTGAGCTGTCGGCGTGGTTAGGGCAGTCTCCGACCAAAGATCCTGTACAGCTTCCCATATAGTGACCATTGTTGCCGAAAGGTGAAAGACAGAATGTTCTGGTAAACCCATCCCATCAACGTTGCTGGGAAAATGTCTTCCAGCCTTGGTAGGAGCCTTGGAAAAAGGGGAAGCGACTCTGGAGGAACTGGTCGATCTCACTGAGAGTCAGCTGCTTGGTGGGAGAGCTCTGGATAGCCATCACAATCAGGGTTATGTAGGAATCCGGCGGTTTCTCCCAGCTGGCTCGTTTTAAATACCCGGTTTAAATCCCCTCACGTGACACCCGGTTGAGCCCTCACCTCTCTGACCCGCCCGCTCTGTCGTGCCTTGTTTCGTCCCTGTGGGAACCTGCGGCTCCTCCTGATCCTGACCCCATTTTCAGGCGTGACGGCTGTGAAGCAGTTCCCGTCGACATGGGGAGATCATTCACCAATTTCTTATATAAAAAGGATTTCCATCCGATTTCCATTCAGTTTCCAAGTCCAACATCAAAAAGGTGAGCAGCAGCTCGGGGCGGGTGGTGATCGGAGGGGGCAGCAATGATGTCACTGGGGCCGAGGGCCGGCCGCAGTACACAGCACGGGTCGCAGCCCCTCGCCAGGAATGATGCTGGACCAGGGAGGTTGCCAGGTTTGAGAGGTTCAACCTATGTGCAAATTGCCTGTTGCTGAAGCAGTTTTCCAGTGCTGGCTGTCAGTTACACATATGAACATAAGAAATAGGAACAGGAGTAGAAAACATCAGATTTTTATTGCAGAATGTTTTCAGCAGAATCAAGGTCAACTTTAAAATATGCTACATTTCTAATACATCAGAGGCAGTGATGTAACATAAATGAGTGAATTGTACATTGTTGATATTAAAGCTCTGTGTGTACTCCTCTCCCCACCATCGGCATTTTAAATATTCAGTTCAGTGAAATTTATTGGTGTTCAACGCAAAGTTAAGAGGTTGGCTTGGTTTTAGTAAAACATTTTGAACTTAAAATTAAAGCACATTGGATATTAAATCAGCTGATTATTGTACATTCAGCATCATCATTCTGTTCCTAAAAGGTGAGACAGCATAAGAATTGCCTGATTCTAGGTAATTTAAAGGTACTAATTCCATATGCCACTGTTCCTCATTTTGTATTCATTCACCTGGGGCTACTGTCTAGAACCATTTGGAGACTTCTGAAATATACAGAGACTCATTCCAATAAACAAGTCGTCTTGTATGGATGTCAGGATGTGCTGTTTCAAGCCACTTAATTTCAGGACAGGAGTGCTGCTGGGAATCTTCATGTGATTAAGCAATTGCACATCATGCTGTTCTCAACAGACCCGTTGAAAGATATCATTGAAGTAAAACAGCCCAAAAGAGTTCAATGCAAAGTTTTAAATCACATCCTCCAACTCTTTGGAGTGCAGTTTTGTTATTTTCAATGTCCATCACCCAGACTCTCAGACCTGGCTAAGCATGTTTAATTAATGCCGCACAAAATCTAATTGCAGATTGCTCAACCTGTGAAAATATGGGTCTGTATTGTGATAGGAATGGGAATTGGTCACATATTTATGAATGCTGCCAATGGTGGGTGTGCAGTGGTTTTGTTGCCAATGACACTCATGATAAAAGTGCCCCTTCACTTGTTTGGTATACTTTCCTATCTTTGTGGCCGTTTCAGCCTAAAGGAGTACAGCGGGACCTGGGGGTACTTGTGCATGAAACACAAAAGGTTAGTATGCAGGTACAGCAAGTGATCAGGAAGGCCAATGGAATCTTGGCCTTTATTGCAAAGGGGATGGAATATAAAAGCAGGGAAGTCTTGTTACAGTTGTACAGGGTATTGGTGAGGCCACACCTGGAATACTGCGTGCAGTTTTGGTTTCCATATTTCCGAAAGGATATACTTGCTTTGGAGACAGTTCAAAGAAGGTTCACAAGGTTGATTCTGGAGATGAGGGGGTTGACTTATAAGGAAAGGTTGAGTAGATTGGGCCTCTACTCATTGGAATTCAGAAGAATGAGAGGTGATCTTATCGAAACGTGTAAGATTATGAGGGGGCTTGACAAGGTGGATGCAGAGAGGATGTTTCCACTGATGGGGGAGACTAGAACTAGAGGGCATAATCTTAGAATAAGGGGCCGCCCATTTAAAACTGAGATGAGGAGAAATTTCTTCTCTCAGCGGGTTGTGGACCTGTGGAATTCGCTGCCTCAGAGAGCTGTGGAAGTTGGGACATTAAGAAAATGTCTATTTCTGTCTTAAATTTATTCAAACGATAAGGGAATAAGTGGTTATGGAGAGCGGGCAGGGAAATGGACCCGAGTCCGTGATCGGATCAGTCGTGATCTTATTAAATGGCGGAGCAGACTCAAGAGGCCATATGGCCTGCTCTTGCTCCTATTTCTTATACAATTCTAATCGCATCGAAAATTTTGAAGGTACAGCACTTCTAATATGACGTAAAATAGTCCCAGAGGAGTAGTGCTCAGACTCCTGACCTCCTCGTGCCATACTTCCAAATGCTGCTATTCCAACTTGACGGTAGATGTCAGTAATTCCCATAGGTACAGCTAGTTTTAACTGACGATCCAGTGGCAGCTTGCAAGACTCATGAAAATGTTGGTCTTTAAATCTCTTGGGTTACTGGAAGTAGAATTATTCATGTTAGTGGTGTTGTTGGCATGTGTATCTGTCATTAATGACATCCTATCAATATAAAACCATCTTTTAGAGAACCTGTTAATTAAGAGAGTAGGAGGTGAAAGACAACCAAGTGTTAAGTGACTGCTATTTTATTGAGTAATGGCTGAAGCTGCCCTTGGGCAAGAGAATAACTTATCAAGCCTAGAAAATCTGCATTTAAGTTTAAAAAAAAAATTGATATAAATATTTCAGCTTTTCTTACTGCAATGCCTTTCCATTATTGAGGTTCTCCGTGAACTCTCAATGCTATCTGTACTTTATTTTCTATATATTACAATTTATTATAATCGGCCATTATCCTTGATTTTCTTCCAAATAAAAGGCAGATTGTGCTTGCAGTAAATGTTATGCTTTACAAAAGTCCTATAGTTTGTGATTTTAAAAAGACCAGCCTTCTCCAATGGATAAAAACATATTAAACTGTATGAAAGCATTTTGCTTAATTGCATTTAACTTTATTTTTTTTTTAAAAACTGCATCATTATAAAAACAAAAAATGCTGAAACATGACTACAAGCAATGTTAAATTATTTTTGTGAGCACATTTTTGCTAGGAATATGCATGGATTCTCACACACCAACTTTTATTGAAAGTGGTTAATGAAATTTTGTGCATTTAGCCTTGATATCCCACGTAATACTGATTTGAATTTCAAACTCCACATCTAGTCCATTGTCAGGATAGCAAAATCACCTCTGAAACATTGCCCGTTATGCCATGGGCTGCCAGTGTCCTATCTGTGATTCTGATGCTATGCAATGATGGTAGTGGAACAATCAGTATGTTGATTAATATCAAATTTCCCATTCATTGACATCAGGAAATTTGAATACAACTTGTATGCTGACTGTTCCATATGCTGATGCTGTTGCACATGAACAAAATGGATGAGCAGAAGGGTGAGACTTGAAGATGGGGGTTTTGCTAACTGTAAAATTAATTGCTCCTCCATTAATGGAACTAGCAGTCAAGTGGTTCTACTATAATAGAAAACTATAATAGCACAAAATCAAAGAACAGCTTCAAAACTATAACTAGGCATATTTTGTGTTTGTCAGATGATGATCATCATCATAGGCAGTCCCTTGAAACAAGGATGACTTGCTTCCACGCCAAAAAGGGATGAGTTCACAGGTGTTTCAATGAAGGACCTAATATTCTAGGTCCTGAACTACATATTGAAGGGTGGAAGATGCCCGTGCGTGGATTTTTTTTAACGTGCGGTGGCCGTTGCACACCAGCCATCACACGGGCTTGACAGAGCTAAGTCTTGGTCCAGTGGCAAGGATTAACCAAGATGACTGCTCTGCTGCACAGGCTTAGTGCGCACACAGATAATAGTGAACATGACAATATATGTTCATGACCTATATTAGTATGACGGGACACATTATTTTGTATCCAAGTGTGTACATTAATCAGGATAATTGTGGTTCCAAAAGAATCTTGATATTAACATCATATTTTAAATAATTCCTTTTTCCATGCACATAGATTTGCTGATCTTGTTGGAAGCAGAGCAGCAGCTTCCTGTGCTTATATCAAATGTAAAAAGAACAATTGATTTGTCCTTAATAATTCAGTTATAACTTTGTGGTCTATTGTAACAATTTTTCGCTTGTGTTTTTTGTTTTATTTTATAACAAGCCAAGAATAGGAATTGTGCACCAAACCCGTATAAAGTTTTTGAAACTCCGTAATCTTGTATGTATTGCATTTGTGCAGAACTGTTGGGGGATATTGGAATGGATATTTGTAACACTACAATAGAATGTTACTCTGAAAACCAGATCCTAGTACATATGCAAATACATATCCGATATTAACTTGCCTTACCTATGAAATAAATGGGGCTAATTTTGTTGTACAGATGGTTAATTACAAAAGTAGATTATTTCTTCTGTTAAATACTGTCGATCTGTTTCTGATGGTTCAGAAAGGAATGCTCCAAGACACGAAGAAATCCCTGCTCTTCAAATCATGCTGTGGGAGTTTTAACATCCATCTGCATAATTATAACAGGTGGACTGAATCTTGGTTTAATATCTCTTCTGAATTATGGCACCACTGAGAATGCAGCACTCCCTTCATATCCTACTGATGTATCAGCCTAGATTGTGTACTCCAGTCCAGGAATGTAGCTCAAAACAACTGGCATTTATGTAGTGCCCTTAAAGACTTCAAGTTTTGGCTCGAGTTGCTCCTATTTTTTTTGGAGTATCTTAGAAATTGCAATTCTCGGCATTTAGTTTGCTCCAATTCTAGTGAGTTAGAATAGCTTTGTTTTAGAACAGTTTTTTTTCAAAAGGGGGCGTGTCCAGCCACTTACGCCTGTTTTGCAAGTTTAGGCAGTGAAAACTTACTCCAAACTAACTTAGAATGGAGTAAGTGTAGATTTTTGTACGCTCAGAAAAACCTTGCCAACACTTTATAAATTAGGCACAGGGAGTGAGAGATAGCTGGGGTGGGGTGGGGGGAGGGGAGGGGGGGGGAAGAGTTAGAGGGAAGTTAGGGGATTTTACAAGCATTAAACACTTCACTTTTACCAATAAAGAGCCACCATCAATAATAAATGATAAATAAATCAAATAAAAAATAAATTAAATTTTCCTGAAGCAGCAGCAGGCACCGAGCTGTGAGATGTCGACCGTTCGGCCAGGGGATAGGGGCGACGTGAGGCAAGGGAGAGTGACTTCCACAGAGCCCGGCAGCAGCAGGCACCGAGCTGCGGAGAGAAGTTCGGCTGTTTGGTCAGGGGATAGGGTCGGCGTGAGGCGAGAGCGACGCCAACAGAGCCCGGCAGCAGCAGGCACTGAGCTGCGGAGAGAAGTTTGGCCAGGGGATAGGGTCGGCTTGAGACGAGAGTGACATTAGCAGAGCTCGGTAGCAGCAGGCACCGAGCTGCTGAGAGAAGTTCGACCGTTCAGCCAGGGGATCGGGGAGGCATGCAAAGCACCGGGAGGGAGCGAGAGACAGCCAGCCAGCCAGCAAGTTTGAAAGTTTAGACGTTTAATTTGTACTTCAAGTATGGGTGCTACGTTATCAACATCACAGATTATGCAATGGTTCTTAGAAACATAGAAACATAGAAAATAGGTGCAGGAGTAGGCCATTCGGCCCTTCTAGCCTGCACCGCCATTCAATGAGTTCATGGCTGAACATTCAACTTCAGTACCCCATTCCTGCTTTCTCGCCATACCCCTTGATCCCCCTAGCAGTAAGGACCTCATCTAACTCCTTTTTGAATATATTTAGTGAATTGGCCTCAACAACTTTCTGTGGTAGAGAATTCCACAGGTTCACCACTCTCTGGGTGAAGATGTTCCTCCGCATCTCGGTCCTAAATGGCTTACCCCTTATCCTTAGACTGTGACCCCTGGTTCTGGACTTCCCCAACATTGGGAACATTCTTCCTGCATCTAACCTGTCTAACCCCGTCAGAATTTTATATGTTTCTATGAGGTCCCCTCTCATTCTTCTGAACTCCAGTGAATACAAGCCCAGTTGATCCAGTCTTTCTTGATAGGTCAGTCCCGCCATCCCGGGAATCAGTCTGGTGAACCTTCGCTGCACTCCCTCAATAGCAAGAATGTCCTTCCTCAGGTTAGGAGACCAAAACTGTACACAATACTCCAGGTGTGGCCTCACCAATGCCCTGTACAACTGTAGCAACACCTCCCTGCCCCTGTACTCAAATCCCCTTGCTATGAAGGCCAACATGCCATTTGCTTTCTTAACCGCCTGCTGCACCTGCATGCCAACCTTCAATGACTGATGTACCATGACACCCAGGTCTCTTTGCACCTCCCCTTTTCCTAATCTGTCACCATTCAGATAATAGTCTGTCTCTCTGTTTTTACCACCAAAGTGGATAACCTCACATTTATCCACATTATACTTCATCTGCCATGCATTTGCCCACTCACCTAACCTATCCAAGTCGCTCTGCAGCCTCACAGCATCCTCCTCGCAGCTCACACTGCCACCCAACTTAGTGTCATCCGCAAATTTGGAGATACTACATTTAATCCCCTCATCTAAATCATTAATGTACAGTGTAAACAGCTGGGGCCCCAGCACAGAACCTTGCGGTACCCCACTAGTCACTGCCTGCCATTCTGAAAAGTACCCATTTACTCCTACTCTTTGCTTCCTGTCTGACAACCAGTTCTCAATCCATATCAGTACACTACCCCCAATCCCATGTGCTCTAACTTTGCACATCAATCTCTTGTGTGGGACCTTGTCGAACGCCTTCTGAAAGTCCAAATATACCACATCAACTGGTTCTCCCTTATCCACTCTACTGGAAACATCCTCAAAAAATTCCAGAAGATTTGTCAAGCATGATTTCCCTTTCACAAATCCATGCTGACTTGGACCTATCATGTCACCTCTTTCCAAATGCACTGCTATGACATCCTTAATAATTGATTCCATCATTTTACCCACTACCGATGTCAGGCTGACCGGTCTATAATTCCCTGTTTTCTCTCTCCCTCCTTTTTTAAAAAGTGGGGTTACATTGGCTACCCTCCACTCCATAGGAACTGATCCAGAGTCAATGGAATGTTGGAAAATGACTGTCAACGCATCCACTATTTCCAAGGCCACCTCCTTAAGTACTCTGGGATGCAGTCCATCAGGCCCTGGGGATTTATCGGCCTTCAATCCCATCAATTTCCCCAACACAATTTCCCGGCTAATAAGGATTTCCCTCAGTTCCTCCTCCTTACTAGACCCCCCGACCCCTTTTATAACCGGAAGGTTGTTCGTGTCCTCCTTCGTGAATACCGAACCAAAGTACTTGTTCAATTGGTCTGCCATTTCTTTGTTCCCCGTTATGACTTCCCCTGATTCTGACTGCAGGGGACCTACATTTGTCTTTACTAACCTTTTTCTCTTTACATATCTATAGAAACTTTTGCAATCCGTCTTAATGTTCCCTGCAAGCTTCTTCTCATACTCCATTTTCCCTGCCCTAATCAAACCCTTTGTCCTCCTCTGCTGAGTTCTAAATTTCTCCCAGTCCCCAGGTTCGCTGCTATTTCTGGCCAATTTGTATGCCACTTCCTTGGCTTTAATACTATCCCTGATTTCCCTTGATAGCCACGGTTGAGCCACCTTCCCTTTTTTATTTCTATGCCAGACAGGAATGTACAATTGTTGTAGTTCATCCATGCGGTCTCTAAATGTCTGCCATTGCCCATCCACAGTCAACCCCTTAAGTATCATTCGCCAATCCATCTCAGCCAATCACTTCACTGCATAAGAGAGAATTGATTAGAGCTCACTGCACCAGGAATGTCATAGCCCGTAGGCTGATGGGCAGGAGGCCTTACCCACGTTGGCAATATCGAGCCAGGCGTTTGCACCTGGACATGAGCGAGGCTGATTGCATCAAAAGGCTGCGTTTCCGCAGAGAAGTTGTCGTTGAGATCTGTGATATGCTGAGAGCAGATTTACAGCCGAGAAGCAGAACGCCGACTGCCTTGTCTGTTGAAGTAAAGATTACAGCTGCACTTTCCTTCTATGCCTCGGGATCGTTTCAAGCAACTGGAGTTGTGTGCGCCATCTCTCAATGTGCCATACATGCCTGCGTTTACCAGGTCACGGCTGCACTGTATACGTGGAGGAATGACTTCATCAAGCTCCCAATGACCAGCCAAGCAATGCATGACAGGGCTGTGGGCTTCTCCAGGATTGCTGGGTTCCCAAAGGTACAGGGCTGCATTGATTGTACCCACATCACCTTGCTAGCACCTGTAGAGGATTCCGAGCAATACAGGAATAGAAAAGGTTTCCACTCCATTAATGTGCAGCTCGTGTGTGACGACAAGCAGCGCATCATGTCAGTCGATGCAAGATACCCTGGCAGTACCCATGATGTGTTCATCCTAAGCGCCAGCGTTATATCTGACATATTTTAGCAGCAGCCAGAAGGGCAGAGCTGGCTACTGGGAGATATGGGGTACGGCCTCACCACCTGGCTCACGACACCCCTACTCGTAACACGGACGGAAGCTGACCGTCAATACAACATGTCGCACATTGCGATGCACAGCATCATAGAGAGGACCATTGGCATCTTGAAACAGCGTTTCCGATGCCTGGACCATTCCGGAGGCCACTTGCAATACTCTCCTAAGATTGTCGGTCAGTTCACTGTTGTGTGCTGCATGCTGCATAACTTAGCCATCATGAGGCAGCAGGAGCTGGTAGTGGAACCAGAAGATCCACATGAGGGGAGAGTGCCTGATAGTAATTTGGAAGAGCAGGATGAAGATGATGACGACGATCAGGAAAGCATGCAAGTGCCTGATGCCGGAGCACGATGTTGGAGGAGGGCGGTCCATCGTGCTCCTTTAACGATTGCTCAAGCCCTGCGCCAACAGCTCATCCGTGAACGCTTCAATTACTGATGTCTGAGGGCTATGACAACTGTTGCGCATGGACATGTTTATTTTTTGGAGTTGTTCCTATGTTGTGTTTTGTTAATGGAACATGATTCAGTTTTCATGAAAAAATATTTTATTGAAAAGCTCATGTTCGTGTAATAAAATATTTGTTGTATCAAACTTTACTTTTTAATAAGACTCTTTAAGATCACTTAAAAACTTTAAGATCGCTTTTAAACTTGTAAAGTTACAAAACTTACAAAACAATTTCACTTTGAAAAAAGTTACTACAGTTACATCACAAGAACAAGAACAAAAGCAGCAAAGAAAGGCTGTTACCATCTCTCATCCACATCTCGGTGAATGTTCACTTCTTTATGGCGGTGTCATTTGATTGGCTGGGCTGTGTGCCCTTATTGCAGCAGCTACCTCACCCAGGCTCTCTCTGCTGGCATGTGCCGTCACTTGCATGCCCTCCCTGATGGCCTGTGCTGTCACTTGCACTCCCTCTGACATTCCCTCCCTCATTTCCCGTGTCATTACTGCTATTTCTCCCGTCAGTACCGTTACCTCTTCACCCACTGCACTGACGCTGCCAACCCATTGCACTGACGCTGCCTATGAGTGATTGGGTAAGGTCATTGCTCTCCACATCCAGTGCCACAACCTGAGCCACATCTGTTGCACGCTGCATGTTTCGAATCTCCATCTCCTCCTCTGCCTGGGTCTGCCTCACGGCACTACTCCAGCGGGAGGCGTAGGCTGGGATGGTGGGGCCCTGGGTCTTGCATCCGGCACCACTCCAGTGGGAGCTGTGGGCTGGGATGGTGGGGCCCTGGGTGTAAACTGCTGCATTACATCAGCAACACCACTAGGACCCGCAACGTCGGAATCTGTGAAACCATAGAATATGAAACCAGAACCTATGCAAGGGTTGATGTGGGCTCATAAATATTAAGTTCTAGGGTCTGCCCTGAAGACATTTCAGTCAACGCCTGCAGCCACCCTTGGTCTGGATTGTCCGCATCTGGTTCTTCTTCTGGATCTTCAGGATTGGCATCATCTTCTGCAAAATATATCAGAACAGTCAAATGTTTAGCAGCACAGGAGGGAGCAGGATGGGTGGCATGAGTACTCTCACACATAGCAGGCCAGGCAGCAGGTTGATTTGAAGGGCCACGATGCATTTTCAGCACTTGCCCTCTCCTTCGCGTGTGGGCCCAGCTTGTGCTGTTCTGATTGCTTTTCTCCATGTACGGCTCATCAAAGCAGCGATCCTCTGTTCCAAGGGTGTCAGTGGATGCAGATTTGGCACGCCTCCTCCTGTTCGAGTTCTTTCCCTTTTGTTGTGGGCCAATTTCTTCTGCAAAGATTAAAATATAACTTTTTAGAGTGCGTCTTTCTGCAGGATGGGACATATACAGCTGGTCACATTTACAATTAAGATTCCATTGAAAAATGAAAATATTACTTACACTAACTACTTGACCAAGGTCATGCCATTTCTTTTTACACTGGCTTCCAGATCCCCTGGTATGCACCACTGCGCAGTAATCTTCTGCAACTTGGTTCCAGCGTTTCTTCTTTGGGCACTTTTGTGCAATCTCTGTTGCTGGTATCCAGCTCCTGCCATCTCTGCTCAATGACATTAACTAATGTCTCCACTTCCTCATGCAAGAAACTCTTTGTTCTTGGTGGACGTTGTTCCATTGCTGTATTGAATTGACACGATTTTTCAAAACAGTCTTTATTTTGCATGCACCTATACAGCACTTGTTCTGGAAGTTTAGCAACAACAAACAGCACTCACTGATTTCGCAGGTGATTTCTTCCACAGTACTGCTAAAAGCACTCCTTCAGGCACAAAAAATTACTCAGAAGCCTTTGCACAGTTCCACAAAAGCAAAAATCACTGTTCATGTACCTTTAAAATTGGCCGAGTGCCAATGTTTGTGTGCCACTGCGCATGCGTGCATGCTCCAGCGTGCATGTGCAAGGCTGCCGGCCCTAAAAATTATGCTGGGACCTAGCCCCGCCCCCCCTGCCAGCAGTTCTTCGGCGCAACGCCTTGGCCCCACCCCCAGCAGCTCCTGCTGCGCCGCGCCGATCTGGAAAGGGCCCGAAAAATATCGGAGAATACGGAGGTTGGTAATAGGCTCAATTTATGTTCTAGGAAATAGGTGTGCTTCTCGGAGGTGCGCCGTTCTGCGGGAAAGCCAAAACTTGGGCCCTATATCTCTGCTTCAAAGAGACAGAAGGATAAATGGATGTCGAGCCGAAGAATAAATATTAGGTGACCAATGGCTTAAGAATGAAGTTGAGGGATTTAAGGAGAGCATTACATATCGTGGGACCTTGACAGTTGATGGCATGGTTGCCAGTGATGGGGTGAAAGTTTGAGAGGATGTACAAGTGGCTGGAGTCAGAGGAATGGAGAGATTTAGGCTGGAGGAAGTTACAGGCTTTGGTGAGATCACAAGATTGAGAATTTTAAATTTGAGGGATCAAGTGGCAGTGTAGGCCCGTAAGAACAGGGGCGATATGAGACATGGTTTGGAAAAGGGTATGAGCAAAAGAGTTTTGGATGAGCCGTGGTTTAGAGGGTGGAGGATGGGAGGCCGGCCAGGAGAGAACTGGACTAATTGAGTCTGGAGGTGACACAGACATGAATGAAGACGGAGATAGGGCAGAGGCAGGCGAGGTTAGAAGTGAAACAAGCATAGTTAATAGCATGCTTATTTTAAAAAATTGGACCATTAATAGCACTAAACATAGACCACAGTTCTCTTACATTAAAAAGAATCTAACTGAAACTTCAAACTTTGTTCCCTTTTTGTTTTGCATGCTTTTAAGCATGGAGTCACTCACTATGTATTCCATATTTGGGCAAGATTGTTAACATTTTAATGTCTTCAGGTTAGTTGAACATTCTAATCCAATTTCCTATTAAATATTTATTCAGCCTGACCATTGTTCATGTATTAAATTAAATATTTGTATTCTTAATCAAAATACATCTGCATGTTACAGAACTATTCATTATTTCACATATTGCATACAATTGTGGAAAATCTTGTGCAATTAGTGATGAATAAAATGCCGTAACGGCACATCAACATCTTGGGGGTCACTATTGACCAGGAACTTAATTGGACCAGCCACACAAATACTGTGGCAACAAGAGCAGGTCAGAGGTTGGGTATTCTGTGGCGAGTGTCTCACCTCCTGACTCCCCAAAGCCTTTCCACCATCTACAAAGCACAAGTCAGGAGTGTGATGGAATACTCTCCACTTACCTGGATGAATGCAGGTCCAACAACACTCAAAAAACTCAACACCATCCAGGACAAAGCAGCCCGCTTGATTGGCATCCATCACTTTAAACATTCACTCCCTCCTCTTCCACTGACATTCCATAGCTGTAGTGTGTACAATCTACAAGATGCACTGCAGCAACTCATCAAGGCTTCTTAGGCAGCGCTTCCCAAACCCGCGACCTCTACCACCTAGAAGGACAAGGGCAGCAGGCACGCCACCACCTCCAGTTCCCCTCCGAGTCACACACCATCCTGACTTAGAAGTATATCGCCGAGCCTTCATCGTCATTGGGTCAAAATCCTGGAACTCCCTCCATAACAGCACAGTTGAGAGTACCTTTGCCACAAGGACTGCAGCTGTTCAAGAAGGCGGCTCACCACCACCTTCTCGAGGGCAATTGGGGATGGGCAATAAATGCTGACCTTGCAAGCAGCGCCCACATCCCAGGAACAAATTTTTTTTAAAAACATTTAACATTTTAAAAATAGAAAACCTATTGTCACAGAAACATATTGAGCTAATATCACATGATCAATTTCATATATCCAAACTCTGCATTCTGTAATTACAGATTACATTTATTTTGTGTTGTCACCCACAGAACCCAGCGTGAATAAAACTAATAATTGTGTCACACTTGAGAACTGGATGCCATTACAGCACTGTTACCATTTGAAACGCCTTAAAGTTAAAATGGTTAGATTCTTCTTAATGTACGGGAACTATGGTCTACTATGTATAGTGATCATAATGGTCCTGTTTATGTTCACAAGCAAACTATTAAATATGCTTGTTCTGAGAGTATTAGCTTATAGAATGTGTTCTACATCACCTTCCTAAACTTTGCTTTGTTCTTTAAAGTGTTTTGAAACTCTTGTGGCTTCAATTTAAATTGATATGTTTTGTTGGTGAAAGGAAGTTAGCAGTGGCAGATATTTCCTAAAGAGTCCAGGATTAATATCAAACTAACTTAGCCCAGGGCAGGTTTCAACTTGTTGCTTGGACTTGGCCAATCTAAGTTTTGCGTATTTGAATGAATTTATTGCTCAAGTCTGAAATTATTTCAATTTTTGTCTTTCTCCTTTACTGCCAATTTACTCTGCTCTCCTGAGGGGTTCACTCTTTGCTGGGGTACAGTTCCATGGGCATTGGTTGCTTTCTCTTTTTCCATCGCCTGCCCAAGTGGTTGTGCTTGTGTAATCCTAGACAGAATGTAGACAACCTATTTCACCACAGGGGGCATCATATCCAAACCTGATACTGTCCTCCTCATGACATCCATACATACGCATGCACAGATTTTCAGTGGAGGAATAATGATCAGGGGCAGGAATCCTGACTGTTCTTTACATTTCTTTCACTTTTTCCTCCTTTTTGCTAACCCAGGACGCTGAAGTCAAATGCAACACCCACACCACAAGCTCAATTAAGATCAGCTAATTTAGCACCGACCAGATATTGAACTTCGGGACCCCCTGGTCTTTATGACTCAGCTATTCATTGCCATAACTAATTAAGCCATTGGAGAAGGACTATTTTAATTTTATTGCCTGCCAAAGTCTAAGCCCCACAGTCTTAGTTCTTTTATTGTATCTAGATTATACCTGTAACAATTGCAGTAGATTGGAAGAGCTACACAATATGTAGATGGAATTGTGTCGACCGTTCCATAATTGAGTTCTTGATCTCCACTGTTGTGTTTTTGTTACGTGTTAAGTGGAGGCCAGGTGGTTTGTTGGAGACCCAGTTACCCTAGGTTACCCCTGTGCAAGTTCTGGCAGTCAAATAGCTTTAGGCATTTTTATGTGATAGGAATGCAGCTGACATGAAGTGCATAGATCATCATCTTCTGGCTGCAGTCGATAGTATAAAGACCCCCATGTTCAGGGAACTAATAGCACTGTAGAAATATATGGGCCAACAATTGTGCCATTGATTAAGGAGACTTTTCGCAGTCAAAACATGGAACTAGTAACCCTGCATTTCCTCTAGTAAAGCAACTGAGTCTCTACATTTTGCAGCGGAGCTCCACAACGTGACGGTGATGCACTGTCCTTTCAATAGGAGGGAAGCAGCTAGGCAACATAAAACATCTATGATTGATAGTGGGCAACGAGTAGCTACTAGCCCGACGGAAGAATGTACATGGTGCTAGGGAAACTTAAAAAAATTAACATTCAAAAACTTTATTATAGACAAGCTTCTTTTCCTTGTTTTACATATTATAGTTGGTCCAGTTTAAAATTACATTTTAATTTAATTTTGCCAAATATTTCCCGTTTGTTCCATTATTCCTATCTGAGAGTGTTATCTATTGCTAGTGAACAATTCTACGAGTGTTGAATACCCTTCAGTATTATACTGAAATGCTATTTGTGTAGGTCTAGACAGTCGGTGAGTTATTTGCTCGTGTGTGTGGGGAGTGTCCTAGTTTGTTCCTGTTCTTGCTTGATGTTCAAGGTTACAGCACAGAAAGATGCCATACAGCCTATCATGTCTGTGCCAGCTATTTATAGAATCAGAATAGTACAGCACAGGAGGCAGCCAGTCAGCCCATCTTTCAAAGAGCAATCCAGTTAGTACCACTCCCCTGCTCTTTTCCCCATAACACTGCAGTTTTTTTCTTCAAGTATTTATCCAATTTGTTTTTCGAAGGCTACTATTGAATCTGTTTCCACCACCCTATCGGGCGATGCATTCTAAATCCTAACTACTCGTTGTGTAAAACGTTTTTCCTCGTTCTCTGGTTCTTTTGCCAATCACATTAAATCTGTGCCCTCTGGTTATCGATCCTTCAGCCATTGGAAACAGTTTCTCTTTATTTACTCTATCTAAACCATTCATAATTTTAATCATCATCATACATCATCATCATCATCATCATAGGCAGTCCCTCGGAATCGAGGAAGATTTGCTTCCACTCTTCGCATGAGTTCTTAGATGGCTGTACAGTCCAATACAAGAACCACAGTTTTTGTCACAGGTGGGACAGATAGTCGTGGAGGGAAAGGGTGGGCAGGAAGCCTGGTTTGCCGCATGCTCCTTCCGCTGCCTGCGCTTGATCTCTGCATGCTCTCGGCGACGATACTCGAGGAGCTCAGCGCCCTCCCGAATGCACTTCCTCTACTTAGGGCGGTCTATGGCCAAGGACTCCCAGGTGTCAGTGGGGATGTCGCACTTTATCAGGGAGGCTTTGAGGGTGTCCTTGTAATGTTTCCTCTGCCCGCCTTTGACTCATTGTCATGGATGAGTTCCGAGTAGAGCGCTTGCTTTGGGAGTTCCATGTGGCCTGCCCAGCAGAGCTGATCAAGTGTGGTGACAATGCTTCAATGCTGGGGATGTTGGCCTGGACGATGACGCTAATGTTTGTGCGTCTGTCCTCTCGGGATTTGCAGGATTTTGCGGAGACATCGCTGGTGGTATTTCTCCAGCAACTTGAGGTGTACTGTACATGGTCCACGTCTCTGAGCCATACAGGAGGGCGGGTATTACTATGGCCTTGTAGATCATGAGCTTGGTGACAGTTTTGAGGAACTGATCTTCAAACACACTTTTCCTCAGGCGGCCAAAGGCTGCACTGGCGCACTGGAGGCAGTGTTGGACCTCATCAATGCCTGCTCTTGATAGGAGGCTCCCGAGATAGGGGAAGTGGTCTACGTTGTCCAGGGCCACGCCGTGGATCTTGATGTTTGGGGGGGCAGTGCTGTGCGGCGAGGACAGGCTGGTGGAGGACCTTTGTCTTACTAATGTTTAGCGTAAGGCCCGTGCTTTCATACGCCTCGGTAAATACGTTGACTATGTCCTGGAGTTCAGCCTCTGTGCGTGCACAAACGCAGGCATCGTCCGCGTACTGTAGCTTGACGACAGAGGTTGGAATGGTCTTGGACCTGGCCTGGAGACGGCGAAGGTTGAACAGCTTCCCACTGGTTCTGTAGTTTAGCTCCACTCCACCTCTACCAAATCGCCTCTTGGCCTTCACTGCACTAAGGAGAGCAACCTCCAGCTTCTCTAGTCTATTCACCTAACAGGAATCTCTGCTAAGCAATGCAAAACTAATCCCTGTTCTCTACTCACTTCCTGCCCTGCTCTTTCCCCATAGCTCCTTTGCTTCGGTGATTACTCTTCCTTTAAATAGTCAATGGGCTCTCCCTCAATCACTCCCTGTGGATTCCATGCTTCAACAACACTCTTAAAATAATTTCTTCTAATGTCTCTGCATATTATGTCAATTTTTAATTGATCACCCCTTGTTGCCAACTCCCCAACCAGAGAAAATAGTATTTTTCTATTTATCCCATCGTTCCCTTCATAATTAAAAAAAACACAATGAACATTTTTCTTGGCCTCGTTCCCGTAGAACTTGTTTCAGTAACTTCAGTCGTCACCTCATAACTATACAAGTTACTTTCTGTCTGCATGTGCTCTTTCCAGAGGAGAACACGAGCACTGACTAATTTTCCTCTTCCAGGTGAGGAAAGATGCGAAAACATTTGTAACACATCTGTAACCACATCCTAGATCAGCTAACTCATTATCAGTTGGCCAACAAATGTTGTTCTGTGTGCTCAATTACATGCTGATTTTACCGATTTGAGCTACTAGGCCTGCCCCAACCCCTTAAAATTGTAGCTATCTGGAAGTTTAAAGGGAAGTTTACAAACATTAAACACCAGTTTTACAAATAAAAAGCTATCATCAATAATAAATGATAAATACATCAATAAATCAATCAATAAATCAATCAAAAAAAATTAATAAAATTAAAAAATCAATAAATAAAAAAATTTCTACTCACTGACTGCAGCACCGTGAGCCTTCCAACAGCGTGCTGGGACGCCCCCCCTCCCCAGTGTGTGTGTTTGTGTGTGTCTCTCTCTCTCTCTCTCTCTCTCTCTCTCTCTCTCTCTCTCTCTCTGTGTCTCTCTCTCTCTCTCTGTGTCTCTCTCTCTCTGTGTCTCTCTCTCTCTCTCTCTCTGTCTCTCTCTCTCTCTCTGTGTGTCTCTCTCTCACTCTCTGTCTGTCTGTGTGTGTCTCTCTCTCACTCCCTGTCTGACAGTGTCAGTGTCTCTCTCTCTCTCTCTGTCAGTGTCTTATGTGTTTCTGACAGAGAGGAGAGGGAGAGGATGGAGGCTGAACGGGCCCGGCTGATGGGCGGGCAGGCCCCGCCGAAGGAGTTAAAGGTAGGTGGTAGGGGGAAGCCGGAGCGGTAGCGGAGAGGAGAGAGAGAATGGGGGGGGGGGGGGGGGGAAAGAGAGAGAATGGGGGCGGGGGGGGAGGGAGGAGAGATAGAATGGGGGGGTTGGAGGGAGGAGAGAGAGAATGGGGGGGGTGGAGGGAGGAGAGAGAGAATGGGGGGGGGTGGAGGGAGGCGAGAGAGAATGGTGGAGGGAGGAGAGAGAGAATGGGGGCGGGGGGGAGGGAGGAGAGAGAATGGGGGTGGGGGGGGAGGGAGGAGAGAGAATGGGGGCGGAGGGGAGGGAGGAGAGAGAATGGGAGCTGTGGGGGGGGCGGAGTGGGAGCTGGGGGGGAGGGGGCGGAGCGGGAGCTGGGGGGGAGGCGGAGCGGAGTGGGAGCTGGGGGGGAGGGGGCGGAGCGGGAGCTAGGGTGGGGGGGTTGAGAGAGCCATCTGCAGCCAGAGCAGGAACTGGACCAGGGAGGAGCGGCCTGATTCTCGCAGCCCCAGTGAGGCCATTCAGCCAGGGCTAGGGGCCCCTCCCATACAGTTTCAGGCCGCCTGGATCTTACTGCACATGCGCGCCCACTGTAGCCCGCCTGTGCAGAGGTCCCGGCACTGATTTCAGCGCAGGGACCTGGCTCCGCCCCCACAGCTTGTGCTGCGTGGCGCCGAGCTGCAAAGGATCTGCAGTTATTTTTTAGGCGCCCTTTTGGGTGCGAAAAACCGGTGTCCAGGTGCAAAACTTGGGCCCATAGTATTGATATTAAATTGAAGACCACCATATGCAGGATCATCTGTGACATTTTCATGTGAAATACATAGTCTTCTTCCCCCATGCTGTACTATATATCATTGGTGTGTGCATATCACTCAAAGAACAAAGGAAAACTTAGGAATATTTTCGCTTCACAGATTTGTCTGTGGCTATAAGATGATTTCAGATCAGAACTAGATTAAGAGTTTAGGTTCCACAGATGAAAAGACCATCTTCCAATCGCCCATTACAGTGTATTTCTAATCGGGAAATTACTGGCTTTAACCTTTTTGACCCTTTTAAAATATTCTTTCTGTAGTTCTGAATTGTTACCGTAATACATCATATATCGAGGCCACCAATTTACAGTGACTTAAGTCAACTTTATTTTTTGTTTCGTGGTATTCTGGGATTTTTGACAGTGGTTTGGGGATCAAATTCCACGACTGACCAGTTTACTTTGAAAATTGCAAATAAGCAACCTTGATTTTGTTCCTTTTATTTTTAAATTTTTTTTATATCTGAACCTTTTTTAATGCCCAGGATACGCAGTGAGATAGCAGGCAAGATGTACTAGATTGGTCAATGGCACGTTGGGGAAAGGGAGGGTTGTGGAGTTGGTGGGAGTCCTAAAACTGGACTAGGTGTTCTGAGGTTTTGCAATATGAGGTGTTAGGTGGTAAGGCAGCAATATGAGGGGTTAGGTGAGATACCGGCTTAGTTTACTGAGGGATTCTTGGGGCATATCAACACTGGAGTAGGGTTTGGAGGGCATGGGATCAGGCAGCACTGATTTGTAAGATTTATCCAGAGACATTCAATTTGTTGCTTTTTGATTAGTAAAGAAATAAATAAATATGGTTTTCCTTTAAATACCACAGCTGAATAAATAAATATAAAGATTCCACTAGGTGTGTCGCTCTCTTCTCCCTTCCCTTTTGCCTCTGCAAATAATAAATAAGTGCATGAAAGTTTTAATAGACACTTATTTGCTTTCAACCATCAGCGAAATTCTGTTAGTAATTATAAACAATAGATGGAACAAGTGCTCAATGTGTGTTTCTTTTGTTTTACTCGGCTTGACTCACTTTCAAATGAAGAAAATGTTAACCGCTTTTATATGAAACTTAAGCTTTAAATCTTATTAAATTCATACTCTGCTGTACAGTCAGTACAGTTTCAAATGGTTTCTTTTTGTGTCACCAGTTTCTTCTTTCTGTGTGTGTTATTTCAGGAAAAAAACTTAGCTCTACCTGAATAAAGCATTTGAAATTCATCCTCTGGTTTTTCAAATAAAACAAACTGAATACATATTGTTTGAGGCTGAAGAGAAGCATCATTC
This sequence comes from Pristiophorus japonicus, assembly GCF_044704955.1. Taxonomy (NCBI): domain Eukaryota; kingdom Metazoa; phylum Chordata; class Chondrichthyes; family Pristiophoridae; genus Pristiophorus; species Pristiophorus japonicus. Next base: position 119,225,157 of record NC_091990.1, read on the forward strand.
CAGTTAGGTTGACTAAATCCTATTGATGCATGCTGTACATACTGAGACTGCAATATCTCTCTTCAGCTGACCAAGTCATGGTTTGGAATTTGGGAGGAGATAAATACCCAATCCAAAGCCCAGGATTTTGAGAAATGCTGAGACTATCAAGTAAAAACATTAATTTATGTACTCCAAATGCACATTTTACAGTTGCATTTATTGGGTTCTTTATAATTTTTAACTACTATAAGCCTTTAGTTTGGCTTGGATGGAATGGTGGACATCTTCTTGGATGTTTTGAGTAATTTTATTTATTTGCCCGTGCTTGATAAGACATTTGCATGGAACTAAATTACAATTGATACATTTGGCCCAAAATTAATAAGTTTGTGCACCAGTCAATTGAATTGAAAAAAATCTAAATTGAGGTGGACCAAATTTGGTAAATGTAATGTAAACATTTACAATAGACAGTGCCTTGCGTTTGAAGTGTGACGGTTATTTGAAATGTGATAGACATAAAATACAAGCTTACTTAAGCTTTTATGTACCAGTGGATCATCTATGATGTTGCTTACAATGATTAGGATGCACCATCTTGCCTTCTTTTGTTTTCATGTTGATCCTTCTCTCTTCTACCCCCCCCCGCTTCACTTTTTTATGTTTCTCTACCTTCCTGCCCTTTTCCCTTTCTTCCCCCTCCCCTCCTTGTCTCTTGTCATTTGTGTGTGTGTGTGTCTCCCTCTATTGATCTTCTGTCCTTTTGAACAGTGCAAGGAACCACCAAGGGCGATGGCCTGCATTTTTTCTGGTGGGTATCAGGCTTTTTGGGACAGAGGCTGCATGTTGAGGTGTGTATCTGTTTCTTGGGGCATTATATACTCTTCGTGGTTACAGCCAGTTCTTAGCCATTTCTCCATGTTCCCACTAAGAACCAAGAGATAATTGTTTTTATGGTCTTCACTTAATACAAGACCTACACTCTCATTAAGAATGGAACAGAAAATGAGAACTATCATTAAATAAATGACCACCACAGTGGCTTAGTTCCTGTTTAATGACTACACAGTGGTTTTAGTTCACTACAAAGTCATTTGAATACTACTGTAATCCAATCAAGGAGGTTCAAACAACTTCTGAAACTCTTTGAGTCAAACAACTGATTGCTCAGATGGTTTAGCTCAAGCAGACCTTGATGGGTAACTACTGCTTTTTCACTGAGAAGGGGTATTGGGTCCAGTGCATATCTATTGGGAGTTTGTTATATTTTCACATACCCGAGCTGCTTCATGATCTATGACTGAAAAATATCTGTGTTATGATGCAACATATCTGATTATGAAATTATATTGATAATTAATTCTAGAAAAATTAACTAATACAATTTAGTTTGGGCTTTTTCCTCCCACCTATTCCCATGTTTATGACTTGACGATAGTTTCTATAAGCAGATCAAATCTCTTTTTAAGAACTGAAACCAGCACCTTTGTACTCTGCCATGTGTGACTTAGCATAGCCCAGGTCTGAGTTATTCCCAAATTGCACTGAATCATTTAGTGGCAAGTTCTTGGAGCCACCAAATTCCTGTCACCTCAAGATGGAAAATACTGCACTGCCAGACAATTGCATACAGGTTAATAAGTACATTCCTTGAAGATTATATCAATTGTCATGTTTGATTGCACTAGGTACCATAAATGTGGTTTCAAAATGGTGTCAAGTCAGTGTTTTATCCTGTAACCATGATACCATTTCAAAAACAAACTTTACGCTTGATTTATATTAGGTTAGCAGTAATGGAATACAGAACCAGTTACATCCCGTAGTTCTGTCATTGGAACAACACAGAAGTTAGATATCTCTTTATACATTAACACTTTTAAACCTGCTGGTCCAACCAGCAGAATAAATCTTTTTGCCAGATATCTGTATCTCAGACTGAGTATCTTTGTTTTCCATTTTGTATCTAGCTCAAACCAAAGTGGCCTTTTTAATCCTAGTTATTTTAAAATCGTAAACAAAAACCAAAGAAACCTACATTTGTCACAGTATTTTGGGCTCAATTTTCCCCAATTATATGTGCTGTTTTTTTGGCGTGCATTGTATTTTTGGAGTAAATTTAAAATCTCCAGCTTCCCCAAAGTTTCTGCGCCAGTGTATTTCACTTGGGTATGATTTTTTTTTAGGCTACGATTTTTTTTGCGTCATAAGTGGCATAACCTGATGTCTGCGCCAATTTTTCACATTTAAACAAGTATGACCAACTTACATTTTTTCTACGATAACGTATGTGACCACTCCAAAAAAACCTTCTGGGCACTTAACAAAAATCAGCGCACATTACAAAATCGATGCAAAAAGATGCCATTGTTTTTAGCCGAAGTTTTGGAGGGAGTGAAGAAGGCAGAGAATATGCATAAAAAGGAGAAATTGGAAGTGTAATACAATTCTTGAATTTTTGATTTTTTTCAAAGTACCACCCCATCACCGAACCTCTCCTCACCGAGCTTGAGGGTTGGAGCATCGGCTGGCAGAATCGCTCTGTTGCCCAGACACTGGCTCAGGGCTCGGCTTCAAAAGAAGCCTGGGGAGGGGTGTTGAGCCGAGCCCATGTGTCCGGCTGTCTTGCTCTTTTCGCTTCGTTGCTTTAAACGTCCAATTACGCACTCACTCAGTTGTAGTCAAGACAGGATCGGGTCTTTTATTTAGATATTCATACTAAACAAACTCTCTGCTTGCAAAGGCAGCTCTCCAAGCAGTGGCACACCTTTCGAGATTCAGTGACACTGGTGTCCGTCTGTGTGTGCGACAAAAGCCAGTTCCATCCTTTATACCTAAAAAGCCTTTGAACTCTTATTTCTTTGCATTTAGACAATCATGGCTAACTACTTTCTGAATCGTTTAACATGCAGATGATGTCGTCAAATAGTAACAAGGTATACTCATATAGACAATGTCATGAATTACTATTATTCTCATTAGTAACAAGTTACACTCAAATCATTGGCAGTCCCTCAGAATCGAGGAGGACTTGCTTCCACTCCCAAAGTGAGTTATTTGATGGCCGAACAGTCCGATACGAGAGCCATAGACCCTGTTAGAGGTGGGACAGACATTCGTCAAGGGAAGGGGTTGGTGGAGCTGGTTTGCCGCGTGCTCCTTCCGCTGCCTGCGCCTGATCTCTTCTTGCTCTTTGCGTTGAGACTCGGAAGAGTCATACAGACATGAATTACTATTATTATTTGCATAGTAACAAGTTGCATTCATACTTCACATAAAGACAATGACCAAGCTACTCATTATCCCAAGGTCAAGTCTCACTGCCATAAATCAACTCCCACCATGAAGTACTGTAAACATACAGGTGATCAGAACGTCACATTTGAATGGCTAGGTGGCTCTGATCGGCTAGCAGCCTCTTTCGATCTTCCTGTTTTTTAATCCAAACTTCAATCTTCCAACTTTTAACCCTTTTGGTCTCCAGAAGCAAAGAGTTCAGAAATGCAGGCTTGCGCCCCCACACTGCACTATATGCCCGGAGGAATGACTACATAAAGTTCCCCTTGACCGCCTAGGCAACGCGTGACAGGGCTGTGGGCTTCTCCAGGATTGCTGGCTTCCGCAAGGTATAGGGCTACATTGATTGTATCCACATCGCCTTGCGAGCACCTTTGGAGGATTCTGAGATGTACAGGAACAGAAAAGGCTTCCACTCGATGAACGTGCAGCTTGTCTGTGACTGCATGCATCGCATCATGGCAGTTGATGCGAGATACCCTGGGAGTACCTATGATGCTGTCATCCTACGCGAGAGCGCTATACCTGCCATGTTTCAGCAGCAGCCAGAAGGGCAGAGCTGGCTGCTCGGGGACAAAGCATACAGCCTCGCCACCTGGCTCATGACGCCCCTACGCGTAACCTGGATGGAAGCCGAGTGGGAATATAACATGTCTCCCATTGCGACGCACAGCATAATAGAAATGATCATTGTAATCTTGAAGCAGTGTTTCCGATGCCTGCACCGGAGACCACTTACAATACTCTGCTCAGATTGTCAGTCAGTTCACTGTTGTGTGCTGCATGCTGCACAACTTAGTCGTCATGAGGTGAGAGTGGCTGATCATGAGGAGGAAGATGCTGATGATGATGAGGAGGATGAGGAACCATGCAACTACCTGCGGAACACGACGGCGGAAGAGGGTGGGCTGTGCTGCCTGAAGGCTCAACGGCAACTATTCAAAATGGGCCATGTTTACTGTTTGGGCCTGTTCTGTGATGTTGTGTGGTGTTAATAATGGAACAAATAATGTAAATGATTATTCTTTAGTTCAAAAAGTTGTGTTGTTAATAGAACAAATAATGAAAATGATTCAGTTATAATTTAAAATATATTTTATTCAAAATTTTTATATTTTGTACTTATCTTAACTTTAATAAAAATATTCTTGTATCAAACTTTAAACTATATAATTAAGATCACGTACAAACTTTTAAACTTGTAAATTTACATCACTTACAAAAACTTTTAATTTGAGAACAGTTATAACAGTAACAATAATATCAGCAAAGAAAGGCTGAACCCACCTCTCTTCCACCTTATTCTAAGGCCGCTCGCTGCGCTTGGTCTAGGTGACTCCAGCCATGCCCGCTGGCAGTGGCGCAGCGTTTCTCAGGTTGGTACCAAGCTCATTCTTTCGAGCATCTTGGGTAATGCCTGCACAAGTGGTGGGGTGTGGGCAGGCGGAAATGTGGAAGGCCCGGCTTGGGCCTCTTCAGAGGTTGGTCTGGGGATTGGAGTGGGGGTGGCAGTCGATTCCGTCAAAATGGCCGCGGGTTCTGAGCGAGTTCCCTTATTGCAGCAGCTACCTCCGACATTCCCTCCCTCGTGCCCCGCCAGCGTCTCCACTACCTGTGCCATTGCATCCCTAATGTGCCTGGACAGTGTTCCCATTTCTCGTGAGATTGTTGTTACTTCTCCCGAAAGTCCTGATACCTCATCACCCACCCCACCGATTAGTGTCCAGGGGCGATCGCGTAAGGTCAGTGCTCTCCCCACTTATTGCCATCATCTGAACCACATCTGTCACATCCTGCATCTCAGGAGAGCACTGTCGAACTCTCCTTCTCTCACCCTGGGTGTGGCTCGCTGCATCCCACTAAGACCTGCAGCCTCAGATGGTGTGGCCCTGGGTGTGGTTCACTGCGCCCCACTAGGACCTGCAGCCTCGGACGGTGGGGCCCTGGGTGTGGCTCGGTGCGCCCCACTGGAAACCGCAACCTCTGACGACATCAAACCAGGAAATGTCCCAACACTCTCACCACTCGGGAAGGGGGCTGGTACCTCAATGTACGGCACCAGCACCTCCTCCAGAGTGAGTACAAGAGTGGGAGCTTCATCCTCCCCCTCGCCCTCACCCCTATGCTCTTGATCTGATTGGAAGATGTTCTCCTATTCAGGCTCGTCCGCATCTGAATAGTCTTCTGCTTTGGCTTCAGCCTCGTCAGGGTTGGCCTCAAGTCCTGAAAAATATAACAGTAGACAAATGGTTAGCAGCAGAGGAGGGGGCAGGGTGGCATGAGTAGACTCTCACAGCGCAGGCAGCAGGCTCATTTGAAGGACCATGATGAATGATAGCACATTGCATCAACCGAAGTGTAGATGAAGGAGACATCCCCATGAACCTAAGCATGGCTAGTCCATGCAGTACTTAACGTTTAGCAAAGCCAGACTGTAGAATTTGCAGGACTTACCCTCTCCCTCGAGTGTGGGTCCAGCTTGTGCAGTGGCGGTTGCTTTTCTCCAGGCAGGACCCATCAAAGCAGTGACCTTCTCTTCCAAGAGTGTCAGTGGGTGCAGATTTGCCGGGCTTCCTCCTGTTCGAGTTCTCTCTTGTGTGCCACCTTCCTCTGCAAAGATGTAAATATAACTTTTTAGAGAGGATGTCTTTCTGCTGGGTGGGACATACAGATGATCACATTTACAATTGCAATTCCAGTGAATAAATGAAAATATTACTTACACCAATTGCTTGACCAAGGTCCTGCCACTTTTTGCACTGGCCTCCGGACCTTGGGGTGGTTGGTTCCAGCATTTCTTCATTTCTTTTGCTGAAAATTTTATGTGACCTCTGATGGTGTCCACCTTGTGCCATCTGGCCTCAATTACAGTAACCAGGGCCTCCACTTCATCCTGTGAGATATTCGTGGTCCTTGAGCCACGTTGCATATTGCAGCTTCGATTTTTTTTTCCACTCAGAGTAAAAATTCTCACACACAACTGGCTCTTTAAAAATGGCTGAATGCAGACTGGGAGGTGTACTGGGCATGCGTGCCCATATCAGTCACGTAGAAAACTTCATATTTTTTCCTGCGCATACACAGAAGATGGGGGTGGGGCCTACCTTTTTCGGCGCAGACCTTAGGTTCCGCCCCCCAAAGCTAAAGGATAGGCTGCATGGCACAATTTTGAAAAATTAGAACGGGGAAACTTTACAGTTTTTTTTTGGCGTAATCGAGCCCCCCAAAAAATGGGCCTAACTTTTCAAATATGGCAAAAAACGCCATTGGGGAAAATTGAGCCCATAATATAGTAATGTTTATTTGAGTGCTACTGTAAAACCTGTTTCACTTTTATCTTTGCTTAAGTTGCTAAATTAATGTGATAATACCTGTACTTGAGCTTTGCTGCGATTTTCAGTTCAGTATGTTAAGTTTTCCCTATCCAAATCTATCTGAACCATAGACAGTGAAAAGTCTCTAAATGTAGATCTGCATTCACACGTTATTATCTAGTTGATTTGAGTAGCTGCTGATCCAGTTTATATTGTGCAGTCGTGAGTAGGATTAATCAGCCATGCAAATAACATGGAATCTTTGACGCAAGCGCTAACTTCTATTTTATATGAACACTGGGATTAATACCCTGACAATATTCATTTCAGGATATTGGATGAATCCATAACGCTTTAACTCATCAAGTAATTGTCTGTGATCTACCACCCAGTTTATGCCTAGGAGTTAATGCTCCCTAAATGTGGCTCGTTGAACTGTCTTCCATCAACCAGTTTGGATTACATTAGCATTTATGCTACCAACCTCCCTTCAGGATCTGCACAAGCTGCTGAAGTGAATTAATTAATCCCTTGCCAATTATCAAAGAAGTTAAACTACAAAATCATGAAGTAACAATTGTTCATTGACCGTAGAATCATAGTTAACAGCACTTGCTTATATATGCAAATAATTAGTTGGGGTAATTGACAAAATAGGTATCAGATTACAAAAGCAGTTGAGCTATGTCACAGTAATTCAGCAGTAAGTGCTTGATAAATTTACAGTTGAGATCAATGTCTGAGATTGGTGAGATTAATTTGGATAGCTGACACGGTAACAATAGTAGATAGCCAATGAATAGATCAAGGTCTATAATTAAGGCTTGTATTTTAAGAACTTATGCAACCTTGTCCTTAAGAGCTAGTGCGCCGAGAGGATGGTATGATAAACCACCATCTGTGGAGGTGCTATCCTCTGCTGCTGGGTAAATTCACCACCTGCATTGGTTGCATCTGGACCAGCTATCTTAAATCTCACCTTCCTTGATCTCACAGAAATGTGTACATTGAAGTGATGCACGTCTGTCTGTATCTGGCTGGTGTCAAAAGCATTTTTATATCCTTACTTTCCAAAGAAACATCCTTTATCTACTGACCAATTTGAGTGACGTGTATTAGAAGAGTTCAGCCCTTCTGGTGTTAATTGCCTCTCAGGGCTGATGGTATGCTTGATGACCTCCAAACCATGAATCAATGGCATCCAGTCTTGAGTTTGCTCCTGAGCTTCTTGGGCCTTTGCTAAAAAAGGATTGTACACAAGTCCCGTATGAAGCTGAACATTTTTATCTGCCCCCTTAATGTGTCGTCTATTTCTCAGTTTTCTGCTCCTCTGCTGGGGTTTTTTTCACTACGCTGAGCTAGCTCTGATCTGTTTCTCCTGGTTCCTATCCTGCTCTGGATTCTGTACCATTGCTGCCAAATTACCTTTGCTCTGTCGTTTCCCACCTGCTTCCCCTTGTTGCTGACTCCATTCAACTCTCTACTGAATACTAGATCTTTTGGTGTACAATATTAATCACTGAGGCCATTACTGACCTCCACTGGACTCTTGAATAAACCTATGCTGGCTCATGATGAATTCGCCACACCTTCTTTGCTCTCCATTTTCCACAGAAATACCACTAGCAATTTTCCCAGATACTCTGCCCTTCATTATTCCTCTATGTTCCTACTCCCCCGCTGCCGTCCCAGGTTTGACTCCCTCTTGGATAAGCCCACCACTTCCCTCTGTGCCCCTCTTTGCATTTTTCAAAGGATCTAGCAAAGCACCCGTTGCTGTCTCCTTACAAGCAGCAACCGCAATTACCCCATCCTATTCTATCGATGACCTTTCCATCCAGTGTGCTCACTGGAGGCTAATCGTGCCAACCCTATTCCTGTTCCATTCACCACTCCCACAGCTGACCCCTTGGACACTGCCAGTAGATCAACAAATCATTGCCCGTCTCTGCATTTCTTTCTATAATCTCCTTTCACTTGTGAACTGAAAGCAGATGGTATATTGGCCTTTATTTCAGGAGGATTTGAGTATAAGAGTAGACATCTTACTGCAATTATATACGGCTCTGGTGAGAACACACCTGCAGTATTGTGTACAGTTTTGGTCTCATTACCTGAGGAAGGATATACTTGCCATAGGAGTGCAACGAAAGTTCACCAGACTGATTTATGGGATATGGGGAGGCAGTGGGGGATTGTCCTAAGAAGAGAGATTGAGTAGGCTAGGCCTATATTCTCTAGAGTTTAGATGAATGAGAGGTGATCTCATTGAAACATACAAAATTCTTTTTGGACTTGACCAGGTAGATGCAGGGAGGATGTTCCCCCTGGCTGGTGTGTCTAGAACCAGGGGTCACAGTCTCAGAATAAGGGATCAGCCATTTAAGACTGAGATGAGGAAAAATTTATTCACTCCGATGTTGGTGAATCTTTGGAATTCTTTACCCCAGAGAGCTGTGTCGTTGAGTATATTCAAGACAGAGATTGATAGATTTTGGGATATTAAGGGAATCTAGTGATATGGGGATAGTGCAGGAAAGTGGAGTTGTGGTAGATCAGCTATGATTTTATTGAATGGCGGAGCAGGCTCGAGGGTCCAAATGGCCTAATTCTGCTATTTCTATTCTATACTCGTGTATAAACTCTGCTACACATATTCATGGCCACCCCTCAACCTTGTCATCTAACATGACCTCTCCAACTCAATTATAGACGAGGTCATCTCCAATCACTTACTTGTGTTTCTCAACACTCACACCCCCCTTCCAACCCCACTTCCTTTCTTTCTGCATCGGGCCCTGGAAAAAAAATCCTCAAGTCACTTACAACAGCACTTTCAAACTCCCAACTGCCTAGCCTTTATCCCTTCATTCGTCACGATTCTTCTTCTGCAGCTCAATCACACCCATACTTCCACCTTTGATGCTATTGTCCCCACTAAAATTGTTGCTCTTTTCCACACTGGTATGGCCCTAATCTTTGCTCCCTTAAGTCCCAGGGAAGCAGATTTCAATGTTTATGGCAGACAACTGGTTTATCTCTTCATTGCCAAATCTGGCTAGACCACCTCAAGCACCATTTGGGCCCCGCTTCCCTTTGCCAAAACTGATCATCACTACAGCTTCATCCTGGGAAGCAAAGATAACCCTTTATCTCCCCTGCCCTCTCCACCCACACCTCTAACAAGTTCAAAGAGCTCATGGATTTCTTTGTCACTAAGATTGAGACTATTTATTCAGCTGTCTCTGCCATATCCCTCCCTTTCCCTTCCTCACCAAGCCAAGATTCCCCCCCCTTGCCCTAGCCCTGAACATGCATTTTTCATTAGATTCTCTCTCCTTTCAAGCTCATCCTGTCCATGAGACCCACCTCATGCTCTCTCAACCCTATTTCCACTGAACTGCTGACCACCTATCTTCCATTCCTAGCCCCCTTGCTAGCTGATATTGTAAGTGATTCCCTTTTCTTGGGTACTGTCCCCCTCCCTTTCATATGCCCTCATCACCCTCTCCCTCCTCCAAAATATCTGTCCTTGACCATTCTGTCCATCTCCAACTTCCCTTTTATCTGAAAAGTCCTTAAACATGTCACCTCCCAAATCCAAGCCGATCTTTCCTCCAACTCCATGTTTGAACACCTCCAATCAGATTGCTGCCCCTGCCACAGCACTGAAATGGCCCTAATACAATCGCTTCTCCTCCCGCCCCTGCAACATTGCCTCTGGAGTTCCCCCAAGGATCTATCCTTGCCCCCCTCCCATTTCTCATCTATATGCTGCCCCTTGGTTAAATTGTCCTAAGACATGACGTCGTTTCACATGTACGCTGACTCATACCAAGTCCAGTTCACTCATCACCCCTGTGCTCGCTGACCTACATTGGCTCCCAGTCCCCTAATGCCTTGTGTTTTTTTTTTAAAAAGAAATATCGCACCTACCTATCTCTCTAACCTAACGCAACCATACAACACTCTGAAAACTCTGCGTTCAGCCAACACTGGCCTCTTGTGCATCTACTTCCTCACCCCACCATTTGTGGCAGTGTCTTTAGCCATCTAGGCCCGAAGCGGAGAGATTCTCTCCCTAAACATCTCCACCTCATCTTTAAGATGCTGCTTAAAATCGAACTCTTTGACCAAGCTTTTAGTCACCCATCCTAGTTCCTCCTCCTTTACCTCAGTGACAATTTTTGTCCTATTACACACCTGTAAAGTGCCTTGAGACATTTTACTATGCTAAAGGCACTATAACTGCAAGTCTCAGCTCTGAATCAGAAGGTTGTGGGTTCATGTCCAGAGACTAGAGCACATAGAGGCTGACACTTCAGTACGGTACTGAGGGAGTGCTACACTGTCGGATGTAACGTCTTTTGGTTGAGACGTTAAATTGAGGTCTCGTCTGCCTTCCTAGGTAGATATAAAAGATTCCATGGCACTAAAGAGCAGCAGATTTATTCTCCCTGGTGTCCTGACCAATACTTAAACATCAACCAACAGCACTAAAACAAAATTATCTGCTCATTATCTCATTGCCGTTTGTGGAACCTTGCTGTGTGTAAATTGTCTACCATGTTTCCCTACGTTACAACAATGACTACACTTTGAACGTACTTCATTGGCTGTAAAATGTTTCGAGACATCCTTAGATTGTGAAAGATGCTATATAAGTACACGTTCTTTCATTCTATCTCTGGGAAGCTATTCACTTCCCCGCTTCCTGGGTTTTGCATCTTTTAAAGTGGTGACAAAGGGAAATAACAATAATTGGAAAGTACCTGTCTAGCAATAATTGGAAAGTACTTCTGTTCTGACCTCTTACTCATTCTCTTATACACTCATCTAGCCATAGGCTTAATAAAAATGCATATATTGCAGATCAATATCCTAGCAATAACAGAGTTGGTTAATGCACAATTCATTCAATGATAGTGGCACAGACCCAATGTTGAAACACAAAATAGTACAGGTAAATGAAAAACTGTGAGCTGGGCACAGGGGAAATAGTCTTGATTAGAGGGGGGAGGGAGATTTTCTCTCCAATCTTTAAAAGCCATTATTTTATCATCAAAAAGTAACTAGTCTTAAAAACCCAAAATTTGACGAGGGATATTCGCATCAGACCTTTGATCGGAAACATTTTACACAGTCATCTTTTTAAGATGCTGCTTGAAACCTAATTCTGACCAAGCTTTTTGTCACCCATCCTAGTTCCTCCTCCTTTGCCTCAGTGACAATTTGTGTCTGATTACACATCTGTAAAGTGCCTTGAGACATTTTTTAATATGCAAGAGGCACTGTAACTGCAAGTTGTTGGTAGAAGTCTCATCTCTGAACCAGGCAGTCGCTTATAAGGGTCAAAAATCAATAACAATTACCATTTTGCATTAACATCAGTTTCAAAGTTGCCGCTTATAGCGTCTTAAGTTCATACCTCATTAAGGTGAACTGAATTCTAAAAAAGAATTACATCGTATAGGCTGGGGTTATCGAGGAAAACAAGAATTCTCCAGTTTTAATCCCACAAAACCAGGCAATAATCAGCCCACTAGACTGGCACTAGCCACTATTACCACATTAGATCAAACTAGAACAGGAGTTTTAGTTATTCAGTGAAACCATCCATATTAAAGCGCTGGAGCTGCATACACATGCAAAATAACCTATGTGACTTTTCATAACGTGCATGAAATAGAGACTCCAAAATTCCGACTGTTCTGTGAGATCAAAGATTAACATGGTATAAGACCAAGACTCCAATAGCCAAATGATTGTGTGAGCTGATGAAGTTAGTGTTCAATTTAACTGTTTTCATCATTTGGTCAGACTTCAGCAATGCTTTATATTTTGCATTTCCCATGTTGTTATAAATATATCTCTCTCCAATTTCTTGGCTATTCAGTATGTGACCATAATGCTCACTAATAAGTATTCATATAATGTATTTCATTTCCCATAAAGACTAAGGGGCCAAGTTTTGGCCTGAGTTGCTCCTATTTTTTTGGAGCAACTGGTTTAGAATGGAATATCTTAGAAATTGCAATTCTTGGCATTTAGTTTGCTCCAGTTCTAGTCAGTTAGAACAGTTTCAGTTTTGAACAGATTTTCTTTTTCAAAAGGGGGCGTGTCCGGCCACTTATGTATGTTTTGAAAGTTTAGGCAGTAAAAACTTACTTCAAACTAACTTAGAATGGAGTAAGTGCAGATTTTTGTACGCTCAGAAAAACCTTGCCTACACTTTACAAATCAGGCGTAGGTTACAAATCAGGCATAGGGAACGAGGGGGGGAGGGAGGTGGGGCGGGTGGGCAAAGGGAAGTAATTAAATTCTACAAGCATTCAACAGTCTTACTTATACAAATAAAGAGCCATCCTGAATAAAAAAATTATAAACAAAGCAAAGACAAAATATTGAATATTCCTATCTGTGTGAAGCAGCAGCAGCCTTCGAACTGCGGTGCTTCAGGCAGGCTTTCCATGTAGGAGACGGGCGGCGTCAGTGACTCGACGGCAGCCCAACAACGGCAGCAGGCAGTCTTCGAACTGTGGTGCTTCAGGCAGGCCTTCCTTCCATGTAGGAGACAGGGACGGCGTCAGTCGCTCGACGGCAGCCAAAGACACAGCAAGCAAGCAGCCTTCGAGCTGTGAGGGAAGCTGAGGCCATTCGGCCACGGGATAGAGGCGAAAAGCAGCACTCACTGATTTCAGCAGGTGATTTCTTCAACAGTGCTGCTAAAAGCACTCCTTCAGACACGAAAGAAAATCACCAAAATTCAATCCCAAGCCTTTCCATGGGTTCAACAGACAAATGAACACTTTTCTTTAAGTCTCTTTAAAAATGGCTGAGTGCCAGTGTTTATGGGCTACTGCGCATGCGCGCACGCGCAAGGCTGCCGGCACGACATTGTCGCATTTAAATTAGCCCCACCCCCCACCACTTGTAGAATCGGCGCGACTCTGTGGCTCCGCCCCCCGCTGCTGTGTGCGCGCCGCGTCGAGCTCCCAGGGAGCCAGAGAATCCGGAGGTATTTTTCTGACGCAAAAAACGGGCGTCCAGGTCGGGGCTGCGCCGTTCTAGGCGCAACCCGAAACTTCACCCCTATGTAACTTCATTTTAGATATTAACCAAATTTATTAATGACTTACTTTCATCAGGTACTGCAATTGCTTTTTTCCCTCAAATAAACTGTTGGAAACAGTCTGCTTGTGCGAGGTGCTAAATTTGCACACTATCATAAAATGCCCAAACATTTATCGCTAGTTTAGAAAGACCAATAAAAATGGTGCACAAGCAATAAAAGAAAGGGCAAAGAAAAGGTTACAAAAAATTAAACCGGGGTGTTTGTTTGCAGGTGTTAGTAGCTTCCTGTTACAAGATTTTAAACTGCTTTTTGCATGCAAACAATTGTATGTGTGTCAGTGGAAGGGAGGGAGGAATTTTGTCATTGATCATGGCTGTAGTTGGTAACTGAACTCCTTTTACTTTGCAAAGAACTCTTATAGTTTTTCCACATAGGTCTTTTTGGTTTTATGTTCAGCTAAGAGTACTGTAACTATTAAAGAAAAGCTCTTCCCTTACAGTGGGCCTTGTGTGTATTTTTATTTTTGCTACTGCATCAAATCCTGTTGAGATTTTGGAGATTGCTGTGTAAACGAGTCTGTAGAGAAAGACAGCATGTTGAAACAGAAAATTTGAGAACATACCACAATGAAGTAGTTTGCAATGCAAACCATTGCTTTGCAGCCAAATTTTTGTGATGGGCCTTGTGCCATCTTGCCCAGTGGATTGGAAAAATCTACAGCACACAATTTGTGTGAATACAATTATTAGGGCATTTTGTTCACCTATTTTGTCTATATTTAACTGCCAATAAAGATGAACTTTGCCATAATATCAGACAATAATTCAATGAGAAGGACTGCAAAAGAATGTTTTATTCCATGACTGCATTTTAATTGCATATTTAGAATATGCGCAGTCTGGGTAAAAAGTCATTTTATGTTTATAAATACTTCTTCAATAGGACTGTTTACTGTGGTGTGTGTTCTAGTATATGTCCGTCGCCCTTCTGAATTCACACACCAGGTATCACACTTGTTATAGGTGCAAAACAATACAGGTAACTCTCGTTTATCCGGACACGGATCTAACGGAAAACCTGCTGTAACAGAATTTAAAATATTGCGTCGCCACTTCCAACCGGCTGTTTTGATTAGCATGGAGTTTGTGTTAGCCAATGAATAGGCTTAATTTTCTACTTTGCCACCTGAACGGTAACCTGGAAGAGCAAATCACCTGTTGTAAATCCTTCTCTGGCAAAACCGCTCCTCTGCCCTTGCTTTGCTGGTGTGTGTGTGTGTGCGCTGCTGCAGCCGCTGTCTCTCGCGGCTGCCGCTAATGTTGGAAATGGGGGCAGTGCCAGCACTGGGTTCTAGGCACAGAACACAGCTCGGAGAGTGCGCTCCGGAACTCCGGCGCTAGACAATCTCCTCCTCAAGGTCACCTGCAGCCACTCCCAGTGTAGCATTCGTCCCTCTGCGATTACAGTCGGACAGAAGTACATGCATGCGGATAATGTCCATCTTTTGTATACTTAACTGCCTTGTTACTGTTTGTAGCTTATTCATTAAAATTTTAACTTTAAAATGTAAACTTGCCCTAACGGAAAATTCGTTTTCCCAGAATTGCCGAATCCCTAAGCGATCCAGATAAACGAGAGTTTCTTGTACCTTAAGAGAAAGAAGCATTGACCTATAGCCTGAAATTTACAAATAGTTACAGCTGCCCTGTTGTTTGCGGTTATAAATGACTGGAATTACTTGGATTTGACTCTCGAACAGGCCAGGCTTGTAGCTAAACATCACTACCCAAGGTTTTGCTCATGGGAAACTGCAGGTGTCTATAGAATATATTAAAATTGTAGATTAGTGCACCTTTAGTCACTATGCAAATTTCTGGCAGATAATTGTTTAAATTTCATATTTATAGAATAGCGACAAACAGTTGGGTACCATGCAAGCATGACAATCAGTAAGCAGGAACCAGCAATCCTGAAGTTTCAAATAACTACAAATTAAATGGGACACCAGCTGCCAATAAGTGAAAGGGATGAGCTAATCAACTTGCTCCAAATAGTTTTTCTTCTTCAGCCAACTGACGACTCACAGATTTTAAAAAAATTATAACGTAAGTTTTTTTTTAAAAAAGAAAGAAAATTTAAACTCCATCTTAAAGCTACTTCATTTCTGTTGGAAATGTATGTATTGAGCTTTTCTTCTGAGGCCTAACCTTGATCATAGCCTTGGGGGGCAGTGAATTTGGTTTTGAGGTCACAATTTGTTTAGTGTTTTCTGGCCAGCTGGCATAATCCTGAGCACTCTTGTGGGATGTTTGTTATTTTCTTTAAAAATTGTCCCTTTCAGCCTGAGCTGACCCAACCCCCCCCCAAACTGCCATGCCAGTTCTAGCTTATCCACACCCAGATCCATTCTTGGCCTATTAGGCTCACCTGCCCCAAACCATCCTTGGCCAATTGGACTCATGCCGAAACTGCTATCAGTTTGGCCCACCACCAAGCTCGCTTTCACTATGTGCTATATACTATATTTGCCAAATGTAATCACAGAAAATTGACTGGAGCAGAGTAAACTGGTCTGGAATTGATTGGGATGGGAATGTCGCCCTACCTCCTTACAATGCAGCCAGATTCTGGGACCCAACTTGACTGCTCAAAGAACTTTAAGAGGTGGGGGGGAGGGGGTGTCGGGGTTGATTGGTTCTTTTTGTGGTGGTTGACCATTATTCATTGGCTGCATTTTACTGAATGGGAAAATATTTGTGCAGATAATATATTTTGTAAATGGAAGATTATAGCTTTGTTCCTGAAGGCCATGTCAAAAATGTTGCTGCAGCCCACAACTGGGTGCCTTATTCAAATAGTTGAGATATGCAGTCTCGAGTGAAGGAGTTTGCAACGACTAAGATTAATGACAACATCATTATTTAGATTGCTGTCATATCAAATATATAATTGTACAGGTGTAAACCAGGCGTACCAGTTTTATAAAAGATTATGGTTACAATGGTTTTCCCTTCCTATGTGTTGATATTTTCATCTTGGTCTTTGCTCCCTTTTTGTATTTGACTCTCTTCATTTCATTTATCTTTTAAAACTTTGAAAATTACAAGAAATGCTTTTGATTTAACTTTTTAAGAATTAAGTGTTACACATCTCTGCAACTGAATTTGGATGTATCTTTAATCTATAAATTTTAGTTTTGTCTTTGCTCTTCTCCCACCCGCCACCACCCCCCTTTTTTTAAAAATAACTACTTTTGTTGCATCTGAATGACTAAATCTGTAATCTTGTTTTTTTCAGTTTGAGCTATGGAGCATCACATCCAGAAACTGACCTCCTTCATAGACAGGCATATGCAGCATCTCACCAGCTGCCTGGCTATACCACTGCACATCATCCCACAGGTACAACATAATTTCTATTGTGGTTTTGAGTAACTATTGTTCCCCTTGAGCTTTGTTTGAAAATTTCTTTGAAAACTATTTTCATGCAGCAATTTTTGGGATCAGTTTATAATTTTTAACCAACAAATAAAAATGGAAGTTACTTTGCTGGCAACAAGAGTTTTCCAGTCAGGTGGCTCTGGATTGGTTCCCCTAGCCAGTCCAAAGTTATGGCTTGTTTTAAAATAAATTGCATCACTTCAGAATGCAGGCAGCACCTCCACATCAATGATCTCACCACATTCTCCTAGAGAGAAGAGCCAACAGGACGGGACTCATTTTTTTTTGGTAGGAATTTTTTTTTTTTAAGTTCAACTTTGAATACTTTCCATGAACCCATTAGAGAAGTACCTTGAACAAAAAGTACTTCTCTCCTCTCAACTAACCTGGCAACTATTTAAAAAAAAAAAGTTTTCTTCCTCAAAGTATACATGTCTACATTATTCATAGTTGTATTGTAGACATATATACAGAGCAATAGTCTATGTCAGAACACTACACATGTTCTAGTAGTCCGTTGTGGCTCAGTTGGTAGCACTCTTGTGGTCTCAGTCAGAAGGTTGTGGGTTTAAATTCCACACCAAAGATTTGAGTGCACAATCTAGGCTGACACTCCAGTGAAGTACTAAGGGAGTGCTGCACTGTCGGAGGTGGCATCTTTTGGATGAGACGATAAACCAAGGCCCCATCTGCCCCCTCGGGTGGACCTAAAAGATCCCATGGCACTACTTTGAAGAGGAGCGCGGAAGTTCTTACTGGTGTCCTGGCCAATATTTATCCTTCAACCAATACCACTTAAAAAAAAAAGATTATCTAGTCATTATCACATTGCTGTTTGTGGAACCTTGCTGTGTGCAAATTGGCTGCTACGTTTCCTACATTACAATAGTGATTGCACTTCAAAAGTACTTCATTAGCTGTAAAGTGCTTTGGGACATCCTGAAGTCATGAAATGCAAGACTTTTTAGCCCATGGCTGGCCTTACCGAATAGAAATCTGACCTGACAGACCCCAGAGATCTCCGTGGATCCCTGTATTCTATCTAAATGTGTATATTTATACATATTCCTTCTCCATTGCCACCTCTTTACTGTTGAACTTGAACAGGTGCTATGTCCAAGGGTATTGTCAATTTTGTAAACCCTAGCAACCTGAAAAGTTCTCCGTTCAGCAATCTTTCTTCCACTCTGTTTCTATTCTCTCTGCTGACTGGTCCCGTTTTCTAGTACATATGTCCGTGCTCACCATGCATTAAATGATCAATGAAAATGCAAGTAGGGAAGAGCAGATGAGGAGACAGTAGAAAAATCAAATGGGAACGAGGAACAAAGAAGGCAGTAAGCAAGCATTAGAAGGACCAGAGATTGATTTGATGATAAAGGAACAAATAAAACCAGGAAAAGATTTAGAAAAAAAAATGAATTGACTAGATAAGCTCGAGTAAATGCAGAACAAAGGCTAACTTTTTTTTTTAAAGGTAATGGAAGGAGGAATTAAAAGTTTTGTCCCCAATACCACAGAATTACAAAGTTTTTGCGTCATTTGAAGATTGAGTTTTAGTGGTGTACTTATTGAAGATTCAATTTTTGTATTTTTTTGAAGTATAGTTCACAATGAGGTCTTAGCCCAGTCCAGTCTAAAACGATCAGATATGATCCATGTGAAGTTGATTCCTGATGTAATTTGTTCCAGATGCGGTGATGTAAAGTCCACAAACTATTTTTCGTATCTAATGAAAATGATGGGAGAACAGATAATAAATTCACACATTGCGTTGCCAGAACCAGTCTGCAATCCATGCACCAGTATTATTCATTTTTTAATTTAATATCAAGTGCTTGCCTAATGTGCAATGCAAATTGATTGCATGATATGGAGCTGTAGGTATAATGTGCATCTTTTTTGTGGACCTTGTTAGAATTTCCTTGTAACTTTGTTGTTGACCAGTAATCAGACTTGTGAGTTAGCTTTGGCTGTTTATTGCTTATCCTTTATATTCTTTTTAAATGAAATTGATAGTTTTATTGTAGCTGAGATAGCTTCAGATATTCCACTGACCACGTTTTAGTGGCATTGTATGTAGTGAAGGTCAATCTTGTGTTTTAGTTTAAACCAAAACTTTAAAACTTTGTTCATTGAAATTTGTCTCATGAAATGCACGACATCTGTTTCGATATTAATAAGTTGCTTCTAACTTCAGCATGAGATATTTTAACCAAAAATGATTCCAACTTCAAATTCACTTTAATATGTAGAATAAACATTTTGAGGAAGAGTCTTGGTAAGAGTGCAAGTAACTAACTTATGTATCGTATAAACTATTCACTTCCTTATCAAAGCTGCCTCCTGCAAGCTAAACTTCTTGCGCCAAACACTTTTTCTCCTCAACAACTCTCAACTTTATATAAAATCCAAGTCTGTCAAAGGTTTAATTACTGTTCCCATATCAGAGAGGCTCTTCGGTCACCTCTCCTGATAGGATAGGTTTCCATCTCTCTCTGCTTTAGCTTCCAATCAGTCTTGTACCTGGGTATGTGAGCTCTTTTCTCCTCATTCTCTCACCACTGCTGTAGTCATGTACTCTTGTGAACTATCCTGTCGTCTTCTAAAATCAAAAATTGGCCGTCCTATGCACTTTACCTTCCCCCAGCATCTCTATGTTGAAATTAAGGCTCATTGTACCACCACCTACTCTAATTCTTTATCGGAACCTAAAAACAGTGTTGAACACAGGAATTTCTGTCTTTATTTCATACGGCTTCTGAAAATAGCAAGCTGCTTTCTCTTCACTCAGGTTTCAGAATGGGAAGAGCAGGAGATGATCTGTGTGCTAGTAGTGACACCGAGCCTTGCATTTGGAAGATGAAGTTACTTTAATAGCTGGGGTGGCTTATTTGAAATATTAATGCATGCAATTTAATGTTAATGTATACAGTTTGACAAACTTGAGTTATCATTTCTCGCCATGATTTGGTGTGAAGTTCAATCTGGGGAAAATAAGAAAAGGAAGCCAGCAATTACAAGCTATCATCATTTTGATTGCCAGGTTGGAATGAGCATTAGCTTCTTGGCCGCTTGAATGTTTGAAAATAAATGGCTTTACATAATAGAAGTTCCATTGATAAAATCACTTCTGATTGCTAGGTTTTAGTTCCAGAAAAAACCTTCCGGCCCCTTTTGAGCATGTGCAACTTGAGTTTGCTAAGTGCGACAATCCCATAACGGAACTGTTGCTTGCCAGAGACTACAAGTAGTAGCTGCTAAAAGAAGGGCATATTAACTTATTGTGGACTGGTTCAATTCTTTCTGCTTATGTATATTTTGATGCGTTAATCTGGACAAATCATGTTTGCCTGTATCCAGTGGACTAACAGTGTAGTATTTTTCTGCCTCCTGAAGTAATGGAAAAATATGGCAGGCATTCCATGTATTCTCTAGTAAGCCTTTTATCTTGATTGCTAGGTTGGAATAAGCATTAGCTTCTTGGCTGCTTATCTATTTGAAAATAAATGGCTTTACATAACAGATTTACATACCTTGATTCTGGGTTAATTGTTAAATCGAGCTACATTAGTCCCTCCACACAGCAAGATCCATGTATGGTAGAGAATAAAGATGCAGCTTGCTGTTCATTTAAGAGGAGCCATCTGCTTATGGAAACTGAAGTCTGGCAGTAAACAGGATAAAAGTGGTGGGTGGAAAAGTTATAACGCACTTTGTCTTGCTCTTTTTTTTCTTCCTGCAATCTACAAAAAGTCTGCTGCACTAGCCACTGCAGATAATTGTCTCCAATGCTTTTTCAATCTCTGTGGTGGGGTCTGCATTTGGCCTTTCACAGGTTTCTCTACAGAAAATAACCTTTAGATTTACCAAGCCTATGTGCACTTGGAGTAGTTTGCCTGGAGTCCTGCAATTTCCATAGAATCATAGGGCTGGAATTTCCTAATAGCCCGCCAGCACCAATTGCCACCCAAAAGATCGCTAAGATTCTCAAGATTATCGGCGGCGAAAACTTCACCCCCAAAAAATAAAAAAATCCGCCGGGTGAAAAACATGGGCGTTGCATCCCCAATCTGGGCGAAAAAGTGGAATTTAGGGTCGATTGGGCAGATCCTAAAGAAAATTAGCGATAAATTAAAAAAATCACACAAAATTTACCTCCAGGCTGCGAGTTGGGCCTAACAGCAGAAAAACACAAAATAATTTTTCAAAAAACATCACACAAAAAATCAAAAAAACATTCTCAAGACCCTTTTAACTAAATCACCACAACAGAATTTTAAAATAATGAGTAAAAAAACAATTACTAACCCTTTTCTTGAAGAGCTACTCACCTACCGACCAGCTCCTCTGATCCTTGTGGGTGTTTTTTTTCATACTCGCCTACCGGTCACTGCTGAGCCAAATATCGCGCCAGGGCTGTTATGTTTGTAATGTACTTATGAATGACTCCACGAGGCAATGTGTTGTACTCAAACTATAGTGACCGTGGTCCTTTATTCGTAATTCCAGAGTGAGGCAGCCGCATGGTGGCTACCCTTTTATACAGCCCCTGCCACCAGGGCAGGAAACCCCAGTCTCCACCAGTTGCACCCTCTAGTGATGCCAGCATAGTATATACACAGTGTAAACCTTATTGACAGTACATCAGGTAAACAAGTCTCCATCTTATGCAACTACACAGAGAGTATATTTATAGTCTGCATATATAACATCACTCTCCCTCAAGCCCTTTGTGCCAATTACCTTTGCTCTGGCTTAGCTCTCCCCAGACTTAAGTGCCAATAGCCCTTGCACCTTGACTGTGCTTTGGCTTGGCTCTCTCCCTGTTAACCCCCAAGTCCTTTTGCCACAGCGTTGGGTAGTGGTTACCAGTTTGGATGGTTCGATGATGCAATGGAGGTTCCAGTGTTCCAGTATGATCCATGTGTGTGTCCATGGCTACAGACATCCATTACCCCCCCCCCCCCCCCCCTCCACACAGTGAGATCATGCAGCTGGGCCATTACATTAACATACAGGATCAGACACTGTGCAAGTACAAAGAAAGGGGGGGGAAAAATGGTTTGTATCATGACACCTTGGTTCAGTGACTTACATTCGTTACATTTTACGATCGTGCGCCAGGATTGGGTAGATTGCATTCATGGTTCAGTCATGGTCAGTACTGAGGTAGCAGTATGGTATGCGAGGACGCTGGTTCCAGAGCAACCGGACGGGGTCCTAGTCATCTGATGGCGGCACTGCGCCCCCTGCTAGCGGGATGGGCTTGGTTCGCTCACCTTGTCAGGACTCGGGCCTTTGCCGTTGCCTAGTGGTGGGCAGAGCCACAGATGTATGTGGCCTCCCTATCCTCCTTTGAGGGCTGCAGAATCTTCCGCCTGCTTTCTAACTGTGTTGGGAACCTGGCTGCTCCAGGTCCCGTTTGGGGGTCTCATTGGTTCTGACCTTTCGCTCCCGGACATGGCCAAGGTAGCGACTGGGTCTGGGGGCTGTGCTGTCTCCACCCGGGTGGTGGGCAACGGTGGCGCAGTTTTCGTTCCAGGTCTGTGGCGAATAGTGCCATCGGGTGGGATAGACCTGGGGCAGGGTATTAGGAGCAGCGCCTTTACCCTCCAGAATTCGCTCGCTTGCTACTTTTGGGGACACACTATTCCCGGCATCTCGCAACAACATTTTCTTCTTCACATTAGGAATGGTACCAACATCTCGCAGCAACATTTGGTTCACAATCTTAATCAGTTCGTTATATTGATTGCCATGCATACAATGTCCCTAAGTTCAGTTGGTTGCAGGTCTCCTTTAAGAGAACCCTGCTGGCTTTACCCCAATCAAATCCTTTGTTAGTCACTACGTGTTGGTCCCTCAACGTTGCACCTCGTGGTCTGGCTGTGGCCATCTTTTTTTCAACCACGCTGCACCTCGCTGCAGCAGGGACGCCATCTTGCCTCTGTCCTTGAGTTCGACTGCCTTGATCCTTCTCTCCCCCGATTCTGCCACAAAAGCTGGAAGAATGCCTGTGAATTCGATCTTCCTCCCCAGGATTCTGCCATTGGAGCTGGGAAGGTACTTTTAGGTCGTTCTGGTCGGATCATTGCCACGCGGTCGTGATGGATGGTCTGTGCCTCAGGTGCCACGCTGGTTTGTTCTCTGGTGTCTGGCCCAAGCGAAGGTGAGGTTTTGCTCTGCCTCTGAGCATGGGGGACATCGATTGCTGGAGTGAAGAGGTCTTCCCATTTCCACTGGATCTTCCCCATCCACCTCCTTCCAAGTAGCATTGGACCATCACCTGCAACAATCCACGGAGATAACTTGTATGCCATGCCATTATAGATTACACTTGCTTCCGCACTACCAAGGACTTGGATCAGCTCCTTGGTGTAGGTGCGCAATTTTTCCTGTACTGGAACCAGCTCGGGTCGTTTTTCATTCCATGGCCTCTCAAAGGCATCCTGGCTCATCACTGACTGGCTCGCTCCCGTGTCCACTTCCATGAAGATTGGAACACCGTTTGTACTCCAGTGAAGTTGGAAGTCGAGATAATCGGTGGTGCAGTTATACACTCCATACACTTCTTCTTGGTGCTGAGCTGCATCTCTGGCCAAATCATCATACTCCTCGCTGGATTCAAAGTCATCTGCCGACTCCTCTGCTAGACGGTGACCCTTATTTCTTTTACACATACGCTGGAGATGGCCCTTCTTGTTACAGGCTTTGCATACGTACTCAGCAAACCGACACTGGTGAGCCCTATGGTTTCCTCCGCAACGCCAGCATGGTGCTACTCGATTAGCACCCCTTGGTGGACTCTGAGGTCTGTGCTCTCTGCCCTGGGCAGACCACATTCTACCTGTCTTGCCTGTGAAAGGCACCATTCTGTGTAGAGTATTTGCCGGGCTTGAGTCCACAGGATGAATAATTTGCTTGGTGTTGCAGGTCAAGGTCATGAACGCCTGACTGATGCTGATAGCCTTCTGCAGGTTGACTGTGGTGTCGGCAGATAATAGCTGGTGACAGATTAGGAAAAGAGGAGGTGCAACGAGACCTGGGTGTCATGGTACGTCAGTCATTGAAGGTTGGCATGCAGGTACAGCAGGCGGTTAAGAAAGCAAATGGTATGTTGGCCTTCATAGCGAGAGAATTTGAGTACAGAGGCAGGGAGGTGTTACTACATTTGTACAGGGCCTTGGTGAGGCCACACCTGGAGTATTGTGTACAGTTTTGGTCTCCTAACTTGAGGAAGGACATTCTTCCTATTGAGGGAGTGCAACGAAGGTTCACCAGACTGATTCCTGGGATGGCGGGACTGACATATCAAGAAAGACTGGATCAACTGGGCTTGTATTCACTGGAGTTCAGAAGAATGAGAGGGGATCTCATAGAAACGTTTAAAATTCTGACGGGTTTAGATAGGTTAGATGCAGGAAGAATGTTCCCAATGTTGGGGAAGCCCAGAACCAGGGGTCACAGTCGAAGGATAAGGGGTAAGCCATTTAGGACCGAGATGAGGAGAAACTTCTTCACCCAGAGAGTGGTGAACCTATGGAATTCTCTACCACAAAGTTGTTGAGGCCAATTCACTAAATATATTCAAAAAGGAGTTAGATGTAGTCCTTACCACTAGGGGGATCAAGGGGTATGGCGAGAAAGCAGGAATGAGGTACTGAAGTTGCATGTTCAGTCATGAACTCATTGAATGGCGCTGCAGGCTCGAAGGGCCGAATGGCCTACTCCTGCATCTATTTTCTATGTCTATGTCTAAGGAGGCCCTAGTAGCCAATTCCATTGAGATGTCTCTCAATGCTTCGTTGAGGTGCGTGCCAAAATCACACAGTGCCGCAAGTCTTCTGAGGTCGACAGCACATTTTGCAATCTCCTGGCCCTCGGGTCTGCAGTGAGTGTCGAATCTGTGCCTGGCTGTGAGGATGCTCTGTTTTGGTTTTAGTTGGTCGCGAATTAGTTCAGTCAGCTCATCGTATGTCTTATCCTTGGCCTTCGTGGGTGCCAGCAAGTCCCTGACGAAGCAGTAGACTTCAGGACCACAACTGGTCAGCAGTATACCCTTGCGCTTCTCCGCCGATGCGTCCGTCTACCCTGCCAGGTCGTTTGCCACGAAATATAGCTTGAGCCTTTCCGTGAAGGCATCCCAATCATCACCCTCTGCCAAGTCTTTTAATATGCCAAAGGTAGCCATAATCGCGAGAAAGTCTGTATTCTTGTTGCTAGTTGTTATGTCTGTAATGTACTTACAAATGACTCCATGAGGCAAGGTGTTGTACTCAAACTGTAATGACCTAGGTCCTTTATCCGTAACTCCAGAGTGAGGTAGCCACATGGCTACCCTTTTATACAGCCCCTGCCACCAGGGCAGGAAACCCCGGTCTCCACCAATTGCACCCTCTAGTGGTGTCAGCATAGTATATACACAGTGTAAACCTTATTGATAGTACATCAGGTAAACAAGTCTCCATCTTATGCAACTATACAGTGACTACACAGAGTATATCTATAGTCTGCATATATAACAAGGGCGATCGTAGAACGGTGCACGCCGGCCGGCGGTCTGCTCCCCAGCGGTACTTCAGGTAGGGAATTTTTCGCTCATCTGATTATCACCCACAATGGCCAATACTGCCCAGAAACCGGATGGTAAGCCATTGGAAATTCTAGCCCATAGAAATTTGCATGAACGGAAGGAGGCCATTTCGGCCCATTGTACGAATAGACTAAATTAAGGGTAGTGTCAGCCTTAACTCAGGTGGTACTCTTGTCTTTGAGTCAGATGTTTGTGCATTCAAGCCCTACTCCAGAAACTTGAGTGCAAATTCTAGGCTGATACTTCAGTGGGGCACTGTTGGTGGTATCAGATGAGACGTTATACTGAGGCCCTGTCTGCCCCCTCAGGTGGATGTAAAAGATACCATGGCACTATTCGAAGCGGTGTTCTCCTGGGGTCCTGGCCAATATTTATACTTCAACCAATATCAGTAAAACAGATTACCTGTTCATTGTTGTCTGTTTGCAAATTGGCTGCCATGTTTCTCTACATTACAACAGTGACTGTACTTCAAAAGTACCTCATTGGCTGTCCTTTGGACGTCTGGAGGTCGTGAAAGGCACTATGTAAATTACCATTTCTTTTTACTTCAACCAATTTGAGTGTTAACTTTTGTTACAATTGTGAGTCGATTTCATCACAGGATAGTGGATATGTGCCATCTTTTTTTGTGCCATCTGCAAACTTTGAAATGATGCCCTGTATACCCTAGTCCAGGTCATTAATGTATATCAAAAAGAGCTGTGGACCTGGGGGACACCACTGTATACTTCCCTTCAGTCTGAAAAACAAATATTCACCATTACACTCTATCAACATAGTCCACTACCCTATTAATCCCAGGGCCCAGGAGAGACGAAGACCCGGGGGCAGCACAGGCCAGCCCGCACTGCGATATGTGTTCGCACTAGGTCCGTGCAGCAGAGCTGGTCTCCAGTTGTCTTGGTTAACCCTTGCCATTGGATCAAGACCTAGCTCTGTCAAGCCCGTGTGGTGGCCGTTGCACACCAGCCACCACACATTAAAAAAATCCATGCACAGGCGTCTTCCACCCTTCGACATGTAGTTCAAGATCTGGAATAGTAGGTCCTTCATTGAAACACCTGTGAACTTATCCTTTTTTGGCATGGAAGCAAGTCATCCTCGCTTCGAGGGACTGTCTATGCTGATGATGAGTGGATATGTGGAACAAGCTCCCAGAGAAGGTAGGTGAATCACCACCTTAAAAAGTGGCTGGATAATATCTGTTGAAAAAGGGGTCTGATGGTTATACATTGCTTGAATATTTTGCAGAGAAGGCATGTGGTGGAAATTAGTGTTCCCTAAACTGGAGAGCAAATGGACTCTAGGTGGAATGGCTTTACAGGCCAAATGGCTTTTTCTCACTCTGAATTTTCTTGTATTTATTGTGATCGTCTATCCAAGTTTTCCCAAGCCATCTACACAACCTTATTAAAATACAGGTTGAATCTCCCTTATCCGGAACCCTCGGGACCTGGCCTGTTCTGGATGTGGGATTTTTCCGGATGAAAGGTGGTCACGTTAAATTGGATGGTACAGGCATTGAGCAAGGGGATATCAGGACTGGCTGGCTTGGGGCTGGGAGTGCGGCAGAAAGATCATGGGGGAGGAGGTGGTGGGGTAGATGCGGTGGATTGCGGGAGTCAGCAGCAAGGAAGGACTTCAATTTGTTTATGTCGGAGTTCTGTGCATGCGCCACCCGGTGGACAGGAATGGTTCTGGATGAGGGGAGGTTCTGGACAAGGGAGGTTCAACCTGTATTAATTTATGTTACTTTAATTAAACTATTAGGTGTCAAAACTGACGTGAGGTTTGAAAAGGGCTTGCAGAGATACAGTTTAGGATTTTGGCACCTTTGGTTGCTAGAATAGGCTTTCCTCACAATGCAGTAAGGCAAGCACATACCAGATTATTGGTCTGAAGTACCTCCTGAAAAGGTGTAACTTCATATGATGCGTTTCTACAGAGCTTAGGATTTCAAACAGTTCTGGCACAAGTAGTCATTCATAGTGTTGCTGCATTGAGACGCTGGCTTACTTGCTGTTTTGGCTAGTAGATGTCAGTTGATAATTATGGCTGACCTTCAACTAAATGTGAAATCATAATGAAAGTGGCTGATTATACATGACCGATTGCATTGTACTTTGACATTGCATAAGACTAGCCTGTCTACATTAATTGTTTTATCTGCTTGTGCAGGGCTATCCAGTTTGTTTGATGCAACCATGCAACATTCTGGCAGTGGTGCATCTGAGAGCTCAGTTATGAACTTCCTTTCAGCTATTGAATCACGTACCCCTCAAGCTGGACCTGCTGCAGCCTCCCTGCTACCCCAGTTCAGAGCTCCTTCATGGCAGACAGGTAAGACTATAGTATGAAGCTGGGAGACTTGTACTGCTTTTGTGAACTTGTATTGCACGTGGGGACTTTCCAATCTTGAGTGTGGCAAGCACAGAGTAGAAGGAAATTTGAGGATGAGTGACAGTAGACTAATCTGG
The DNA here is from genome assembly GCF_044704955.1 of Pristiophorus japonicus. Taxonomy (NCBI): domain Eukaryota; kingdom Metazoa; phylum Chordata; class Chondrichthyes; family Pristiophoridae; genus Pristiophorus; species Pristiophorus japonicus. Next base: position 119,253,341 of record NC_091990.1, read on the forward strand.
CACACTTCCTAACAACTATTTACAGTGTGAAACTAGTGGAAGCCTAAAATGTGTGGAAGTATAAGAAGAAAATGCAAAAGAACTATTTTTCTCTGTTCACCTCCCCCTGCTCCCTCCCAAAAAAGAAAATCTGTTTTTTGTTCCAATATTTTTATTGAGGAGTATAGTAAAAAAAAAAATCCTTTTAACAAAACCTAAAATAAAAAGCATGCTTACAAAGTAACTTGCAGTTCTGTACATTGATGGATTATTGCATGTATTAGAAGAAACCCATCAGCCAATCTGCTATTTTATCACCTCTTCCTCTCCTTCCCCTCCCCTCTCCCCAAAGCATGCACCATTTCTGAGCTGAAAGTGGCATGAGCCAGCACTCTAGGGGAATTAAGGAAGCCGGGAGAAATTACTATTGCTTCGTTCAATGGTGATTAGGCTATCCATTTTTTAGTTATAGAATTTGAACTGGTTTTTATGAGGGTAATTGAATAGAGTCCTAGCTGTTCTGCTTTCACAACTCAAAGGGTTAACACTTATTTGAGTGCATAGCCATGTGATTTAAGTTGCTCTCCGTTAGAGAGTCTCACTGACAACTAAATTAATATTGAGAAAAGTAGAATTCTACACTTTATTCTCTCTTTATGATCTCTAAGAATTGTTTTTTCAAACTTTCGTACCAAGAGGTACTCAGCGAGCCTGATACAATGAAGCCATTATCTATACCGAATTAATCTATATTGCCTGTTATCTAAAGTATTATGCTTATTTGTAAAATGTCGGTAAAAGATGAAAAATGTCTTGATACTTTGGCTCCTAGTAATTTTCTGTAAAGCTAAATGTTCTAGTCATAAACCATAGCAAAGCCATTCCATGAGCAACAAAACTTATTGTGGTGAGAACATTGTGAAAATAGTGTTTTCAAAAGAAAACTTTGCCTTGAAACCATCATCCATGCCTCTGTTACCTCTAAACTCGACTATTTCAATGCCCACTTTGAACCTTCAAAATTTGAGCTCATCCAAAATTTTGCCGCCCATATCCTAACTTGCACCAAGTCCTGTTCACCCATTAACATTGTGGTCGTTGACGCACGTTGGCTTCCGGTTCGGAAACGCTTTGATTTTTTTAAATTCTCATTGTTTTTCAAATCCCTCCATCGCCTTGCCCTTCCCTATGTCTGTAGCTTTCTCCAGCTCTACATTGCTCCACCATTACTGCCGTGTCTTCAGCTGCCTCGGCCCTAAGTGCTGAAATTCTCTCCCTAATCATCATCGCCCCTCTACCTCGTTCTTGTCCTTTAAGACGCTCCTTAAAACCTACCTCTTTGACAAAGCTTTGGATCCTCTATGTAGAAGTCTGTCGCTGCGGCGGTCTGCATTTTGCCTATTGCTTTGTACTGCCCCATTGTTATAGAGCTATTGTTACTGACTTGTTTCCAGCTTGTGCACAACAACGATTACAGTGAGTGTAATTTGTGCCAAATCATACTTATGCTCTCGTCCTGAATCCAGCAACCAGTCAAAGTGGCTGCCAGAATTTGATATGCTATCCATGGCTGTCAAGAAAGCACATTTTGCTTGGTTGAGTAAAGCTTCAACTGCCCAGGTGATACAACTGTTCACTGTTTGGTGCACTACAACACCATGCACCATTGCCACTACTGCTGTTGGGCTTGTTGAGGCCACTTTCTCAGTTAGATCTATCAGTGATATCTTTGTGTACCAACCATTGGGTGGGTTATGTCCCCTTACAGGCATCAGTTACAACTACTTGGTTTAGCTTATTAATCAAGATGGTGTAGTAAAAACAAAATGCTAGAAACACTCAACAGGTCAGGCAGCATCTATGGAGAGCGAAACAGAGTTAATGGTTCAGGTCGATGACCTTTTGTCCGAAATGGTCTACTGGAGTGTGAAATTTGTGCACAAACAGCTACTTGGAGCCAACAGAACAATAACCGGGTGCAATGTGAGGATTCTTTCCAATAACCATTCAGAGGATGTGGTTGCCCACTAGTCATGTACACTACCTCTCCACATACAGTTCCAACTTGAATGACTAATGTGGGTAAATGGTAGGTTTTATTATAGATTCCCAAAACAAGTGCTCTACTCGGAACTCCTACATGGCAGGTGAGCCCAAGGTGGGCGGAAGAAACGTTTCAAGGACACCCTCAAAGCCTCCTTGATAAAATGAAACATCCCCACCGACACCTGGGAGTCCCTGGCCAAAGACCGCCCTAAGTGGAGGAAGTGCATCCGGGAGGGCGCTGAGCACCTCGAGTCTCATTGCCGAGAGCATGCAGAAATGAAGCACAGGCAGCGGAAAGAGCATGCGGCAAACCAGTCCCACCCACCCTTTCCTTCAACGGCTGTCTGGCCCACCTGTGACAGAGACTGTAATTCCTGTATTGAACTGTTCAGTCACCTAAGAACTCATTTTTAGAGTGGAAACAAGTCTTCCTCGATTTCGAGGGACTGCCTATGATGATGATGAGCTGTTGCTATGCATACAGGTACAAAAGCCATATGCTGGGGAATCTAGTTTTTATAAAATGGCTGCAAATACAAACCTCAGTAATTTTGGCAGTATATGTGATTATGTGTTTAATCTTTATCCAGTTGATTTGGTCATTGGAATAGAAAACAGGTTACAGAATTATCTTTCTGTGGACTGACACCATTTCAGTATCTGTTACTTTCAGTTTGTTTGCATGACAATTCTAAAAGTAGGATGGGAAGTACTTTTTGTAAAGTATGGCATAGTTCGCTGTCATTTCCATTGGGAAGTGGAAGACTTGTGAAAACTTTCAGACCACGAGAGCCAGTGCATAATTTAATGAAATATTAAATGAATCACTCTTACTCTGCACAAGGTAGACTTTTAATAATCTGCAAGTACCCTCTTAATATTTTTACCCCTCTATTTCCTCTGCCTACCGTGAAATGCATAATCTCTTGGAGTCTTAACCTTGAATGAACCCGTAGCATGCTTTGGATGTGCTCATTCAACAGCCCATCTTGTTTTGATATGGAACAATATGGTTGCATCCTCTGACTTCCATAAAATCAAAGAAAAACATAGTCTTTGGAGTTGCTTTTTTTCCAGCCAGTTTATAAAGAAAAGCCTCTTTGCATCTGAAATAAAACATTGAAGTGAGGAAAAAGCAATTGAAGTTTAAAAGTATGCACTTTAAAAAAAAAAAAGAGAAATAAGATATGGATTTAATTAAATTTGTTAGGAAAAAAACTTTATACCATAATAAAGATGTATATTGCTGACATCTAATTAGCTTTTATTTGGTGTTTGATTTCATTTCACAATAATTGGACACTTAAAAACCAGACAGTTCTGAAAGATGATTATTTCTCAGGATCTATCTGTAATCTAAAAACTTGCGTGAAAGTGTTAGTGGGGTTGAGGCTCAAATTTTGGAATATTATATGAACCAGCACGTGTGCTGAAAATCAAGCTAAAATTAACTTTTATGTAAGTTGCCAGTGTTTTATGTGAATAGAATTGTGGGTGGTTTATGCAAGTCAGCAGATGCCTATTTGATAGTGTGTTTGAACTATGCTTTATCATTGTTTTTTAATTGTCTAGGTATGCACTCTTCAACACCTACAGAGCTGTTTGTCACTGGAGCACTGCAAGCTTCAGGAACATTCCCGCCATCAGCTCTTGCAGCATACCAGCATCCTTCTTCCTTTGGTAGTCGTAGTTTTACTGGTACACAGTCTTTGACGCTACAGGATGCAGCTTTCAGTGCGACAACAAATGGGCTTCTTTCTCCACATGATCCTTTGCTTCAAATCAAGTCTTCTCAAACAGCTGTTCCTTCTCCATTGACTTTTGACAGGATTGGTAGTACTGTTTTAAGTACAAGCATACCCCAGTCTTCAACATATCGTTCTGCTCAAGAATCTGCTCCTCATCACTTGCAACCACAATTTAGTTTGTTGCCTTCATCAATTGGGTCAGCTCAACAAGCCTCTCAAGCATATGGCACATCAGTTTTTTCTAGTTCAACTGCCTCCATTGAAAGGGCACTTCAAAGAGAATGTAGTGTTATTAAGCATCACCAGCGGCCTTCCAGCTCCCATTCAGTGCAGACGCAATTACCAAGTTCTCACCATTCCTTGCAAGGCTATCTTAGCAGTGGGAGTGGAGTCGATTTTCAGGAAACCTCAAGGCATGCAGGTTTGTCATGTAGTCCACTTGGAGACCAGTCTCAGGTGAGCAATGGCGGAACGCAACAGAAGAACTCTGCAGTAACAGTTGAGCAGTCACAGAGTTATTCATCCACAGTTCAGTCTCCTGATTATTCTTCAAAAGCTAAGAATTGTTCATCAAGATCAGCTCAGCGTTCTACAAAAACTGCCAAATCCCAAAGTGCAACAGCTACTGTGCAAACGCAGAGTTACTCCACACCTACACAAAAGCAATGTTCAGTAATAGCAAGCCAGTCACAAGTGTACTCTTCGGGACAGGCATCAAATCTAATAATGTCAATTAGTCAGTCCCAGAACTATGTTTCAACACAGTCTCAAAACATGTCAACTGTCAGTCACTCAGAGGTGTATTCTTCCAGTCAGCCTGAGAAGCTCACTACTTTAAGCAAGTCACCAGCTGCTTTTACTGGCCAGTCACAAAACCTAACGCCTGTTAGTCAAACACTCAGTTACTCTTCTGACCAGTCACAAGTATTGCCTTCAGTTAGTCACACTGATAACTATTCTGGTCAACCACAGAATCTGTCCTCTATTAGCCAGACACAAAGCTATTCTTCTGGCCATTCTCAGGGTTTGCCTGCTGTGAGTCAGTCGCAAAACAGCTATTCTGCACAGACACAGGGCTTGTCAACTGTTAGTCTTTCACAAAGTTATGCTTCCGGACAATCCCTCACTTTGACATCGCATACCCAATCATTACCATATTCTTCATCTACTCGTGCACATAATTTGTCTACATCAAGTCCTACTCAGAATTTTATGTCTATGCATTCTTCACCAACTAGTCAGTCACAAAGTGTTCCTTCACCCCAGTCTCAGAAGTTCTTGTCAGGCGTACATTCACCTACTTTCACTTCACCACCTCATTCACAGACCATGCAGAACACTCAATCGTCCACAGACAGAAAGCAGTCTTATATTAAAAGGAAGTCTGATTCAGATTTGTTTGTTCCATCTAAGGAAGATAACGAGGGTTTTCCTATTCAAGAATTGTTACAGCAGCAGTCTTCTCTCGATTCCACTCCAGGTTTAACAGAAAGTGGAATCGGGGAAGAAAGTGCTGTTTATACTGTCTCAAAAGCAGATGACCGGTATCTATCTCAGAGTGTTATCAGGAGTAATTCTCGCCTAGAAGACCAGGTTGTAGGTCTTACTCTTCAGGGATCGAAAACAGATGAAAGAAAACATGAACATGTAAAGCAATTTAATGTGACACGGTCCATAGAAGCAATGGTGACTCATCATGGTCAGCCAGTTGGCAGTAACAACAATATGAACACACATGACATAAAAAAGGTAGTTAATCCATCACAATCATCACATATAATTATGGGTGCTGAAGAATTGAAGCAGCCTCATTCTCTTTTACATAAGACACAGGAGACGAGACCACAAGCTCATCAGGCACATGTAATTAATACGCCACAACAGTTACAGACTCACTGTGTACGCCAGACTCCACGGTTACAGCTGCCTAGTGCACAGGTACTCCTGGATTCATCCCGTGAAATGCCATTGTCTTTAATACAGCAGTCAGTAGCACAGCAGACCCAGTTACTACAGTCAGGCCTAGGTCAATCCCAAACATCAGCACAGTCGCAGCAAATACAAGCTCAGTCTCAGGCATCACATCATCAGTCACACTTTCTTCAACTTGAGAGGCGCATCGCCCAAGCTACTGCAGCACAATCTCAACAACAGCTTCTGCAGCAAAACTCTGGGGCAATGAAGTTGGATGGTACTGAATCTTCAAAACCACTACAGTTAACAAAAGATCATTTTGATCCATCAGACAGGCAAGATTCAAAGTCTCAGTTTGTTAGCCTTAGTTCTGTCTGTTTTCCCGACTCCATGTTGCTTGGTGTTGAGAGAAATCTCTTCTCTGGTGTTGAAGATGTGTTTTCTGCCAATGAGGAGTGTGGAGTTACTCCACAAGAGTTTGCCAAATCTGCTTGTAACGAATCCAGCATTCAATCAGTCGAATGTACAGATGGTTCGAAATCCACATTTCAAACTGTGGCTGTAAGACATGTTTCACCAAATTTTCACACCTCACAAGCTGTCCCACCAGATCAACAGAATATGCATAATCTGACATTAAGCAATAGTCAAATTAATTTGGATCTAGAGGCAGTACCATTAGATAATTCAGCTCAGTCTAAAACTTCAAGCCTTGATCAGCAAACCCTTGGAACGTCAGACCAGCACATACAGCCTGGGCTAACCGCACCAAATTTGAACTCCATCCAAGATGCCAGTGATCAACGTATTGAAGGTCTTAAACAGTTAAGTGCTAATCCAGAATCTGAAGAAGAGGATAATGATGACATTCCTGATGATGGTGCCATAAATAATGCAAAGGATCCAGACTTCATTCCTAGTGGTAGAAGTAACACTGATGAGAGTGCTGTGTCTGACATTGATTACAGCCTGGGTGATGAAATTACACCAGGATCTGGTAACAAAAGGAAATTAAAGAGACCAGTAAAGCCGAAATTAAAACTGGGAGTGCAGGCAGATGGGTGGTCTCACGGTTTGCCTGAAGAAGTTAATTTAGACCTGTCGCTCGATGGCAATCAAAAGAAACGAAGAACAAAAGTACGACCTAAAGAAACTTCAGAGGATGACATTTGTAGCCAGAAACAAGCAAAACGAAGTGGGCAGAGTAAGCGCCCGAATTCCAAAGATGCAAACCCACCTCATACATCCAATGACAGTTACTATGAGAGTTACCACCAGCAAGAAAGGATAAATCAAAAAATTAGAGAAGTTGAGGAAAAGCAACCAGAAGTTAAAAGTGGTTTCATTGCATCCTTTTTAGACTTTCTTAAATCAGGACCTAAGCAGCAGTTTCCAGCACCTTCTGTGCGCATGGCACATCGCAATAGGCGTCCATCTACCAATACCATTCATCCTCCTTTGCTTCCACCAGTTCCAACACATCAGTCAGTGCCAACTGCCTTAATATCTACTGAAAGTGGATCTACCAGTCCTTGCAAAAATTTAGATGATGACCTGAAGAAAAACCTGGAAACATTGCCTGCATTTTCCTCTGACGAGGAAGATTCTGTTGGGAAGAACCAGGATCTTCAGAAGAGTATTTCCTCAGCACTTTCTGTTTTGGATGATCCTTCTAATAAAAAAGAAAAATTGATCAGAACGGGTAAGGACGATTACATTATGGCCATACTTAAAATAAATAATAGGCCCCATGTATATTTGTGAACATATGGCTGTAGGAAAGAATCTACTCACTGTCAAATGTAAAATTTGGTATTGTGATTCATAGTTATTTCATGGTCATGTAGGTAGTCTTGCTGTTCCTTCAGAATAGAATATATGTTTTGTCTCACTAAAGGAAGTTGTAGAAATGGAGGAAAGCAGTAGAAAGTTGCATGTTCTGAGTTATTTATGCCTTTAAAACAAAGATTTTTATGTTTACTAAATATTGGACAGACTGATGCAATATATTTGACTATTTGTAGCAAAACTTTGAAGGGCTGTATATGACAAGATTCCTTTTTATTAATGAATAGATGCTACCAGCACTTGAACATGAAGATGACATTAATTCTCTTAGTTGCTGTGACCTAAAATCTAGTTCCATATTTCCAGAGGACACAGGAACAGGGATGTGCATCATGTCAGGAATTTAAAAGCACACTGTGCCAATGTGTTACAAATGCCAATTTAATGCATCTTTGATAATTTTGTTCTACTCTACTGGAGTAGAATCATAGAATTTTACACCACAGAGGAAGAACAGTTGGTCCATCAAGTACCTGCACTGGCTCTCTAAACTTTTAGTCCAGGTTCACTTTGCTTTCCCCATACCATTTAATACTAACGGAATATATTATTGATTCAGTACAGTACCAAAAGTATTCAATGAGACAGAGCTTTCTCTTTTAAAAACCTATTGTTTTTAAGAGAAAACAATAGGAGCTTTTTTTTTGCCAGTTTCCCATCAACTTGCACTCATCAGTGTCAGTTAAAAGTTTCAAAAAGTTAGTGATCATGTATTTTTTTTAACAGGGCAGGAGTAAAAATAAGGCTGTATAGTAATGCTGTCATGGCAAAAGTTTTATTTTCCAATCCAAACCTATTTTAATTGCTATATTGTATAATAAATATCCTCTAATTACATTCACCCTGCTAAGATAACTTGCTGGTAAATCTAAAGAATGTGTTTTAAATTCACTGTATAAATGCCAAATTAAAGCACCATATTTATTTGTTCTATTCAGATTTATATGACTAAATTTGAAGAATATCAAAATATTAATGTTTACATGAAATTAGTAGATATGTATGAGGTATATGTATTTACAGTTTGACATTTGTTATCTGCATTCAGTATGTATTTTTCTTTACTAGAGTCCTCTACTAATGGAGAAAAGGATTCCAACTCTTCTGTTTCTGCTGTTATACAGCAGGAAAAAGTTGCAAATCCTTCTCCTCCTCCTTTACAAGAGGAAGTACAGGAGCCAACTGAAGCTCCAGAACCTCCCGAACAAAATGAACAAGATGACCTGAATCCTGCAGAGCGAGCTGCAAAGCAAGAATTACTTGCTCTGGAAGGTTCAACAGATGAAGAGGATATAGAAAGTGGAGGGGAGGGCATGTACAGGGAACGAGATGAATTTGTTGTAAAGATAGAGGACATTAAAGCTCTTAAGGTAATGTGACATGTTTTTAACACAACATTTTCAACTTGGTTTGAATGGAAGAGGTTAAACTTTTAATGCTAAGGTCGATCACATTCTGTGTATTAAATAGTGGTGGTTTAAACGTCAAATTTACCTGGGAAGTGACCATTCTATACAGTGATCTGGATGCCTCACTCACTAAATAAGACCACTAGTCGCTGAAGTAAAGTGCATATCCTGGTCTAACAGCACCTGTTAACACACATTGCATCTTTCCTGAAAATGTATTCATGTAACCATTGAGGTACTGTCTCTGTATAATGTGGCAGCTTTTTCCTTTTGCTAATTTTCTCACTTCTCTCTCCTGCCTCTACCCAGGATACATGACTTCTAGGATACATGAGCACCAATCACTTTTTCATTACCTCACCAAAGTGGTGATCATTTCTGAGCCTTGACCAAGTTGTTGGCAGGATAATTATTTGAGGTTCATCACAGCTGAGCTGTATCTGTCTTCACCTGATGTCCAAATACATCTGCTTACAGCAGCAGTTGCTGGACTGTGATCAAGAGTATGAACCCTGAACAATATTATCTTCCCTAACCCAGGGCCATTGAGGGTAGTTAGAGTGGCAGTAACAGCACTATGACTGAGATCAATCAAGTCTGTTCCACAGTTCTATCGCCGTTAGTAAAAATATATGTTAAGAAATGTATTTTTCCTTTGACACCCTTAAGTTTTAAATTTGGCCGTCTTGTCCTCAAATCCTGTACCAACAGAAGAGCTATCCTGGATCCAAATTCTTCATATCTCTGAAAATCTTCTGGACCTCTGTTGGGTTTCCCATTATCCTCTTCTCTAGAGAGTAAAGTTCCGTTGTAGATTGTTTCCTGATAACTCCGCTCTCAGAAATCAGTTTCATATCCCTCTTCTGAGCTCCCTCCAATAATTCTATATCTTTTCTGTAAATGGAAAGAAAAACAAAGCCAAATACAACTTGAACATCAACTTATTTTAAGTCACATATATACTCTAGCATCTTATTTGCTTTCTAGACCACTTGTGAATATTGAACTGACAAATTTAATGACCTATCCACCAAAACCCCCAATCGCTTTCCTACTTTATTTCCTCAAGAATGTTATTTAATGTACACCACATTCTCGCTAATAACCACCCTCATCACAATTCCACTTATTTGTTTTGAATTGTTTACGCTATCTCTCTGTCCATTGACTTAACCCAAGGTGGTCAAGGATAGATCCTTGCAGGACTCCAGTGGTAACGGTATGGAGATGGGAAGAGAAATCATTGCTAGATATGCTCTTGCTGCGATTAGATTGATAAGAATAGAACCAAGCGAGGAAGTCCCACTCAGCTGGACATGGAAAAAGAACTGTTGGGACGATGATGTGGTCAACCATGTCAAAAAGAATATGAGTGTGCACCATGGTCACAGTCGATGTGACTGATTGGGGCCATCTCTTTGTGGCAGGCGTTAAAATTGGAGAGAATCAAACATGGCATTGCATTAAACATGAGCACTGATTTGGAATGCCACAACATGTTCAAGAACTATGGAGAAGAAAGGGAGGTTGGAAATGGGCAGTAGTTTGTGAAGTCAGAGGTGTGGAGGGTAGGTTTTATGAGGCGGGGGTGGTAACAGCAGTTTTGAAAGGGAGGGAACAGTACCTAAATAGAGGGAACCATTTACAATGTTTTCTAGCAGTGTGTTTATTTGTAATATATACTGAGGGAGGCCAGTTATGTTTGTGCAATTTTAAAATAATAAAAGGAAAGTTTTGTCATATTCCATCTTTCTTTGCTATTAGTGCATATTGTTAAAATGTTTTCTGGTGGCAGTAGGAGTTATTCACATTTATATCTTACCCATATAAAATATATACAGAGCTGCAGAACTATATAAAATGTGTTTTGAGATTCAGTTTCAGATCTGTTAAGTGGCAGAGTGCCAGGTTCATTTTTATCATTTGAGTTGCATTTCTATGAATGGCAGATGTTCTGTATGTAACTCATTTTTTAAAGAAAAGTCCATATATGCATTTCTTTTTTTTTTGATGATTACAATATAAAAGTGCATGTTGTAGAGTTCACAACTAATGAGGGCATCCATTCCTAAAAGATCTAACTATGCCATACATTTTAGAACATTACTTGCATTTTGCTAACAGCAAGCAAATTTCCCGTATTTGAAACCCTGATATCTCCTTAACTATACCACTGATCACCATCATAGTACTTTATTTCTCTTTCTCCTCCATCCCTCAAATAAACAGCCTGGTGTAAAGGCTACCCTAGAGTGTCACTCCATGACTGGTTAACAGGAGCTGCAATTTAACAGGGATAATTCAAATCTGTGTAGGTATTTCCCTGCTTGCTTGATGTTCCTGAATGCCTTTTCCCACTCTAAATAAGTTGAACAGATAGGCAGACCTGGGAACCAATGCAAAAAGTTAACATGAAGGAAGTTTATCTTAAAATTAAGTCAGTAAGAACATTTTGCAAATATGTTTTTTTTTAACAACATTGGTTATTAGAAATGTCATGAAGATTATGCTGTGTTAATGTGTGAAATATGGCCTCTTGTTTCACTTGCAATATAAAATTGCATGGTTACAAACAAAGTGGTTTTTATGATATCTTGTAATAAAATGCTAAATTCCATTTCAAGAATGAAGCCTCCGTTTGAGAGGAGAAAAGTTTTTTTTCCCCAAATATTGCTGGTGTCTGTTGTATTAATCTATTGTAAGCACTGAGCATTGATCAAACTTTACTGACCGTCAGTACTACTATATTGCCTGTTGGTTTCAAATCCTCGTGTAGCTGAAGTGCTGAAAACCTAGAAAGTTAACACTGATTTAAACTGCGGTTTATGATGTTTGAAAAGTGCAAATGTGTGTCAATACTTTTGAAGAAAACCTATTTCGTCTCCTTCCTTTACTTTTGATTTCTGTATTTTAAATAGTTTAGTTGTATTTTTATTCTTTGTGCTAGTTTTGATTTTTTTTTGTGTTTTTCATTCATTCATCATTTTGTCCAAGACTAAAAACCAATATATTTTATTGTCAATTGCAGATAAGTCCATCTCTGACCACTTCCTCGTATCGCTCTCCACCCACATTCTTCCCCCACCCCCCAAAAAACCCTACTTCCTTCTGTGTCTGCCCCAGGAAATAACACTCCTAACTCTCTTAAAGCTGCACTTATGAAATCCCAACTGTCCAGCCTTTGGCCCTTCATTCTGTAGCTACCGATCTGCTCAACCACACTCTCACCACCACTTTTGATGCCCTCAACACTATTAAAACAATTGCGCGCTCTCACCCTGGCTGTTCCCATTGGTACAGCCCTCATCTTCACTCCCTTGAGACCAACTTGACTTGAACGGATATGGCGGACAACTGGTTTAGCCATTCACCACCAGATCTGGCTGGACCACATAAAGCATTATCGGGTCCTGCTCTCTTCTGCCAAAATTGCTCGCTATTCCACAATCATTCTGAAATGCAAAGATAAACCCCAACTTTTCTCTGTTGCTAACTGTTTTAAACCCCTCTCCCCTCCGCCCTCACCTCTGAAAACAAGTGTGAAGAACTCATGGACTTTTTTGTCTCTAGGATTGAGACCATCCGGTCAGCTGCCTCTGCTACTTCATTCCCCTAGCCCACAGGGCCAAACCTCCTCAAAGCTTCCCCCCCCCCCATCTGCCCTAAACTTGCATCTTTCCCCAGTTCCTCTCCAATCGCCCTCATGACCTCTCTGTCCTCATTTTGTCCATGAGACCCACTTCCTGCTCCCTCGACCCTATTCCCACCAAACTGTTGACCACCCAACTTCCTTTTCTGGCTCCCATGTTAGCTAACATTGTTACCCTGTCCCCCTCTCCCTTAAATCCTCAGTCGTCACCCCTCCTCTCAAAAAAACATTGCTTGACCCCCAACCCCCCATCCTTGCAAACTACCACCCCATCTCCAACCTCACTCTCCTCTCCAGAGTCCTTGAGCGTGTTGTCCCAAATCTGTGCCCTTCTTTCCCGCAACTCCATGTTTGAAACCCTCCAATCAGATTTCCGTACCTGCCACAGTACCAAAACAGCTCTCATCAAAGTCACAAATGGGCACCCTATTATGACTGTGACAAAGGTCTCATCCTCCTTGACTTGTCTGCAGCCTTTGATACGGTTGACCACTCTATCCATCTCCGACGCCTCCACCATCATCCAGCTGAGTGGGACTGCACTCACCTGGTTCCATTCTTATCTATCTAATCATAGCCAGAGACTCACTGGCAATGTCTTCTCTTTCCACTCGCACACTGTTACCTCTGCTGTCCCACAAGGATCTATCTTTGGCCCTCTTATATTTCTCATCTGCTGCTGCTGGCGGCATTATCCGAAAACACAGCATCAGTTTCTACATGTACGCTGACGACACCCAGCTCAGTCTTGCTACCACTTCGCTCGACCCCTCCACGGTCTCTAAATTGTCAGACTGCTTGCCTGACAGCTAGTTCTGGATAAGCAGAAATTTTCTCCAATTAAGCATTGGGAAGCCCGAAGCCGTTGATTTCAGTTCCTGCCACAAACTCTGTTCCACAGCCACGGACTCCATCCCTCTCCCTAACATCTGTCTGAGGCTGAATCTCACTTCGCAACCTTGGTGTCATATTTGCCCCTGAAATGAGCTTCCGACCACATATCCACATCATAACTAAGACTGCCTATTTCCACCTCCATAACACCGCCTGTCTCTACCCTTGCCTCGGCTCATCTACTCCTGAAACCCTCATCCATGCCTTTGTTGCCTCTAGACTTGACTATTCCAATACACTCCTGGCTGGCCTCCCACATACTACCCTATGTAAACTTGAGGTCATCCAAAACTCACGCCAAGTCCCATTCACCCATCACCCCTATGCTTGCTGACCTACATTGGCTCCTGGTTAAGCAATGCCTCGATTTCAAAATTTTCATCCTCATTTTCAGAATTATCATCCTGTTTTCCAATCCCTCCATGGCCTCGCCCTTCCCTATCTCTGTAATATCCTCCAGCCCCACAACTCCTGAGATATCTGTGCTCCTCTAATTCTTGAGCATCCCTGATTATAATCGCTCAACCATTTGTGGCCGTGTCTTCTGTTGCCTCGGCCCTAAGCTCAGGAATTCCCTTGCTATACTCCTCCGCCTCTCTACCTCTCTTTCCCCTTTAAAATGCTCCTTAAAACCTACCTCTTTGATTGTAGAATGTTTCAGTTTTTGGTCATCTATCCTAATTTCTCCTTATGTGCCTCGGTGTCATTTTTTGTCTTGTGTCCTGTGCTGTGAAACACCTTGGGAGGTTTTACTACGTTAAATGCGCTACATATATACTTGTCGTTTCTTGCATTAGTATTGCTGCCCATTTGTCAGACACTGTAGTGCCAGCCTGGCTCTTTTGGTAGAACTCTTCTGAGTCCAAAAACTTTGGTCTCAACCACCACTTGGGATTTGAGTACATATTCCAGGCTGATCCTTCAGTGTGGTGTTGAGAAATGTTAGACCAAGACCCATCTATCTATCTTTAATTCAGGTGGGCATTAAAGGTTCCACTGTACTATTTGAAAAGGATAATTAAGTCCAAGCCAATATTCTTTCCACAGCCATTATCACCAAAAAAAGCATTCATTTCATTGCTGCTGTGGAATCTTGTATGCAAAATGGTTTAGATTTGCTTATAAAAGTAGCTGCATTTTGAATTAATTCATTATACATAATCTTTGTGACATTTCTGAGAGATGTAATGCGATGTTGTATAAATATAAGTTCTTCGTATTTATGAAATTTGCCGTTGTTTTCCAAGTTCTTGTCAGTTTACTGCAAGCTTCTGTTGAACATCTCCAAGCACTGCGACTTGAATTCATAACTACCAAGAATACTTCAGCATGAGAGTCCCTGGCCAAAAAATAAAATGATTATATTTTTTCTGGTAATATATTTTAATGTTGCCAGTCCCTGCAAAGCAGATTACAATTTTTTTCCCTATAAATTAAATATAATATTTTCTTTATAAATGGTTTTCAGATTCCAGATATCTACACTGCCTCTTTTTAAAAAAAAAAAATGTGTTGGCCAGTCCAGAGCAAATATTAGATAGTGAGTTCTACTCTGTTATTTCCCACGTACGAGTTTCTGTTCTCGGCTGGGCTGTCTAAATTAAAGTAGAAATGGGCCAACGGCTCCCTCTCCTCAGGTACTGTTTTCCCCCCCCCACTCTCCCCTCAAATCTGCCGTCATCACCCCTCCCCCCAGAAAATTCCCTCCTTTGGCCCTTCTGTCCTTGCAAACACCGTCCCATCTCCAACCTCTTTCCTCTCAAGTCCATGAACGCGTTGTCGCCTTCCAAATCCGAGCCCTTCTTTCCGCCAATTCCATGTTTGATTCCCTCCAGTCAGATTTCCGCCCCTGCCACAGTACTGAAACAGCCCTCATCAAAGTCACAAATGACAGTCTGTGACTCTGGTAAATTGACCCTCCTCATCCTTCACGATGTGTCCGCAGCGCCTTTGACACGGTTAACCACACCATCCTCTTTGCTCCGCGTCCAGCTGGGAGGGACTGCCCTTGCCTGGTTCCATTCTTGTCTATCAAATCGTAGCCAGAGAACCACCTTCAATGGCTTCTCTTCCACTCTCACACTGTTGCCTCTGGAGTCCCCCAAGGATCTATTCTTGGCCCCCTTTTTCTGATCTACATGCTGCCCCTCAGTGACATCATTGGATAGCATGTCAGGTTTCACGTGTCTGCTGATCATACTCGGCTCTATCTTACTACCACCTTTCCTGACCCCTCCAGTGTCTCTGATTTGTCACACTGCTATCCGACATCCAGTATTAGATGAGCAGAAATTTCCTCCAACTAAATATTGGCAAGGCTGAAGCCATTGGCTTCCCACCACAAACTCCATTTCCCAGCCACCAATTCCACCCCTCTCCCTGGCAATTGTCTGAAGCTGCACCAGACTGTTCGCAACCTTGGTGTTGCGTTTGACCCCAAGATGGCTTTCCAACCACACATCCGCTCCATCACCAAGACTGACTACTTCCACCTCTGTAACATCGACCACTCCACCCCGCCTCACTTCATCTGCTGCTGAAACCCATATCCATCATCATCATCATAGGCAGTCCCTTGGGATCGAGGGAGACTTGCTTCCACTCTTAGCATGAGTTCTTAGGTGGCTGTACAATCCAATACGAGAACCGCAGTTTCTGTCACAGGTGGGACAGATAGTCGTGGAGGGAAAGGGTGGGCAGGGAGCCTGGCTTGCCGCACGCTCCTTCCACTGCCTGCGCTTGATTTCTGCATGCTCTCGACGACGATACTCGAGGTGCTCAGCGCCCACCTGAATGCACTTCCTCCACTTAGGGCGGTCTATGGCCAAGGTCGCCCAGGTGTCAGGTGGGGTGTCGCACTTTATCAGGGAGGCTTTGAGGGTGTCCTCTGCCCGTCTTTGGCTTGTTTGCCGTGGACGAGTTCCGAGTAGAGCGCTTGCTTTGGGAGTCTCGTGTCTGGCATGCGAACTATGTGGCCTGCCCAGCGGAGCTGATGAAGTGTGGTCAGTGCTTCAATGCTGGGGATGTTGGCCTGGACGAGAACGCTAATGTTTGTGCGTCTGTCCTCCCAGGGGATTTGCAGGATTCTTGCGGAGACATCGCTGGTGGTATTTCTCCAGTGACTTAAGGTGTGTACTGTACATGGTCCACGTCTCTGAGCCATACAGGAGGGTGGGTATTACTCAGGGCCTGTAGACCATGAGCTTGGTGACCGTTTTGAGGGACTGATCTTCAAACACTCTTTTCCTCAGGCGGCCGAAGGCTGCACTGGCGCACTGGAGGCGGTGTTGGATCTCATCATCAATGCCTGCCCTTGTTGATAGGAGGCTCCCGAGATAGGGGAAGTGGTCCACGTTGTCCAGGGCCACGCCATGGATCATGATGTTTGGGGGGGGCAGTGCTGTGCGGTGAGGACATGCTGGTGAATACGTCGACTATGTCCTGGAGTTCAGCTTCTGTGTGTGCACAGACGCAGGCGTCGTCTGCGTACAACAGAGGTTGGAGTGGTCTTGGATCTGGCCTGGAGATGGCGAAGGTTGAACAGCTTCCCACTGGTTCTGTAGTTTAGCTCCACTCCAGCTTATCAACTGTGAGGTGAAGCATGGCAGCGAGGAAGATTGAGAAGAGGATTGGGGCGATGACTCAGCCCTGCTTGACCCCGGTCCAGACATGAATTGGGTCTGTGATGGATCCGTTGGTAAGGATCACGGCTTGCATGTCGTCGTGGAGCAGGCGAGTATGGTGACATACTTTTGGGGGCATCTGAAACTGAGGACGACGCTCCATAGACCCTCGCGGTTGACAGTGTCAAAGGCCTTTGTACGGTCGAAGAAGGCCATGTACAAGGGCTGGCATTTTTCCTGCAGTTGTCGCGCTGCAAAAATCATGTCCGTTGTGCCCCGGAGGGGACGAAATCCGCACTACGACTCCGGGAGGAGCTCCTCGGCCACGGGGAGATGACGATTGAGGAGGACTCTAGCGATGTCTTTCCCAGTGGTTGATAGCAGGGCGATTCCTCTGTTGTTGCCGCAGTCGGACTTGTCCCCTTTTTTAAAGATGGTCACAATCACTGCATTTCTAAGATCTCCCAGCATGCTCTCCTCCCTCCAGATGAGAGAAATGAGGTCATATCCATGCCTTTGTTATCTCCAGAATTGACTATTCCAATGCTCCCCTGGCCAGCCTCCCATCTTATGCCCTACGTAAACTTGAGCTTATCCAAAACTCTGCTGCCATATTTTAAGTCCAGGTGAACCCATCACCCCTGTGCTTGCTGCTTACTTTGGCTCCTGGTCCAGCAACACCTCAATTTAAAAATTCTCATCCTTGTTTTTAACTCCCTCCATGGCCTCGTCCTGTCTCTCTAATCTCCTCCAGCCCTGCAAGCCTTCGAGATCTCTATGCTTCTCCAATTCTGGCACCAAGTGCATCCCTGATTTTAGTCTCTCCGCCATTGGCGGCTGTGCTTTCTGCTGCCATGGCCCTAATCTCTGGAATTTCATCCTTAAACTTCTCCCCCTCTCTACACCTCTTCCCCCTTTTAAGATGCTCCTTACAACCTACATGTTTGACCAAGCTTTTTGATCATCTTTCCTGATCTCTCCTTCTGTAGCTCAGTGTCAAATTTTGATTAACGCTCACGTGAAGCACTTTGGATCGTTTTGCTATGTTAAAGGTGCTATATAAATGCAAGTTATTGCTGGTACTAGTGTATTCCTTAATGAGATGATGCAAATCACTTGATCACATTATGTACAGACGTTAATTTGTAGCCTGTTTGCCTTTTTCTCATTTCTCCCACAACACAGCTGCTCCAATTTGTGTTCTACAAATCTGTTTCTCTTCCTTCATAGCGTTTTTATTTTTCATGAAATCATGGTAAGAATTATGTGAAGTAAGGTTCTGTTTTACTAAAATTAAAAGGCTAATATTTTACCTTGTCGCAAAAAATTATGATTTAACATCAAAAATATATTTCAGATTCTTTTTAACTTCAAGATTTCTGAAAGGCATAGCTTTGTAATGAAGTTAATATTGCCAAAATGATATAGCCACGTATGTATAAGCTTTAAGAAAGTGGTTGTGTCTAAAGGAATGTTTAGAAGAATGAGGAAAAAAAATGAAGCTCATAATTTTGTGTTAAGACAAGGGCTCTGGTAACTCAAATATCTGTTTTTGTAGCATAATTAATATGGTGGAAGTTTTAAAAGCATTTTAAGAGAAGTGGAGGCTTTTGAATGAATTCAGTGGCAGGGGCATGATTAAGAGTTTTGCAGATGATACAAAAACGGCCATATGGTCAGGAAGAAAGCTGTAGACTGGTCAGGTGGGCAAAAAAGTGGCAAATGGAATTCAATCCAGAGAAGTGTGTGGTCATGCATTTGAGGAGGGCTAACAGGATACTGAGAAGCATAAAGGAATGGTGTGACTTTAGAGTGCAGGAAAAGAAAAAGACAGAAAAGAAAGACTTGCATTTATATAACACCTTTCATGACCACCGGATGTCCTAAAGTGCTTTGCATTCAATGAGGTACTTTTGAAGTGTTGTCACTGTTGTAATGTAGGAAATGCGGTAGCCAATTTGCGCACAGCAAACTCCCTCAATCAGCAGTGTGATAATGACCAGATAATTTATTTTAATGATGTTGATTGAGGGATAAATATTGGCTAGGGCACGTGGGATAACTCTCCTGCTCTTCTTCGAAATAGTGCGATAGGGTCTTTTACGTCCACCTCAGTGAGCAGACAGGGCCTCAGTTTAACATTGTATTTGAAAGATGGCCTCTCCAACAGTGCAGTGCTCCCTCAGTACTGCGCTGGATTGTCAGCCTAGATTTTTGTACACAAGTCAGTCAGCACGGATTTGTTAAGGGAAGATCGTGTTTGAGTAATCTGATTTTTTTTTTGAGGAGGTAACCAAGATGGTCGATGAGCGTAGTGTGTACAATGTAGTATATATGGACTTCGCAAAGCTTTTGATAAGGTCCCACATAGTAGACTGGTCACAAAAGTTAAAGCCCATGGGATCCAGGGCAAAGTGGCATGTTGGATCCAAAATTGGCTTGGAGGTAGGAAGCAAAGGGTAATGGTTGATGTTTTTGTGACTAGAAGGATGTTTGCAGTGGGGTTCCGCAGGGCTCAGTACTGGGTCCCTTGCTTTTTGTGGTATATATCAATGATTTAGATTTGAATATAGGGAGTCATCATAGGCAGTCCCTCGGAATTGAGGAAGTCTTGCTCCCACTCTTAACATGAGTTCTTAGGTGGCTGTTCAGTCCAATACAAGAAGCACAGTCTCTGTCACAGGTGGAACAAATAGTCGCTGAAGGAAGGGGTGGGTGGGACTGGTTTGCCGCACACTCTTTCTGCTGCCTGCGCTTGATTTCTGCATGCTCTGAGCGACGTGACTCGAGCTCAGCGTCCTCCCGGATGCATTTCCTCCACTTAGGGCGGTCTTTGGCCAGGGCTTCCCAGGTGTCAGTGGGGACATTGCACTTTATCAGGGAGGCTTTGAAGGTGTCCTTGTAAAGTTTCCGCTGCCCACCCTTGGCTCGTTTGCCGTGAAGGAGTTCCGAGTCGAGCGCTTGCTTTGGGAGTCTCGTGTCTGGCATGCAAACTATGTGGCCTGCCCAGCGGAGCTGATCAAGTGTGGTCAGTGCTTCAATGCTAGGGATATTGGCCTGATTGAGGACGCTAATGTTGGTGCATCTGACCTCCCAGGGGATTTGTAGGATCTTGTGGAGACATTTGAATATAGGAGTATGATTAAGACGTTGCAGACGACACTAAAATTGGCTGTGTAGTTGATAATGAAAAGGAAAGTCATGGGCTGCAAGAGGACAGCAATCTACTGGTCAGGTGGGCAGAGCAGTGGCAAATGGAATTTAATTCAGAAGTGTGAGGTAATACACTTTGGGAGGGCTAATAAGGAAAGGGTATACACATTAAGCGGTAGGCCTCTTAATAGTGTAGATGAACAAAGGGACCTTGGAGTGCTTGTCCACAGATCCATGAAAGTAGCAGGCCAGGTGGTTAAGAAGGTATACAGAATGCTTGCCTTTATTGGCCGAGGCATAGAATACAAGAGCAGGGAGGTTATGCTTAAATTGTATAATACTTTGATTAGGCCACAGCTGGAGTACTGCGTGCAGTTCTGGTCGCCATGTTATAGGAAGGATGTGATTGCACGAGAGAGGGTACTGAGAAGATTTACTAGATGCTGCCTGGAATGGAGAATCTTAGCTTTGATGACAGATTGGATAGGCTGGGTTTGTTCTCATTGGAACAGAGGAGGTTGAGAGGAGACCTCATTGAGGTGTACAAAATTTTTGAGTGGCCTGGACATAGTGGATAGTAAGGGCCTATTTCCATTGATGGAGGGGTCTATTACGAGGGGACATAGTTTTAAGGTGGTAAGTGGAAGGTTTAGAGGGGATTTGAGGGACGGGGGTGGGGGGGGGGCGTCTTCACGCAGAGGGTTGTGGGGATCTGGAACTCTCTGCCTGGAAGAGTGGTGGATGCAGAAACCCTCACCACTTTTTAAGAGATGGTTGGATGGGCACTTAGTACCGTAACCTGCAGGGTTACGGACCTAGAGCTGGTAATTGGTATTAGACTGGATAACCTCTTGTTGGCCGGCACAGATATAATGGTAAGTACTGCAGGGAATCGAATACGACCAGGGTGATCTGGACTAGTTTTGATTGCCTGGATGGGTCGGAGAAGAATTTTCCCAGATTTTCTTCTCCCTAAATTAGCCTGGGTTTTTATCTGATTTTTACCTCTCCCAGGCGATCATATGGCTCCAGTTGGGGTGGAGTGTAGAATGTTTCAATGTAAGAGTTGTCGCAGTTGTGTGGGGCTGACTGGTTAGGCTGGGTGCTCTTTGCCTTTCCATCATTGTTCAGTGTTCATAGGTTTATATGTAACCTTCAAGGCTTCACACCGAAGACTGTGCGGCTCTTTGTTGGCCGGCGCAGACACGGTGGGCCGAAATGGCCTCCTTCTGCGCTGTAAGTTTCTTTGTTTATAAGTCTTTGGAGTGGGATTTGAACCCCAATCTTCTTCAAATTGATTCTGAGACGAGGGTGCTACCAACTGAGCCACGCATGTCCACAGATCCCTGAAGGTAGTAGGACAGGTAGATAAGGTGGTTAAGAAGACATACGGGATACTTTCCTTTATTAGCCGAGGCATAGAATATAAGAGCAGGGTGGTTATGCTTGAACTGTGCAAAACACTGGTTAGGTCACAGCTAGAATACTGCGTACAGTTCTGGTCACGATATTACACGAAAGATGTGATTGCACTCGAGGGTACAGAGGAGATTTATGAGGATGTTGCCAGGACTGGAGAAATTTAGCTTTGAGGACAGATTGGATAGGCTGGGGTTGTTTTCTTTGGAACAGAAGAGGCTGAGGGGCGACTTAATTGAGGTGTATAAAATTATGAGGGGCCTAGATAGATTATATAGGAAGCACTTATTTCACTTAGTAGAAAGGTCAATAATTACGGGGCATAGATTTAAAGTAATTGGTAGAAGGATTAGAGGAGAGTTGAGAATTTATTTCACCCAGAGGTCTGGAATTCACTGTCTGAAAGGGTGGGAGAGGCAGAATTGATAGCTAAGGCACATCTATGTAGCAATTACTAAAATTTAGACCGAGGCTGCGGGTTGGGCCTAGGAGGGGGGAAAATGCAAAAAATATTTTTTCCAAAAAACATAAAATAAAAAATCAGAGAACATTCTTGGGACCCTTTTCAACTTAATCGCTGTAAAAGAATTAAAAAATAATAAAAAACTCTAACTTACCTTTTTTTGCTGAGCTACTTACCTACTGTCCAGCTTTGGCTGCTTTTCGTGGGCATTTTTTTTCTACTCTACTACGGGTCACCGCTGAGCCCAAACTTGGACGGTAGTGGTTTTTGGACGGTGCACGCCAACAGTCCGCTCCCCAGCGGTATTTCGAAACCGTCAGCGGAACTCTTTCTGGAAATTTCCACCGGGTGGTTTTCCGCCCAATACCGGGCGGAGATGCAGTGGAAAATCCAGCCCTAAAAGTGGAAATAATTCTGATACAAAATGGATTCCAAATTGAGATTGGCCGTACTTGATTTTTTTTACATTGGAAAGTTATTTTAGGAGTTTAAGAATGATGAGTAAGCTGTAGCAGCCGTGTCTTTTTTCACTTAAGTGCGTTGTGCTATTTAGTATGTTTGGTCACCTTCCAAGTCAAACTCTACAGGAGCAGTTTGGTAATGGAGCCTGTTGACCATAAATTTCCATTACTTTTTAAATTACTGGAATTTTTAAATTAGGTCTGACCACTAGAGCTCCTAAATTGTTATTACAAAAATGACTGTACACTCAAATGCTGCTGTGCTAGGTAACCTTAAATTTATCGTAACTTTTGTTAAAGCTTTCCTACTTTAAAACATTAAAACCAAAATCTTTTATCAAGCTCTTAGTCACCCCTCTTAATAGTTGCTTTTTCAGCTCTGTGCTGATTTTTGTCTGATTACGCTTCGCTGAAGCACCTTGGATATAGTTTTATATTAAAGGCGTAATATAAATGCAAATTATTTAGATCGGCAAGCCTTTAATTTGTTAATAGATACTGAGCATTGATCGATTAATTTGATTAATTTTAGATAATGCTCAGGGCTATTGAGTGCCTCTGAAATAGCATCTGAGAAAAATTAAGAGAATCTTAATTGTTAATAGCATTTATATAAAATCAGCATATCCCTTGAATATTAGTTGTAAATGTATTAATATTTGGAGGCAAGTTATATGCAAGTCCCTATCTAAATTTTAGCTAGACTTTTGGATTCTCAAGTTGCAGGTCCGCCCCCCCCCCCCCAACGCTCCCGCACCCCCCAATCAGCTTCGATTTTGAGTTCCTGCATTCAAAAATCTGAATCTACAGTACAATACCATCCAAGTTGATTTAGTTGCAGTTTGAATATTTTAAATGTGCACAGTTTGATTCTCAAACTATCTCTGAACTTATCCAGACCGGCGCAGCATTGGTATAGATCAATGACTGAAAAGGAAACTGCATTACTTTTCCTATCTAATGCTAAGTTGCTTGTTTGTAGGTGGCCTTAAACACAGGTAGAGAACCTCCTGCTATATGGAAGGTACAAAAAGCTTTGTTACAAAAATTTATGCCTGAAGTAAAAGATGGACGGAGACAATTCTCTGCAACGAACAGCGTGAGTGAAATCTCTTCATTGTCAATATAGAAGTGTGTGCAATGCCTTGATATGGGGGAATATTATAAACAGTTTATTGCTTAGAATTTTTTTTAATTGCTCACATTTTATTGGGTTGTAAATCTGTGGAATTCGCTGCCTTAGAGCTGTGGAAGCTGGGACATTGAATAAATTTAAGACAGAAATAGACAGTTTCTTAAACGATAAGGGGTTATGGAGAGCGGGCAGGGAAGTGGACCTGAGTTCATGATCGGATCAGTACTTAGTACATTTTCTAATCTTTTGTTTATTGTTTTGAAACATGGTCTGATGAAACTTAAGATTTGTTGGTTATCTTAAAATACAGGTTATTCTTTAATGCATTTTAGACTTGTTACTGGGACAGAGTAAACTGTCTCCCAAATTGTAATTTACTTGTTCTGGGAATGCTTGATGCTGGCAATGGGTAATACAACGGAGAGGTCCATTTCCTTGTCTGCACATAACATTTTGTGAAATTTTTAAAAAGGGAAGTGTTTGGTTGTGCTTGTAACTTGTTTACTTACAACTGAAATCTTTGTACCAAACTCAGCCTTCATGATTTCCCACATTGCATACCTCTGCTGCTTTGATTTATACATGTGACCCACTTAAAAGCAGCATTGTGCGATGTCAGCTGGAGAATTAGAGTAAAACTCTGCTGATCGTATGTGCTGGCACTATTATTAAATTCCTTGGATATCATTGTTTTCAGATATTCTACATCAATGAATATAAAAGGAACAGAATTTGTTATACATTTGAAAGATTTAATTTACCACCATTACCATGCCAAGCATTTCAGTGACTCCTCAAGACCAAGCTGCAAATAATAGGGCAGCAGACAAGGGTCAGTGGGTTCCTGACACCAATTTACTTTGTACATCAAAGTTTTACAAATATTCCTCACCTTTTCCTCTTCAGTCGCTGATGCTCGCAACATTTCTTATTATTGATATCAAGTTACTGGGTTTAAGTTTCAGAAGATAATGGGGTGCCTGAGGAGCTTGTTAATTATAGGACATATGTGTTATTAAACACAGAGCAATATCCTGTATTTGTCTAGGTGTGAAGACTGTTCTGTAAAGTATTGAGCGAAGGAAAATGGTAAAGAATAGAAATAATATTGTCGTTCTTGCGTAGGTAACGGAATGACAAGTTATTAAAAATACTTTGGATAAGTAAGTGGCTGACAGATTCATGTACATAAAGAAGTTGCTCTGAACCACTGATCTTTTAAAAAATATTTTTCAAATTTCTTAATCTATAGTATCTTGGATACTTTGGAGATGCAAAAACCAAATACAAACGGGTGTATGTGAAGTTTATTGAAAATGTAAACAAGAAGGATTACGTTCGAGTTTGTTCCAAAAAGCCAAGAAACAGACCGTTGCAAACTTTAAGGTATGGAAAAGGTTTTGATTTTGTCCATTTCGATGTTGGAGTGTTGCTTTTCAGCTGGCTTGAATAGACATAATTTCTGAGTGTTTTATTGGTAGCACATGGAATTATTTCGGGGACAGTAAGCTTTTCGTACAAATTGAATATTAGCATTAACCTTGCAAGACTGGCTGAATGCACTTTCCTGCAGCAATGGTGAGGAAAAATACATGTGGTATTTTACTACACTGACTGTTCTTAATTGGCAACTAAATCTATCAGGAATATATGGTGCCCACCAACCTTACTTTTTCGATCTGTACAAAATAGAATATCTTGTAATATAAACACGGTAGTAAATTGTTCTGCAATTCAAAACACAAAATAAGCTGACAAATCTTTGCGGTGCTGTATCATGTGGCAGTACCTTTATCTTCAATAGAAAAGACAACAATATCTGTCTAATAAATTTTCTACCATCAAAAAAAATAACATTTATTCTATGTCAAAGATTCTGTATCCACTATATATTATAACCTATTATCTCTCCAAACCAGTTGGGGGTTCAGGTAACAAACTATTACTGCTTGCCATTCATTTCTCCTGTATGAAATGTGGGATGTTTTCTTTGTTAAAAAGCACTTAATAAATGCAAGTTGTTACTCTAAATAGATTAAGCTGACCTTCTCCAAAATAAATCCAAACTTTCAGTTGGATTTTTGGATTCCTAATAGTACTGCTTGATTTAAGGGTATAGGTTTATTCTAAGGGGCGGTGGGGTCTTTATCTGATCATATCTAGAAGGTCATCCAAGGTTCTTTTGAAAGAAAACTCGGGTATAGATTATAATATGGTGCCATGTTGAAATATTTCAAACTACATCCAACTATTTTTATACTTGTCCTTTAAAGTGTCTGTCACCGGACTTATTGACTTACTATGTTAATAATGTGTGTTCAGCTGTGGAATGGTAATTGTTGAAGATAAGTGATTATTCTGGAAGAAGAATTTTAAATGGCTAAAGTTTTACCTGGCACTTTGAGGTTCAATTGAAAGTCTGTATGTCATCATTGTATAAGTTGAACAATTAGTGCTGTATATTTGTTGAACTTAAAATGAATTTAGAACTGCACATCATTGCTGAATAGCGGCTGGGTGTGTTTTGCTAAGGTTTAGAGTTTAGTTCTACTTGATAGTTGCGAGTGTAACTAGAGGGGTGGCAGGGCAGCTCAGTCCCATGGATTACACATCCTGTGGCATGTGGGAAATCCTGGATGCTTTGCAGCCGGAACGACCACTGTGCAGGAGGGGTCTCCAGCTGCACCAACTCGAGCTCTGCATTTCGGAGCTTGAACGGCGGCTGGAGTCACTGCAGTGCATCTGCGAGACTGAGAGCTACGTGGATAGCACATTTCTAGAGGCGGTCACCGCACAGCTTAAGAGTGTGCAGGCAGATAGGGTCAGAAGAAGAGGACTAGGCAGGTAGTACAGGAGTCCCCTGAGCCCATCTCACTCTCCAACCAGTACTCTGTTGGTCGGAACATAAACCAGGCAATAGTGGGGGCTTGTAAAAAGGGAACAGCAATAATTATGGGTGATTTTAACTTCCATATTGGTTGGACAAATAAAATTGGTCAGGGTAGCCTTGAGGAAGAGTTCATAGAGAGCAGTATGTAATGGAACCAACCAGGGGGCAGGCTATCTTAGATCTGGTCCTGTGTACAGGACAGGATTAATAAACAATCTCCTAGTAAAGGATCCCCTTGGAATGAGTGATCATAACATGATTGAATTTCAAATTCAGATGGAGGGTGAGAAAGTTGGATCTCTAACCAGCGTACTAATCTTAAATAAAGGAGACTATGAAGGTATGAGGGCAGAGTTGGGTAAAGTGGACTGGGAAAATAGATTAAAGTGTAGGATGGTTGATGAACAGTGATGTACATTTAAGGAGATATTTCACAACTTTCAAGAAAAATATATTCCAGTGAGGAGGAAAGGATGTAAGAGAAAAGATAGCCATCCGTGGCTAACTAAAGAAATAAAGGACGGTATCCAATTAAAAACAAGGGCATACAAAGTGGTC
Source organism: Pristiophorus japonicus (assembly GCF_044704955.1). Taxonomy (NCBI): domain Eukaryota; kingdom Metazoa; phylum Chordata; class Chondrichthyes; family Pristiophoridae; genus Pristiophorus; species Pristiophorus japonicus. The sequence continues at coordinate 119,280,530 of NC_091990.1, forward strand.
AAAACTAGTGGGAGGATAGAAGATTGGGAAGCTTTTAAAAGCCAGCAAAGAAGACTAAAAAAATGATCAAGAAAGGGAAGATAGACTATGAAAGTAAACAAGCATGAAAAATAAAAACAGATAGCAAGAGTTTCTATAGTTATATAAAAAGGAAAAGAGTGGCTAAAGTAAATGTTCGTCCCTTAGAGGACGAGACCGGAGAATTAGTAATGGGGAACATGGGAGATGGCAGAAACTCTGAACAAATATTTTGTATCAGTCTTTACGGTAGAGGACATTAATAATATTCCAACAGTGGATAGTCATGGGGCTTATAGCGGGGGGAGGAACTTAACACAATCACAATCACTAAGGAGGTGGTACTCCGTAAGATAATGGGACTGAAGGCAGATAAATCCCCTGGATCTGATGGCCTGCATCCTAGGGTCTTAAGAGAAGTAACGGCAGGGATTGTGGATGCATTGGTTGTAATTAACCAAAATTCCCTGGATTCTGAGGAGGTCCCAGCAGATTAGAAAACTGCAAATGTAAAGCCCCTATTTAAAAAAGGAGGCAGACAAAAAGCAAGAAACTATAGACCAGTTAGTGTGACATCTGTGGTTGGGAAAATGTAGGAGTCCGTTATTAAAGAAGCAGTAGCAGGACATTTGGAAAAGCAAAATTCGGTCAGGCAGAGTCAGCATGGATTTATGAAGGGGAAGTCATGTTTGACAAATTTGCTGGAATTCTTTGAGGATGTAACGAACAGGGTGGATAAAGGGGAACCAGTGGATGTGTATTTGGACTTCCAGAAGGCATTTGACAAGGTGCCACATAAAAGGTTACTGCAAAGATAAAAGTTCATGGGGTTGGGGGTAATATATTAGCATGGATAGAGGACTGGCTAACTAACAGAAAACAGAGAATTGGGATAAATGGTTCATTCTCTGGTTGGCAATCAGTAACTAGTGGGGTGCTGCAGGGATCAGTGCTGGGACCCCAACTATTTACAATCTATATTAACGACTTGGAAGAAGGGATTGAGTGTAACATAGCCAAGTTTGCTGACGATACAAAGATGGGAGGAAAAGCAATGTGTGAGGAGGACACAAAAAAAATCTGCAGAAGGACATAGACAGGCTAAGTGAGTGGGCAAAAATTTGGCAAGTGTGAGGTCATGCACTTTGGTAGGAAAAAAAATCAAAGATAAAGTTATTATTTAAATGAAGAAAGATTGTAAAGTGCTGCAGTACAGCAGGTCCTGGGAGTACTTGTGCATGAAACACAAAAGGATAGTATGCAGGTACAGCAAGTGATCAGGAAGGCCAATGGAATCTTGGCCTTTATTGCAAAGAGGATGCAGTATAAAAGCAGGGAAGTCTTGCTACAGCTATATCGGTTATTGGTAAGGCCACAGCTGGAATACTGCGTGCAGTTTTGGTTTTCATATTTACGAAAGGATATACTTGCTTTGGAGGCATTTCAGAGAAGGTTCACTAGGTTGATTTCGGAGATGAGTGGGTTGACTTTTATGAGGAAAGGTTGAGTAGGTTGTGCCCTTACTCATTGGAATTCAGAAGAATGAGAGGTGATCTTATCGAAACATATAAGATTATGAGGGGGCTTGACGAAGTGGATGCAGAGAGGATGTTTCCACTGATGGGGAAGGCTGGAACTAGAGGGCATAATCTTAGAATAAGGGGCCGCCCATTTAAAATTGAGATGAGGAGAAATTTCTTCTTAAAGGGTTGTAAATCTGTGGAATTTACTGCCTCAGAGAGCTGTGGAAGCCAGTACATTGAATAAATTTAAGACAGAAATAGACAGTTTCTTAAACGATAAGGGGTTATGGAGAGCGGGCAGGGAAGTGGACCTGAGTTCATGATCGGATCAGCCATGGTCGTATTAAATGGCGGAGCAGGCTCGAGAGGCCGTGTGGCCTACTCTTGCTCCTATTTCTTATGTTCTTGTATCTTTGTCTTCAGGCATAGCCAATCAAGGACGGGTTCTAGTCATAAAGTCTCTGTCAGTAACTCTGCAGCGCCTAAAGGTTCATCAACAAAATCCAAAGCTAGGCCAGTTAAACAAGTTAAACAAGTAAAGGTAAAGGCTGAACCACCACCTAAAAAACGGAAGAAATGGCTGAAGGAGGACTATTCATCCCACTCGGACTCTTCTCTTGAAATTCAGAGTGATGATGAAGATGGTATGGTCTTATTACAATTCTTTATTTTTATTTGATTCTTTAATGGGTTTTACTGTGAGTGTAGTCCATTTCTAAATGGTGTCATCTCTGAAAAGGAACCAAGATTGGTTCTGCGTTTTTCAGTATTAATCATTTAGGTTATTATATTAAAATGTTTAATTTGCTAAAACTTTCCCCATAGCTGTTATAACGTAATTTTATCTTCAAAACCATGCTTAAATTAGTATTTTGCAAGGAACTACTAGGTAGAAATCACAAAGGAGTCTTAATTCCATGCAGTCTTTTGTTACATTGAAGTGTGCTATATATGGGTTCAGAATGGAAAGGGGGATGGGGAGAGGCCATTCAATCAGAAATCTGCATCAGGTTATGCTGTCATTTGACAAAATGAAGAACTGGCAGATAGCCTGCACATGTTCAAACAAGTTCAAAACAGCACCAATCCAGCATGCATAATTGAATATACATTGCAATTGGCTGATTTCAGGTCTTGTTTGACTCCTGAAACATAGGGGAACTATTATATAAATTTTGATTTCTCATTTGCCTTTTTCATAACTGAATATAAGTAATAAGATAATACATTTTATTTTTTAAAAATTGACTTTTTTCACTTGAGGTGAAGGATGCCAGAGTTGGGAGTGGAAAAACTTTCCCCAATCAGTGTCTGTATTAAGCCCTGCCAACTATAGCACAGACAGCTGCAGAATAAAGCTCCAACAGAGTTCCTTATTGCCAAGCTCAGAAAAGCACTACTGTACCAGTACAAATGTTTCCATTTCTCATGTCCGGGATCCTTCCCTAGTATTGCCAATTAGTTCTACATGCCCACTAAGATATAGCGTGAGAACCAAACTCTTCTCAGCTCTGTATAGCTGGCACACTTTCATCTAAACAGTCTGGAATGGAATTAAACCCAGGTCCTGGAGATAACGGAGCAGTTTCCAATACTGAAACCCAGTTTCCAAGGCTGCCAACATTTTGACATAACTGAGAACTTTTCAAATTATAAAGGTACTTGTTCATATGCTGGTAATCAAATTTTCAGCCCTTGAAAATCCTGCACTCTCAAAAAGGCAGCATTTTCCAATCTCTCAATCCATTAAGATTTGTGCAAGACTAGTACAGATATTTGCTTTTTTTTTTTAATCTTCATTCTCTTTGTAGGGGTAGGGGTGTGCTTCTCCACATTGAGATCAGGAACTCTGTGTTGGAAATTAAAGGTTAAAATTTTGTTTAAAACAGACTATCCATAAAGACTTAACACGCCACCTTAACTTAAAAATTATTCAGCAAGATCCCTCTTGTCACTCAATTGAAAAAAGAGGTGCCTAGTGCTCATGGAACTGTACTCCAGCAAAATGCCAATGTCTTCAGGAAGGGAGGAAAGAAACTGACAGAACGGAAGGGGAGGCGAGGTGTGGGGGGCGAGGGGTGGAAATAAAAATATTAAATGGTTCTTGAACAAGACTTCACACATGCCTTCTTCTTCAGACAATGGATTCCCTTCGAAAGTGAATACACAGGGAAGGACGGTCAAAAATCCTCAGCAAAAATCAGGTTTGCGAATTAAGTACATTTTTGCTCCAGAATTGTTGTATTGTTGCTCTGGACTATCTTTTTATAATTTTATTCCAATAAAATATATACATACTAATCCAATTTAATGAAGAAACTTCCCTGCAGTTTCCAGCAGGGTAATTTGACAGCAGTCAGTAGTGGGAACATCAGCCAATTTTTCCCCATCCTAACTCAGTAAAGATCAGCAATTAAATCTAGGAACTTCTGATCTTATGGCTCAATTATGTGCCTCAGTGATAGCACTCTCGCCTCAGAGTCCGAAGGTTGTGGGTTCAAGTCCCACTTCAGAGACTTGAGCAGATAATCTAAATTGACACTTTAGTGCAGTGCTGCATCGTCTGAGGTGCCGTCTTCCGCATGAGAAGTTAAATGGAGACCCCATCTGCTCTCAGTTGAACGTAAAAGATCACCTAGCATCATTTGAAGTGCAGCAGGGAGTTAGTTCTCTGCAGTGTCCTGGCCAATATTTTATCTCTTGCCCAACATCACTAAAATTTCTGTTTGTGGGTTTTGAAGTTGCTATAAAGAGCTTTGGGATGCCCTGAAGTTATGACAGGTGCTATATAAATTGCATGTTCTTCTTAACGGAGTTCAATAAAATTTGTTTGATGCCCAACTTTGTTTGTTTCTCCTGCTAGACTTTTTTGGTTTTGTGGCCGAACCAGTAATGGCTTTTGCACATTATTATTGGTGGAGGCCGCTGCAGCTAATTTTCTACATTTATTGTACTTGGCTCTGAAAAGGAAATTTGGAAAAAAGTCTGTTGTCGACGGGTGTAAGATGCTTTCTGTGACAGATGGAAGTTGTTTCCCCAGAGACTAAACAATTCATTAGCTTGTCTGGTTAATCAAAGCACCTCACAAACATTGTGCTGGAAAACCGTTTGATCCCTGTCTGTACAGACATGAGATAAAGAGAGAGGCACAGGGAAATAAGTAGATGGACTCTTTTTGAAACTTGTCGGCTGTGACCAATCAGGTTTGGTAAGGGAAAACTGAGAGCCATAGCTGAGATTGAAGAGGTGAGAAATGCTGGAGGATAATTAGAAGCCATCGTGTTTCAGTCAATTATGACCATGTGGGGAGATGTGGTACGCTCTTTATTTTTTATTATTATGTTTGACCCAAGTGAATCTGGTCGTTACGACCGTTCTGTATGATTCACCTTAACTGTAAAATAAAATAGCTTATTATGTACCAGGACTTAACTTACCAGTGTTTTCACAATCCACCTATGGAGAAATTGAAGAAGCATTCAAGCAAATCACACTAATATCTGGCTTGGATTGCAAGGAGTTGCTAATATATGTCTAGCTTGTAATATTGTGCAAATAGCAATTGGGCAGTGTGAGACAGCTTATGGAAGTAACTGACATCACTGAACCTGAGAAGACATCTATGGTAGATCTGAATTTTCAACAAGCTCCCTCGGATATGCCCCATCTGGCCCAGCGGATTTGTTAGTCTTCAGTTCCTTTAGTCTACTAAGTACCTTGCCACACCGATTTCAAAATCTCTAGTATATTGATTGTGCTCCAACTGTTGGCTAGCACATCCTTCTTGGTGAATAATTCTAAGAAACAATTATTTAAAGAGAAGGAAAGTTTATGGGGAGTACGTTTGTCCTCTTGGCGAGTGTCAACTTGGCTCAGCTAGTAACATCTTGCTTTTGTGTCAGAAGATTGAGAATGACCATCCAAGAAGTCCCATATTACATTCTAGCACTGTACCAAGGACTGCAATGTTGAATATTACATTCAACCAAGGCCCATTTCTGGTGGATTAGGAGGACATAGAATGCATGGTACTGTTCAAAGATGAGCACAGTTGAGTTCTCTTGGAGTTTTGGTGTTTTTCTCTGAGCTAATATAGAAAAACATAAATTGGTCATTCCACTCGTTTGTCGGATCTTGCTATGCAAAAGTAGCTGCCATATCTGCCGACACTTCAAATTAATTTATTTTATGTGAAACATTTTAACTTCTTTCTTAGCATTATTGGTTTTTATAAAGGAAACCGATTAAACTTTTTTGAAAATGTGTTTTGTTTCCAACATGGAGAGCCTTGATGAATGTCTCCTTCCCTGGTAGGCCACTTAGGCGATGTTATAGATTATCTTGGATTGCCTAGATTGCAACCAGTGATGGAGGGGAGGGACTTCAAGGGCCAGCTGATCCCAGCAAATTGCAGACTTCCTAACATTTTAGGTGGCTTTAGGGCTGTTCTTGGTCAGTTTATAATGGAGCTGCTACGAATTGCATTGGCAGCTTCCCATAATTGACCTAATTGGCACTACCCAAGAGGCACACCTTATTCTGGATTCCCCATGCTGTCAGGAAACTTGATTTTTTTTTGAGAGAATATAGATTTCCTTTTAAGTAGTTGCTTCCTCCTTTCTCCTTGTAGGTTTTGAATGGATTATTTTTGATCCTGTTTCAATTACTGGACTTAGTCATTTTTGGGGATTAGTTTAATGTATATTTATTTTCTTGATTATGTATTTGTCTTGTGTATTTAAAAAAGAAAATTATCAACCAAAATATCTTAGCAGTGCATCTCATTTATTTTAGCTTACCGTCATTGTTTTATATTTAGTTGTATTCTGTCCTGATCCTTACTGTGCTGTTTGCCCCATAATCTTAAATTTAGTAATTACGCGGTCACCTTTCCCCAGAGGTCCTAGTACTACCATATTCTGAAAACCATGCTTATTATTTGTAAGAACCAGATCCTGAGCCGTATCTGTGATCAATCTTTTAACGATCATGCTCTCATGAATGGATGGATTCGCAAAAGGATCTCTTCGGCATATGTTTACCTGCTCCATTATTTAAAAGCTGAAATGACAGTGCACAGGGTTCCAGGGAAGAAACTAATAAATGGGAATATTTGTTTTTTTAAATCTGCATTTTTAATTATTATAAATCAATTGGATTACATAATTATACATTAAAGTTGTTCCTTTAGTGCTTTCTGCTTTGAAGGCATTGGTTTTCATTGTAATAAGAATGGGGTTGTTAGATTCTATTTCGTTAATCAAGCATATTGAGCCTCTGGGATATCAGTCTGAACAGTTCACAAGATCCAAATTTTGTTAGGTTCCATTATAACTATTTTCACATTTTTGCCTTCACTCCTACAATATTTTTATCACTGACTAATATTTAATTAGGGGCCTGGCTTTCCACCTCTGGAATCTATTTAATAGATCCCAGATAAGATATGATTTCAAATCTGAAGGTTAATGTGAGTTGACTGCATAACTGAACAAATTGGCAGTTTCACTCGGGCTGTAAGCATATCGGCCCTGAATTTGCGGTCAAAGGCTTCCCGTGGGGAAATGTCTCCAATCCATATATAAAATGCCCGCTAATCTGGTGTTCCGGGAGGTACGGAGACTCGCGGTCTTGGGCGCCTCTGGGTACCCGCGGATAGAGGCCCACGGGCACACGTGGGCCGGCCCAACCAATAAAAGAAGGCAATCCCCGGGGATTCCGGAAACCCCATAAGTATGAATGGGGATACCCCCAAAAATACATCTACAATTCAAATACATTTTAAAAAACATACATCTACAATTCAAATATACATCTACAATTCAAATACATTTTAAAAAACATTACACATTTAAAATGGTATTTAATTAAATATTTAAAACGCATATTTAATTTTTTGAAAAATAAATTTACATGTTTTAACGGGACTAAAAATAAACTTGCCTGCTTTTACCAGACGTAAGAATTTCACGGGCATTCACTGGGCAGAAGTTGGGCAAATATCCCAACTCTCTGCCCGCGGATGCCCTTTTCCCGGGGATGCGTTGGATCTGTCAAGAAGATTATTAACAGATCGCAAGTTCCGGGTTTTCATGCATGTGCTTTGCGCGTGAAAATCTAGAACTTGCACGGCCCCTATGGGCACATAGGCACCCGTCGGGGTCGCAAATTATGGCCCATCTACTGTGGAAGTGAAAAATTCATCTTCGTGCAGCAGGGGTGTCAAATTCGAGTTGGAGTTAAGGCACTTTGTTGAAACAAGTAAAGGAAGTATTTCCTGCATCTGGTAATGTTGTACCCTTCCAGAGAGTACCTGACATCCAAAAAGTAGTCCATTCTTTAGCCCTCACTTCAAACTCAGAAGTAACCAAAATATGTAAATATAAAAATGTACTGGTTTGAGGTGTAGAGCTATTAATATACGTTGTTAAAGAAAATGTTTTACTTATTTAGTGGTTCTTTTATAAAGCGATCATTTTCATTGACCTGTTTTCCTAAAATTACCATCCTCATTATTTTATAATAATCAGGATACCAAGATTATCACATACTAAATTTGTTTTCATTAAGGGTTACCATTTTTAAATTGGAAAATAATCAGTAGGTTGCTGAAAAATGCTCAGGAAATATTTTCATGATTTAAGGCAGGTTCCATTATGGCATATAGTTCCTTCATATATTTGTGCATTAAATAAGCACAATTTGATTTTGGTCCATTTATATAAAATGATTTACATGCAATGGTTTTGCATACCATGTTCTATATGCCATGCTAATACATTTGAACAAACACCAATTTAGTAATGAGTATTTAAATACATGTCTAAAAATGTAGTCATTTAATACATTATCGATATTTATTGTGTATTTTAGAACGGCCTGTAACAACTCCATATGTAGCTCGCTTCCTGAATACCAGAACAATGAAGGAAACATTTAAGAACTATGTGGAGCTGCTTGTGAGTACAGCCTTGGATCCTGACATGATTGAGGCATCAGAACAAAGTAATGGTAAATATTGAAGCTCAAAAGTGATTGTGGTGTTCAGTTATTTCATAGCATCAACAGATGCTCTACTGTAATGCATAGAATAAGGAGAAATTAGTCTTGGTCATTTAATAGTCATAGCAAATAATTCCTGACATTTTTGTAGCTTTATTCTCCTGCCTACATTTCCTTTGCCTGCCTCTCACCCTTGCAGGTGCACTTTCTATTAGTCTTCAGCTCTTGGTGGACGACTAGGTTACTCCCAAATCTGATCTGTAGCCAGATATTAGGCAATATTTGAGAGTGGCCTGGGTTGATTCTCATTTAGATTTATTTCAAGGGAACTTAACTCATGCACGCTGGCCCACCCCAATTTCACACCCAAGGTTTGGAATTCACCATAAGAATCTCCCAGTGCTAGTGCTGAGTTGTAGTGCATTTGTGAACAAGTGCACCGTGTTAGTAAAGAAGTGATACTTCTATAGTATTTTGTGTTCCAATGAAGAACTTTGCAAATATGAAATTGTCCAATTTCAGTCAGCTAGGTTTTGAATGCCTACGATGCTCTATTGTAATGACAAAAGCAGTTTTCTATTTTGTGATGTCAGTATGAAAGCAATCTGTTAGATACACAAGCATAAGAATATTCCTGGTTTCTGCATCTCTCCTCTGCATAATTGGATTCTAAAATAATTGGTTGCAGAGATGGTGGATGCATTGGTTATGATCTTCCAAAGTTCCTTAGATTCAGGAATGATCCTGGCGGCTTGGAAGGTAGAAAATGGATCACCGCTATTGAAGAAAGGAGGGAGAGAAAATGGGGAACTACAGGCCAGTTAGCATGACATCAGTCGGCGGGGAAATGCTGGAATCCATCTTTATTAAGGAAATGGTAACAGGGCACTTTTAAAATCATCATCTGATTAGGCATTTACTTTTTTTGAGGATGAAACTAGCAGGGTAGATAAAAGTAAACCAGTGGATGTAGTATAATTGGGTTTTCAAAAGGCATTCAATAAGGTGCCACACGAAAGATTGTTCGACAAGATAAGAACTCGTGGGGTTGGGGTGATATTAGCATGGATAGAGGATCGGTTAAAAGACAGAAAACAGTAGGAATGCTCTCAGGTTGGCAGGCTGTTAATAGTGGAGTGCCACACGGATCAGTGCTGAGGCCGCCACTATTTACAATCTATATTAATGACTTAGATGAAGGGACCGAGTGTAAATGTATCCATGTTTGTTGACTATATAAAACTAGGTGGGAAAGTAAGCTGTGAGGAGGACAAAGTCTGCAAAGGATATAGACAGGTTAAGTGATTGAGTAAGAAGATAGCAGACGGAATATAATGTGGGGAAATGTGAGGTTATTCACTTTGGTAGGAAGAATAGAAAAGCAGAATATTTTTAAATGGTGAGAAACTATTAAATATTGGTGTTTAGAGGTATTTGGGTGTCCTTGTACACAAAACACAAAGTTAACATGCAGGTATGGCAAGCCATTAAGAAAGCAAATGGTATGTTGGCCTTTATTGCAAAGAGTAAGGAAGTCTTGCTGCAATTGTACAGGGCTTTGGTGAGACCAAACCTGGAGTACGGTTTTGGTCTCCGTACCTAAGGAAGGATATTCTTGCTTTTAGACTCTTAAGGGAATCAAGGGATATGGGGATCAGGCAGGAAAGTGGAGTTGAGGATCAGGCTCGAAGGACCGAATGGCCTACTCCTGCTCTTATTTCTTATGTTCTGCTGCTATCGTGTTGCAGTATCTAGTAGTGGTGTCACACTAGCAGTGAGAATAATAATTTATTATCTCTCTCATATATTCCATCCCAGAGCAGTTCTTAATCATTGACATATTTTTTAGGGTAAAGGTTGGAAACTGCACAGGAAAGAAGGGGAACTGTTGGAAAGATGCCCCGGGGCAATCCTATAGATTTTCTAGTAGCTGGTTCAGACAAGTGTTGCCAGAGGCCTTGAGGCAGGCCAACTTTTTTTTTAAAGCATACAGGATCCTTGGTTTTATTAACAGAGCAATAGTGTATAATGGTTAGGCCTCAGCTAAACTATTGTGACCATTTCTGGTCACCACACTTTAGGAATGATGTCAAGGCCTTGATGAGGGTACAGAGAAGATTTGCTGGAGTGATGCCAAGTATGAGGGACTTTAGTTATGTGGAGAGTCGAGAAAAGCTGGGATTGTTTTCCTTAGACCCCTGTAGGTTATGGGGAGATATAAAAGTATTCAAAATGATGATGGGTTTTAATAGAGTAACTATGTAGAAACTGTTTCCACTAGCAGGAGGGTCAGTAACCAGGTTACATAGAAACATAGAAAATAGGTGCAGGAGTAGGCCATTCGGCCCTTCGAGCCTTCACCACCATTCAATAAGATAATGGTTGATCAGTCACCTCAGTATCACTTTCCTGCTTTCTCTCCATACCCCTTGATCCCTTTAGCCATAAGGGCCATATCTAACTCCCTCTTGAATATATCTAACGAACTAGCCTCAACAACTTTCTGCGATAGAGAATTCCACAGGTTAACAACTCTCTGAGTGAAGAAGTTTCTCCTCATCTCGGTCCTAAATGGCTTACCCCTTAACCTTATTCTTCCTGCCTCTAATCTGTCCAATCCCATCAGAATTTTATGTTTCTATGAGATCCCCTCTCATTCTTCTAAACTCCAGTGAATACAGGCCCAGTTGATCCAGTCTCTCCTCATATGTCAGTCCTGCCATCCCGGGAATCAGTCTGGTGAACCTTCGCTGCACTCCCTCAATAGCAAGAACGTCCTTCCTCAGATTAGGAAATCAAAACTGAACACAATATTCCAGGGGAGGCCTCGCCAAGGCCCTGTACAACTGTAGTAAGACTTCCCTGCTCCTATACTCAAATCCCCTAGCTATGAAGGCCAACATACCATTTGCCGCTTTCACCGCCTGCTGTACCTGCATGCCAACTTTCAATGACTGATGTACCATGTTAAGATATTGGGGCAGTTGAGACATTTTGTTATGCAGTGAGTTATGATCTGGAATGCACTGCTCGGAAGGTGTAGGAAGTAGATTCAGTAGTAACTTTCAAAAGTGAATTGGATATATACTTGGATAGGAAAAATTTGCAGAGCTATGGGGGGGAAAAGCAGAGGAGTGGGACAAATTGGATAGCTCTTACAAAGAGCTGTTACAGGCTTGTTGGGTTGAATAGCCTCCTTCTGTGAGCTGCTTGCTCTGTTGGTGTGTTGTGAGGACATTGGAAAAAAAATAATTATGGTGTTTACACTAAAAATGGAGTTTGCAAATAAAACTGCCATTGCCAATAATCTTTTTCCTTGCCTGTGCTTCGCAAGCTTAATTGGAGTTTATCGGCTTTCAGTCCATGCATAGCACATCCCTTTTTACCACTAATTTTCCTGATGTGCCTTAACATGACCCCTATGGAAAACATAAGTTTTAAATAAACAGTACAGAAAGGAAAGAAAGCCAAGGGAAGAAGCTAAAATATTGAGGGGCAAAATAAAAAAAATTATTGAACCGAATCATGCAAAAAAAAAAAATGATCATGAACTGAAATTTAATAAAACAGAAATTACATAGAATGACAAAATGGGATGAACCAGAATTAGATTGTGAACTGCGGCTTATAGGACTTGATCTTGGCTTCAACCATTCTTTGTGATGGACAGTAATTACATAAATCTGTCTGCTTGAGTCAGGCTGCAAATGCTATAAGTAAATGAAGCATCTTTTTTTTTGTTTCCATCTCCATCTTTCAATTTCACTGGAAATACAGTTTTCCATTTGTTTTAATATTTAGTTAATTAGATATTGTAATATTTTATTATGACATGAAGGTACTAAATGTAACAATTTTTGATCCATCTGATAGAAAGCAGAGTATGGAGACCTTTGATTGTAACCAGGACATGTCTCTTTCTAAATCTCTTGTCATGGCAATGTAACCTTACTTCCTTCCGTATCCATTCACATTTCAGTTGGCATTCTGAACCCAAGCTCATTAATCCTATCTCTTTTTTAAAATTCTTTTGACCCCATTTGGGACTTTCACCTGTCTCGTCCCCTTTCTCTCGCCCAGTCATGCGACCTTTCATTTTTCCCTTCTTTGGGTACTTGGTTCCCCCAATCCCTAACCCAGTCCATCATTACTGCTCTACTTTTCTACTCTCCTGGGTTGAATCCCCTTGAAAAAGATCATTACTACACTGTGCTTCAGCCTTGGTTCAGTGGTTGTACCATCAGTCATAGGCTGTGGATTCAAACCCCACTTCAGAGTCATGCACTCATAATCTAGACTGATCTGCAGTGCAGTATTGGAGTGCTGCACTATTAGAGATACCGTTTTTCAGATGAGACGTTAAACCAAGTTCCCGTTAGCCTTGTCAGCTGGATGTACAAGATACAATGGCACTATTCAAAGAAGAGATGGTGAGTTGACCCGGTGTCCTGGTCAGTATTTATCCCTCAATCAACATCACTGGTCAGACTGCTTGTCTGACATCCAGGCTTGATTGAGCAGTAATTTCCTCCAGCTAAACATTGGGAAGGCACAAGCCATCATTTCCGGACCCCACTTGAAACTTTGTGCCCTTGCCACCAATTCCGTCCCCCTCTCAAGGCTGAACCAGACTGTTCACAACCTAGACGTCCTATTCTAGCTGTGTTCCTGACCCCATACCTTCACCATCACACAGACACCTACTTCCACCTCCGTAATATTGCCTGCCTCCATCCATGCCTCAGCCCATCTGCTGCTGGTATCTTCATCCCTGTCTTGTCACCTCCAGCCTTGATTATTGCAATATTCTCGTGACCAGCCAACCATCCTCCACCCTCCATGAACTTCATCTCATCCAAAACTTTGCTGCGCTTGTCCTATCTCACACCAATTTACTGTCACCCCGATCTTGCTCATCTACATTGGTCCCCAGTCCTCAAATTTCAAATTGCCGTCCTTGTGTTTAAATCCCTTAATTGTCTTGCCCCCTCTCTATCTCTATAATCTCATTCAGACTTACTGTTTCCACCAGAACTCTCCATTCCTCGGACTATTTGCTCCTTGTGCATGCCTCTTTCTTTCACTCCACCATCATCATCATCATAGGCAGTCCTTCGGAATCGAGGAAGACTTGCTTCCACTCCCAAAGTGAGTTCTTTAATGGCTGAACAGTCCGATACGAGAGCCACAGACCCTGTTACAGGTGGTAGAGACATTTGTCGAGGGAAGGGGTGGGTGGGGCTGGATTGCCATGCGCTCTTTCTGCTGCCTGCGCTTGGCCTCTTCACGCTCTTTGCGTTGAGACTCAAAGAGCTGAACAGATGCACTTTCTCCACCTCGGGCGGTCTTCGGCCAGGATCTCCCAGGTGTCAGTGGTGATGTCGCACTTTACCAGGGAGGCTTTAAGAGTGTCCTTGTAACGTTTCCGCTGCCCACCTTTGGCTCGTTTACCATGAAGGAGCTCCGTATAAAGCATTTGCTTCGGGAGTCTTGTATGTGGCCTGCCCAGCGAAGCTGATCGGGTCTGGTCAGTGCTTCAATACTGGGGATGTTAGCCTGGTCGAGGACACTGATGTTGGTGTGCCTGTCCTTCCAGGGGATTTGCAGGATCTTGCGGAGACATCATTGGTGATATATCTCCAGCGACTTGAGGTGCCTTCTATACATTGTCCATGCCTCAGATCCATACAGGAGGGCGGGTATTACTACAGCTCTGTAGACCATGAGCTTGGTGGTAGATTTGAGGGCCTGGTCTTCAAACACTCTTTTCCTCAGACGGCCAAAGGCTGCACTGACGCACCGGAGGCGATGTTGAATCTTGTCTGCCTTTGTCGATAAGAGGCTCCTGAGATATGGGAAATGGTCCAATTTGTCGAGGGCCGCGCCATGAATCTTGATGATTGGAGGGCAGTGCTGTGCGGCAGTGACCGGCTGGTGGAGGACCGTTGTCTTACGGATATTAAGCATATGGCGCATGCTTTCATATGCCTCAGTGAATACATTGACTGTATCCTAGGAGTTCAGCCTCTGAATGTGCGCAGACGCCATCTGCATACTGCAGCTTAACGACAGAGGTTGGGGTGATCTTGGACCTGGCCTGGAGGCGGCATAGGTTAAGCAGCTTCCCACTGGTTCTGTAGTTTAGGTCCACTCCAGAGGGGAGCTTGTTGATTGTGAGATGGAGCATGGTGGCAAGGAAGATTGAGAAGAGGGTTGGAGCGATGACGCAGCCCTGTTTGACCCCAGTCCGGACGTGAATTGGGTCTGTAATGGATCCGTTGGTAAGGATCACGGCCTGCATGTCATCGTGAAGCAGACGAAGGATGTTGACAAACCTTTGGGGGCATCCGAAACGGAGGAGGACGCTCCATAGTCCCTCACAGTTGACAGTGTCAAAGGCCTTTGTAAGATCGAAAAAGGCCATGTATAAGGGCTGGCGCTGCTCCCTGCATTTTTCCTGCAACTGTCGCACTGCAAAGATCATGTCTGTTGTGCCCCGTAGGGGACGAAATACGCACTGTGATTCCGGGAGGAGCTCCTCGGCCACAGGGAGAAGACGATTGAGGAGATCTCTAACAACAATTTTCCCAGTGGCTGATAGCAGGGAGATTCCCCTGTAGTTGCTGCAGTCGGACTTGTCCCCTTTTTTAAAAAATGGTCACAATCACTGCATCTCTGCGATCTCCCGGCATGCTCTCCTCCATCGAGATGAGAGAGATGAGGTCATGTATCCATGCCAACAGCACCTCTCCGCCATACTTTAGTGCCTCGGCAGGGATTCCATCCGCACCTGTAGCCTTGTTATTCTTCAGCTGTTTTATGGCTTTGCCTACCTCGTGTAATGTTCGAGTTTCACTGAGTTGGTGGCGGGTCGCATGCTGCGGGATGGAGTCGAGAACACTCGAGTCAAAGGCAGAGTCTCGATTGAGGAGATCTTCAAAGTGCTCCTTTCATTGAGCCCTGACAGCCTCGGTGTCCTTGATGAGTGTTTCCCCATTCTTGGCCAGGAGTGAGGTGGGGCCTTGGGAGTTTGGACCGTATGTGGCCTTGACTGCAGTGAAGAATCCTCATATATCGTGGCTGTCGGCCAGTTGTTGTATCTCCTGTGCTTTCACCATCCACCACCTGTTCTTTAGGTCCCGGAATTTTTGTTTGATCTGAGCCTTGAGCCATCTGTAATGTTGTTTTGCAGCTCCCGCGTTGGGTTGTTGCTTGAGGCTCAGAAATGCTTTGCGCTTGCGATCTATTAGTTCTTCGATCTCCTGATCATTTTCATCAAACCAGTCCTGATATTTTCTGGTTGAGTGACCAAGTGTCTCTTCACAGGCACTGCTTATAGAGGCCTGGAGGGAAGACCAAGTGCTATGGGCATTCAGCATCTTAGGGTCATCAAGGCACATAGGATTGGCTGTGAGGCGCTGGCTGTGTAGGGCTCTCTTAGCTGGGTCTCTCCTAAGTGCCCCGGCATTAACTTTTTTGCAGAACTGCTTCTGCTGTTCCCTCTGCTTTGGGACAATGTTAATGTTGATGATGGATCGGATTAGGTGGTGGTCCATCCAGCAGTCATCAGCTCCTGTCATGGCGCGGGTGATGCGCACATCCTTGCGATCCCTGGCTCGGACGATGACAGTCAAGCAGGTGCCAGTGTTTGGAGCGAGGGTGTTGCCACGATGCCTTGTATTTGTCCCTCTGGCGGTAATGAGGAGTTCATGTTCTAGACATTTTGTCAGGAGTAGGGTACCACTGGAGTTGGCTTTCCCTACCCCCTCTCTGCCAATCACACCTCCTCAGAGGGCTGTATCTTTGCTGACCCTGGCATTAAAATCACCCAGGAGGATCAATTTGTCACCCTTGGGGACGTGGGACAAGGATGTCTTGAGATTGGAATAAAAACCCTCTGGCCTCATCCGTTGCATCAAGTGTAGGGGCGTACGCACTGATGACTGTGGCGCATTGGTTCCGGGATAGGGTAATACGAAGAGTCATGAGGCGTTCGTAAACCCCACAGGGGAAGTCTTTGAGGCGGTCGACCAGTTCATACTTAACGGCAAAGCCGACTCCACGAAGGTGGCGTTCTGCCTCTGGTTTCCTTTTCCAGAAGAAGGTGTAACCTTCACCATGTTCCTTCAACTGGCCTTCCCCTGCCCGCCGGGTCTTGCCTAGGGCGGCAATGTCAAAACGTCTGAGTTCCCGGGCAACTATGGCGGTGCGCATTCCGGCCTGTTACTGTTGGGATTGTCCATGAAGGTCCTGCCATTCTAGGTCCCGAACTTCATACTGACGAAGTGGAAGATGCCTGTGCGTGAGTTCTTTTAACGTGGGGTGGCCATTGCACACCGGCAACCACACGGGCTTAGCTGAACAAGGTCTTGGTCCAGTGGCAAGGGGGTCCAAGACAACTGGAGACCAGGCACAGCTCTATACACCTAATTGCCTACAGAGAAGTGTTGGCTGGAAGCTCGGCGCCGCGTAGCACCATTGATGGTAGATGGCCCGTGGCTTGGTTGGGCGGCAAGCATTAAGAAGGTGACTTCCAAAGTTATTTTAAAAGTTAAAAGTTGATTAAAAAAAATTCCCAATTTGTTTAAAAAGTTTCTAAGAGTTGTTAAAAAGTCTAAGATGCAAATCAATAAGAGGTTATAAAAGTTTCCCCAATTTAAAAAGTTTCTAAAGGTTGTTAAAAAGTCAAAGATGTAGATAATAGATGTTTAAAAGTATTTCGATTAAGAGTCTAAAATGTAAGTTTTAAAAGTTCTCCCAAATTGTTTAAAAAATTTAAAAGTTTAAAAATTAATTAAAAGTTGGTTAGGAGTTTAAGACGTTGGGTTGAACGCCACCACCTCGGTCCCTTCGGCCAGTTCAGCGCCGGCCTCGGAGTCCCTTCGGCTGGTTCGGTCCCCCGGAGTCCTTTGGCAGATTCGACATTCCCCCCCCCCTCCCCCACCCAATCTGTCAGCACAATGAACAGCTGGTGTGCGACCACAGTGACACGCATGGGCAGGTGTGGAGTCCTTTCGGTCCAGGATAGAAGCGGGCCGGCACGGGGTCCCTTCAGCCCACGACAGAAGCGGCCGGCACGGAGTCACTTCGGCCTGGGACAGAAGCGGCCGGCACGGAGTCACTTCGGCCTGGGACAGAAGCGGCCGGCACGGAGTCACTTCGGCCTGGGACAGAAGCGGCTGGCACGGAGTCACTTCGGCCTGGGACAGAAGCGGCCGGCACGGAGTCACTTCGGCCTGGGACAGAAGCGGCCGGCACGGAATCACTTCGGCCTGGGACAGAAGCGGCCGGCACGGAGTCACTTCGGCCTGGGACAGAAGCGGCCGGCACGGAGTCACTTCGGCCTGGGACAGAAGCGGCTGGCACGGAGTCACTTCGGCCTGGGACAGAAGCGGCCGGCACGGAGTCACTTCGGCCTGGGACAGAAGCGGCTGGCACGGAATCACTTCGGCCTGGGACAGAAGCGGCTGGCACGGAGTCGCTTCGGCCTGGGACAGAAGCGGCCGGCACGGAGTCACTTCGGCCTGGGACAGAAGCGGCCGGCTCAGGGTCCCTTCGGCCGGCCGCTTCTGTCCCAGGCCTTCATTCCATTATTGAAGGCTGTGCCTTCAGCTGCCTATGCCACATGTTCTGGAATTCCCTCCTAAACTCCTCTGCCTCTCTATGTTCCTCTTCTCCTTTTAAGACGGTCCTTAAAATCTGCCTCTTCAACTATGCTTTCAGTCACTCCTCATATCTCCTTTGGCTTGGTGTTCTTTTCCTTAAAGCACCTTTGGACTACGCTATGTTTCTACTACACTATGTAACTGCAAATTGTTTTAAATATTTTGTCTCTTATGAGTATAATCACACATTGCCTGGTAAGTAATGGCATTGTCTTCACAACCTCACTGAGTTAAGATTCCATTGAAAAGGAAGAAAATGTAATTCAGAACAACACTAAAATTAAAAATGTCACTTAATAGCCATCAGTGCATGACATATTCTGCAGACTTTCAAATGTATGTAAATGTGTGCGGAGATTATAGAGAGGCATTATACTATGCCGCGTGGTGTTCAGGGGTTCTGGATCCAGGCACAAACTTTACCATTCTGGCCCTCATTCATAAGGCGCTGCTGTTGACTCTGCCCCGTTCCCTCAGTGTGGCTCTAAACTCCTCCCCTCAGTGCCACTGCCAGTTCCGACTACCTCCTCTAAGTGATTGATTACAGCTAGACTATGGACAGAAATTCTCAAGCTATCAAGAATTCCTGCCCATTGTGTGCAGAGAGACATTCAGTTATTTGCAATACAACCAGCAGGAAGCAGATACCAGCCACAATGTTGAGTAGACATCAGCTCGGGTTGCAGAGGGGCAAAGAGTGCTACCGGGGGGGCAGGGGGCGGAAGGAAGCCGTTCCAGACGGCGGGCGGGAGGGAGGGAACCGACCGACCGAACGCAGGGAAGCCGTTCCAGACGGCGGGGAGGGACCCAACCGACCGAACGCAGGGGGGGGGGGGAAGGAAGCCGTTCCAGACGGCGGGTGAGCGACCGAACGCAGCGGGGGGGGGGGGGGGGGAGGGGGAAGGGGAAGGGGGAAGGAAGCCGTTCCAGACAGCGGGGGGGGGGGGGGGGAAGGGGGAAGGAAGCCGTTCCAGACGGCGGGTGAGCGACCGAACGCAGCGGGGGGGGGGGGGGGGGGAGGAGGGGGAAGGGGAAGGGGGAAGGAAGCCGTTCCAGACAGCGGGGGGGGGGGGGGAGGGGGAAGGGGGAAGGAAGCCGTTCCAGACAGCGGGCGGGAGGGAACCGACCGACCAAACGCAGGGAAGCCATTCCATACGGCAGGGAGGGACCCAACCGACCGAACGCGGGGGGGGGCGAGGAAGCCGTTCCAGACGGCGGGAGGGAGGGAAGGAGACAGAAGGCTGCAGGAAGCCTCAGAAATTGAGGAGCCATTTCCCGACGGCAAAAGGGGGAGTTCGTCGGGAAACGGCTGCCTCAACTTTCTGAGGCTTCCTGCAGCCTTCTCTGTGCTGATGGCAATGTGCTTTTATTAAAAAATGTTCAAAAACTAAACAGCTACAAAGAACTACAAAAATTGCCAAGTACCAATGTTTCCTTCACACTGCGTGTGTGCGAATGCTTCAATGCGCACGCGCAGCGTTGCTGGCAGGAAAAAACTAATTTAAATAGTACCCGCCCCCTCCCACTTACAAAATCGGTGCGAGTGTAGGCTCCACCCCCCTGGGCGCCGCGCCAAACAGACAAGGAGCTGCAGGGCTCTCCAGAATCGCGAGTTTTTTTTCCGGCGCCGTTTTAGGCGCGAAAAACGGGCACCCAGCTCAGAGGGGCGCCTGTTTTTTTTCGTGTGGTAACTTGGGCCCTAAGTATGGAAGAAGAGCAAGAAGAGTGCTACATTGAACAGGTGGACTACTTGATCTTGTTTTGGGGAAAGTGGAGAGGGGAGGAATGTGCCCAAGTTTTGTATGAATGTGAAAGGATAAGGTCCTGGGTCATCCTGAGCAGGTTCCAAATGTCAATATTCAGGATTAGTCATGGTGTACATAGTACATAGTTCTTTATAGGCAGCCCGTGGGCGCAATGATGAGTGTAAATGGTCCACAAGGAGACACTGAATACCATTTGTTACCCTGTTGCAACAAAATCAGATACCCTTGTATCATTTATTTTGGTTCACATTATCCTCCATTTATTGTCAAAGCAAAATAATTGTGTAGTGTTAAACACAGTAATTTTTCTTATTTTTTTATTAATTCTCTGGATGAGGCTGGCATTTATCGTCAATCCAATGTTTCCCTGAGAAGGTGGTGATGGACCTCCTTCTGTTTGATGCAATTGAGTTGCTTGCATGGCCACTTCAGAGGGCAGTTAAAATTCAACCATGCTGGTGTGGTATTGGAGTCACAAGTAGGCCAGGCTGGGTAAGGATGTTGGGTTTCCTTCCCTAAAGGACATTAGTGAACCATTTGCATTTTTACAACAATTAGACAGCTTCATGGCCACTTTTACTGATGCCCGCTTTTAATCTAGATTTTTTTTTAAACTAAAACTACACCCAAAGCCATCTGCTAGAATATATTGTTGTGTAGATTGGACATGAAATAAGGAGTTGAGTAGCCTCTCTAAGGATGGCTATCAGATCACTTCACTATAGAGAACATTGCTGATCTTCCCGTTTATATTCGATAATTTTAGGATGTGTCATTGTAGCACTTCAATGTTGGTGCAAGTAGCCTTTGAATTTGAGTAACACTTTAATACAAGCTTAATTTAATCTCTTGCAGATGAGATGTATTTGCCACATATGAGGAAGATTGATAGTATGCTGAATGAGAACAAGAAGCGAATGATTTCCAAGTTCCCACTGGAGCCAGCGCTCAAGGTGAGAACCTTTTTAAAATCATATTTACCATTCTCTGAAAATAATGTCTTTCAGCAATATAGCTGTTGCATTCACACAAGGGTAGGTTTCTAGGACTTTAAAGAAGTAAGTTAGTGACTTCTGGTCGGACAGTATTTAGAGACAGAACACTAGTGTGGTTACTGATAGTCCTACGGTTTGTGTATTGGAATCTGGGGAAGAAAATCTGTTTAGGATTTGTTTCTGCACATTACATTGAGGTGATCATGCAACATTAATTTGACATTCTGTGATTGTCAATAACTGAAGTCCAGTTTGAAATATTTAAGCTTTCAAGTTGCAGATCAAGCATAATAAATTGTATAATTCAAAATGATCTCCACAGTTGTAAGTAATCTGCAGAAGTAACCATAGATATTTGAGAGAAATTTATTATCACCACTGTTTTAATTGTACACCACAAAATATTGCGCATTGCACAGTTTATTGCAGAAGAGATGGAGCTGAATAGACTGACGCACAAATAGTATAGTTTGGGAAATTGGGACAGAAAAATAAATTGAGTTTTTTCTTGGGGAGGTTGATACAAAATAATGAAAACTTGGAGGGAGATACAAAGCTGTAATGTGTTTTGCAGGAATTCATGTGATGACAAACCATGAGAACAACGTTTGAACAGTTTATTAAAGAATATCTCCTGGGACTATTTTATAGTCTGAGAATCTGGTCCCAGTGGTCATCATTTACTTGTTCATATTAAAAAAAAAAGATTACTCTTGTTCTAATGGAAAATCAAACTTTCCTGATTTCTCGGGAAATAAAAAGATCGGCCAATTACCAGTCTTCAATTTTTGGTGCCTCTTAATTGTGTGCACTGATGCGCAATCTCTTGGATGGCACAGTAAAATGGCTTCCTTCCTCCTTTTTACTGAGTGTGTAGCAGCAAGTTTCTGTGTCTCCATATTCTCAGATTAATTTATAAATTGTTTATTTTAATGCTTTGATCTGGAAATTGCGAGGGTTGGTCAGAAGGCATCGGTATCTTTGAGGCCACTTTTCAGTGGCACTGGTGTAATTATATTACTAAAAAAATTGGAACCTGCTGTACAGACCATCAACAATAAATCGTAAATTAACTTGTAAATGGAGATTGAAAGTACAAGGAAAATGTGTACTACATTTTTTAAATGTAGGTGATGGAAGTTAAATTAAGATGTGAGACAATGATTTTAGTTTTCATGTGAATTCTATATGAATCAACTGCAGAGATACCATGACTTGTGAGACTCCCTTCCTCGTCTATCCCCAAGAGTCTGTAAAATTGTCTGTCTTGTTCTGCCCCACATTGTTGGCCCAGCATATATATTTAATAACTTGAATATATTTTGAGAACTTTAGTTTTCTGATTATTGATGGCCTTTGTTTAGTTTTGAATTGTAGTTAAGACCTGGTGCTTTGTGGATGGAAAAACTCCTTACAGTTGACTGCCTAATCATCCAGAGGTTGCAAGTAGATTCTTCTACTCAATTGATATAGTCTACCTGCACATCATCTTTAATCTGTCCCCACACAGTAACCTCTGGAGTTTCCTAAGGATTTATTTTAGGCCCCCTTCTCTTGCTCATTTAGATGCTGCCTCTCGGGTACATCATCCACGGGTCAGCTTCCACGTGTACGCCGATGACACCCAGTACTACCTCGCCACCACTTCTCAGCCCCACAACCATCTCCATGCTGTCAAACTGCTTGTCTGATATCCAGTCTTTGATCGGTTATACTTTCCCTCAGCTAAAGACTGAAGCCATATTTTTTGGCCCTGCCGCAAATATCCTCCTTTGCCACTGACCCCTTGCTGCTCTTCAGCCACTCGCTCAAATTTAACCACATGTGCAAAACCCTGGCATTCTGTTTCACCTCAAGAAGAGCTTAAAACTCACCATTGTATTCATTATTAAGACTGCTTGTTTCCATTTTTATAGCATTACTCCTCTCCATCCTTGCCTAAGTCCCCATTGCTGAAATCCTAGCCCAAGCTTTTGTTATCTCTACACTTGATTTCTCTAATATCGTCTTTGCTGACCTCCCATCCTTCACTTCGTAAACTCCAACAGATCTAAAATGCTGTTGCCCATAGCCTGTCCCTCATGCCCATGACCTCAATCCTTGCTAGTCTACATTGGTTTCCATTCTCCCAACACATTAAATGCAAAATCCTTGCCCTTGTCTTCAAATTGCACACCAGCCACCACACGGGCTTGACAGAGCCAGGTCTTGGTCCAGTGGCAAGGGTTAACCAGGACGAGTGGAGACCAGCTCTGCTGCACGGACCCAGTGCGCCCACATATCGCACAGTGTGGGCTGGGCCCGTGCTGCCCCTGGGTCCTGTAACTATCGTCTCTCCCGGGCCCCGATCACGTCACTCTGCAGTCTCTCGCCGCTCCTGCTGTATCTGCCCATGCTCCAATCACCGACCGGGACCTTGATGACGTCACTCTTCGCTGCCATCGCCCTCCTGCACCAGTTCACGCTGTACCTTGCCGCGGTACGCTGCCCAGGGCCACCGCTCCTGTTACGCAGTCTGGCCTCATTACGCTTAGTCTCTGCACCTCCGCCAGCCTCATATTCCCTCATGTGATCCTTATTCCTAATGTTTTTTCTGCGTATGTTCTATGGTCTTTAAGTTCACAGGATGCTCTCCACTTGAGAACAGATGGTTGCTTATACCTCTTAAGCTGTGTGTGTGTTAAGAGTGGTGAGATTGTTTCAACTCTTTTGTTCCTTATTCTCTGTCCCGGTCCAAATTCAGCATCTTCTCTTGATGACAAATTCATGACAAGATAACAAGGTCTATGAAGTAACATGAAAACCCATGTTCCATTTTGAGGCACAATCAATTGGAGTGCCTTTGTGTTTCCACATTAACTTCCTAATGTATTATTGGTAAAACTGTTGTTTACTGCATTAAAGGGGACAGGAAATTCTTCTTTTATTTTCTACTTGAAGGTAGATCTGACGAAGGGTCATCGACCTGAAACGTTAACTCTATTTCTCTCTCTACAGATGCTGAGTATTTCCAGCATTTTCTATTTTTATTTCTGTTTAATATAATTGAGATTTATCTATTTCGTTGGAATACAGGTACTGCAAAATCAGGAGTAGGCAACCCTACCTGCAAAATAAAACATTTACAGTGCCATAATTTTTTTTTTGTTCTGTAGACTGCACTGGAGAATTTTCCTGAACTGACGACATGTGCCTCAGGAGCAAAGAATGGCAATCCCAATATGTCCAAAATTAAAATGAGTGGTAAAAATTACAACAAAAAAACGCTCCAGTCAGTAAAACAAAATTCTAAGGGCCAAAAGGTAAGGTCTTCTGTGAACTATCTTTAGTAAAGGGGATGTACTTTTTCCTCTATATATTGTACCATGTGTGGTCTGGGAACTGTTGAAATATTTCACAAATTTCCACCACCAATGCAGTCATAATTATTCAGATGTCGGGATTAGTATTTGCCTATTAGTTTGTCAATCTCAGACTCGCTTTCTACCATCTTCTGCTCCATCACTTAACCTCCTAAAACAATCTCCTAGCACTTATAGGTAGAAGATCAGCCATGATCTTATTGAATGGCAGAGCAGGCTCGAAGAACCGAATGACCTACTCCTCTTTTTTCTTATGTGCTTATATATTAAATGGCTCTGTTCAAAACAATCAAATTGAAGTTTAAAAGATGTCTCTTTGAAATACTTTCAAATATGTTGCATAAGCAAAATACTTGTGTGTCGTGTTTCTATTCTTTCAGACCAGCATGATTGTCTGAGGGTGAACTTGACTGTTCACAACCTTGGTGTCATGTTTGACCCCGAGATGAGCTTCCGACCACATTCTGCGCCAACACTAACACTGCCCAACTCCAACCCTGCCTCAGCTCATCTGCTGCCGAAACCTCATCCATGCCTTTGTTACCTCTAGACTTGACTATTCCAATTCACCCCTGGCCAGCCTCCAGGTTCTACCCTACATAAATTTGAGATCATCCAAATCTCTGCTGCCCATGCCCCTAACTCACACCAAGTTCCATTAACCCGTCAGCCCCCGTGCTCGCTGACCTACATTGGTTCCCGGCTAAGCAACGCCTTGATTTTTTTTTTTTAATTCTGATCCTTTTCAGAGGACTCCATGGCCTCTTCCCTCCCTATCGCTGTAATCTTGTCCAGTCCTACAAACCTCTGAACTATCAGCACTCCTAATTCTAGTCTCTTGAGCATCCCTGATTTTAATTGGTGGCCGTGTCTTCAACTCCTAAGGCCCAATGCTCTGGAATTCCCTCCCTAAATCTGTCCACCTCTCTCTCCTCCTGTAAGACATTCTTTAAATCTACTTCTTTGACCAAGTCTGCCCTAATATCTTCTGATGTGGCTCAGTGTCAAATTGTGTTTGATAACGCTCCTGTGAAGTGCCTCGGGACATTTTACTACGTTAAGAGGCACTATCTAAATGCAAGTTGTTGATTGAAGGATAAATGAAATACTCATTTATAAAATAATTTATAAAAAGAAGCACAATAAAATCCTATGAGCGACTGGCTAATCTGACACATGTAGAGAGCGTCCTGAAGGGGAGAATAGTGAAGCACTGAGCGAAATATGGACTAATAGAGAGTCAACGTAGTTTTATGGAAAATAGATCCAGACTACCAAATCTATTAGACTTATTTGAAGAGATAACTGATTTAGTGGTTAAGGGGTCTCGGTGGATATATATTTAGATTTAAGCAAAGCTTTCATTACAGTGCTGCACAGGAGATTAGTCTGCTAATTCAGAGGGATGGAAGAAGAGGGTAAACTTCTAGAGTGGATCAGAAATTGGCTCAATCAGAGGACACAATAGTTACATGTGGAGCTTCATAGAAACATAGAAAATAGGTGCAGGAGTAGGCCATTCGGTCATTCGAGCCTACACCACCATTCAATATGATCATGGCTGATCATGTAACTTCAGTACCCCATTCCTGCTTTCTCTCCATACTCCTTGATTCCTTTAGCCGTAAGGGCCACATCTAACTCCCTTTTGAGTATATCTAATGAACTGGCCTCAACAACTTTCTGTGGTAGAGAATTCCACAGGTTCACAACTCTGAGTGAAGAAGTTTCTCCTCATCTCTGTCCTAAATGGCTTACCCTTATCCTTTAGACCGTGACCCCTGGTTCTGGACTTCCCCAACATCAGGACCATTCTTCCTGCATCTAACCTGTCTAATCCCATCAGAATTTTATGTTTCGATGAGATTCCCCCTCATTCTTCTAAATTCCAGTGAATATAAGCCTAGTCGATCCAGTCTTTTTTCATATGTCAGTCCTGCCATCCCGGGAATCAGTCTGGTGAACTTTCGCTGCACTCCCTCAATAGCAAGAATGTCCTTCCTCAGATTAGGGGACCAAAACTGTACACAATATTCAAAGTGTGGCCTCACCAAGGCCCTATACAACTGCAGTAAGACCTTACTGCTCCTATACTCAAATCCTCTCGCTATGAAGGCCAACATGCCATTTGCCTTCTTCACCAGAGTGGAGGAAGTTTATTAGCAGAGTGCCTCAGATGTGCGTGCTCGAGCCATTATTGCTGATGTTGTCCATGAACAATTTGGAAGTGGGGCCAGAAACCAACCTGCCCAAGTTTATTGATGATACAAAACTGGGGTGGGAAAGGAATATGAGGAAAGTGTAAATTTGGGCATGCTTGCTTGTGCAGAGATTTTTGTTACCACAGTAAAGAAGATTTGTTTTTACATGAGGTTTCTACAAAACAACTCCAGATCTGAATCGGAGAATATGAGCCTGACTAAAGATTGGGCCTGCATTTGGAATGTAATTGTTTTTTCAGTTCTGAGAAAAAGTGAAAAGCCGTTCCATAATACTACTTGACAGTACAAACTGAGACATGTATCTGTCTTACCATTTGAGACTGCACCACCAAAGTATATCTATTTTCTCTGTGCACTTCGCTCCTGTTCTTCCCCTGAAATTGCCTTTGTTTTCTGCATCATCAAAATTAAAATTGATCCTATACCTACTATAATAATGCAAAAAACAAATTATTCTTATTTACAGAAGAAAGTGCATAAATAACTTTTTTTTTTGTTCTCATCCAAAAGACCAAGTCTTAGCCAGGTTCCACACAACTATTACCATGAGCCAGACAGTTGAAACAAAGTCTGGGATGGGCACTATTTTGCTTTTATTATAAGTCATTCTGTATTATTCTGTCCTCTGCTGTTTATTTCAATAAGCTGAATTCACCTGTGTGTTGACTGTTACCAATAGCTTTAATGGTAGAACTGTAATTATATGGAGGTCTGAGTGTAGCAATTGGGTTTATGTAGGAATATTTTTTCCATTGTGATAATTTGGAATGCCTAGAACTATGATTTTTATTTAATTGTTTCATATAAATTTGAAAGAGAAGTAATTATCAATTGGCATCCCTCCTTTTTGAAGCTTCTGTAAACCCTGAGTCAGTACTGCAGCCACTCTTGATGGTTGTTCAGGGCAGGATCCCATAACCTGAGGTGCATGTGTATTTTCTTTTGGAGCGAATGATACAAGCAGCATCGATTAAAAGGATGTCTGCTTTTTTAGGTTATGTACTTAGGAAGAGAACTGGCCATCGGATGCTGACTTCATTTTCTTTTTGCTGGACTCCTCACCCCTCCCTCCCCCACCATAGCTGACTCAGAAATTCTCTGTCCAAAAATCCTCCCTGTTTAAGCAATTCTCCAAAATCTGTCCTTATTTCAGATGAGAATATGGGAAATAGTCAATGGGATATGCCTTCCAAGGTACATATTTTTCGAATAGCTAGATAACTATTGAGTTTATTTAAATAATTGATTGTGAAGCTGGGAATCCGTGGTGCTTTATTCGATCATGTAATGCTGAAGATGGGGTAAACAGAAAATGTGGCAAAGAAGCCTGAACTATTTCATATTATAGTTTCAATTACTTCCCACTTAAGTTGTTCAGGTAATAACATAAAGAATAAAAGCTCATCTAATGTTTGCCATCCCAATGCTGATACTATCTGATCCAATTTTAGAAAATCAGTTTAATACTTTCTACTGATTTTTTTAAATTTGTTCTGTATTTTAAACTTAGGAGTTTACTGTAGATCAAGAGAAATTGCAGTGCTGTACTTTATATCACACTCTTCATCACTATAAATATCACATCTACCTGATATGCAAGAAAGAGGTGAGTATTTTACATTCTGCAACATTTAGTACTTGGTTGGATTCATATTTTATTAAATTGCAACAAGCTAAAGTAGATCCTGGGGTAATTTTATAAATCCTGCATTTAAAACTTGAAGCACATGTGCAATCCAGCACTTGTTCAAAGATGTATTCTTCCTTTCTTTCTTAGATTTTGGTCCATCCTTTCACAGCACAGTTCTTTCATAATGTATGTTTGCTGCAAGTTAGTACTGTAAATTAAATAAAGTGTAGAAATCCCACTGAGACTCCTTTTTTGTGGTGGCTGTAAATATAATTGATCTGAAAAAGATTTAGTATACATAATTTGCTAACAACAAATGGTAACCGTCGGGGTGCATCCATATTTTGTCTACCTAATATTTTGATATTGTTACATTGAATGGAAGTAAGTTGATTTACCAAAACTTTTGCACTTTTTTTTTTAAGTATTCATCGATGCAAAATCAATCTGTTGTACACATTCCTTAAACCTTCCAATGTTTTTTTCAACTATTCTTTGGACAGGCTGCTTCCATCCTAAAACAGAATAAAGATCTAGGCCAAGTTGAAACAATCCAGCAATGTATGGAAAATGAGAAATGGGTGGAGGACCTCTTTGAAAAATTTGGTGACCTTCTGACACAAGCACAGCAGAAGTGTTTATAATGTACATATGAGATTTTTCAACAGTCTTGTCTATGGCACTAATAAAATATCATGGGGACATACTGAAATGAACTTTAGCATCCCTAGTGATGCTAGACTAAGCTTGTAATAGTGGCACTCATGGGCTCTGATGGACCTTGTATTTTGGCCCATAGCTAAGTGGTCGTGGTGGCCAAGAAAACACATTTTGGCGTTGGGAGTATATTAATTATGTCTGTAACCACATTTTTATGATGGCCAATGTTTTTGATTTATTTGTATTCTGTGAACTTGAGGTATTGAGTAACATTTATTTCCAAAAAATAGAAAAAACATTTTTTTTAAACCTTTTGTGACCGATCAAAATGGCAAGGCATGCACTAAGTATATTATGATTTTCTTTATTAATGTAGTTTAAACACTTTAGGGAACTGTTTTGTTTTGTTCAACAAGAAATGCTTTACATTTGATTTACATGCCTCCGACTGACCTACAAGATGAGGAAGGCAGAGGCCAACAGTATCTTTCTAATGTCTGCCTCCCAAATTTCCATACAGATTGTAAAGAAAGTTGGTGTGTCATGACATTCTTTACAGAAAATTTGCCATCAGAAAATATATAATTTTTGTTGCTTTTCAGACTCCTTTTACTAAAAAAAAAGTTCAGGAAACTGGACGTGGAGTTGGTGCAATCCTATGGCTATTTGTGTCAATTCTGATAATGAAAATGTGATGAACACATCTATTTTCCCTGTTTTGAAGAAAAATTATTTTGCCTTTATACCCATATTTCTTTTTTTTTAAATGTACATTTTATCATCAATAGTTGTATTTTTCAGAGAAAATATTGTGGTTTGAATTATGTTCATGTATCTTTGTAATACACTTTGCATTGTTTCCAGTAAATTCTTTTCCTTTATATGTTGATCACACATTGTATACTTTATATACTGAGGTAAACTACTATTTCTGTTTTCCTGTTAATACAAGTTTGCTTCAGTGTTTACCAGATATGCATATTGGACTAGTTTTGCCTTTTAAGTGTAGCTGTGTTACACATTGCAATTATTTTCTGATACATGAAAATAAATTTCCTACTAAACCTAATGCCAAAAAGATCCATCTTTATATTGTACCATGATAGATGTTTAACAATATATACAGTACATTTGTAAAAGTAGTTTAATTCCACTAATTTGACTGTTACTATGGATAATGTTTTCTAGAATACTGTCACCATGGTAGTTTATCTTCTGCTCTAGTTGTTGCTTTCCATTCTGTGAACGAAAATGTTTTACTCTACCGAACTAACTCTTAAACTGATTTTTTTTTAAATTCCTCTTCCCATATTGCTCATTTCTTCAGTTGTGGTTGTAAATCATTACTGCTATACATTCCGTAAATTTCAGAAGCAATGTTGCCAAACTATTTCCTGTAAAATATTTTAGTGCCGTTTTATTAAGTCCATGCTGAGAATGGAACACTTTTCTACAAAACAGCCATTAAGAGGCAAATTATGTTTTTTCCCCCGGAACTACCCAGTTACCTGAATGGAAGTCATCCTTTTGCAATTTTGTTTTTGCCGCTTTTTTATTTTTAATAACCTGTGCAATCATTTGCTACCACTAGATTTTGCTCCCAAACTTTGTTAATACTAATTGATCTGTGGCTTTGCATATAGGAATTCAAGACTAAGTGTAGTCGTCAGGTGAACTGGAGTTAGAGGGTGGGGGATATTTGAATCATAGTGTGCAGATGTAATTCATTTTGAACTGCCCAAAAATCAGTTACTCAATGGAAACTAGCGCTTTATTTGTAGAAATTTTTTTATTTTTGGCATATATAGCAATAGCAGTAAAGTGCTACTAAGTCAACATATGCCCCAAAAATGTAGAATTCTTGATACACTGTTTGAAGCATGGTATTTCCAAGAACCCCAGTCTAAAAATCTGTTTTCAATTAATCCCATCAGTATAACAAGTGTAACTGAGGTTTTTTAAGTTGTAAGTAGTGTATTTAATATCTTTGTTCTTTTATTATCACTGGAGATCTCCATCTTTTTAAAAGTTTTGCTTAGGGCACAGAGACTATTGTAAATAATTGGTGAGACAGTTGATACTGGAACTCTTGTGTTAGACATGACTTGGTTTTTCTTTTTTTAGTTTAATACAATGTCAGTCACTTGGCTCTCTTTCCTCCTGAGGCATATGGACCTTTAGCACTAAAGTTTACAACATCCCACAGTGACATCTAGTGATGAAAAAACTTATATGACAGAAATGCCATCTGAATGAGCTTTGGATTTGAACATAAGAAATAGGAGCAGGAGTCGGCCATCTGGCCCCTCGAGCCTGCTCCGCCATTCATGGCTGATCTGATTTTGGCCTCAACTCCACTTTCCTGCCCTCTCCCCATAACCCTTGATTCCCTTATCTTTCAAAAATCTGTCAATCTCCACCTTAAATATATTCACTGACCCAGCCTCCACAGCTCTCTGGGGTAAAGAATTCCAAAGATTCACGACCCTCAGAAGAAATTCTTCCTCATTTCCATTTTAAATGAGCGACCCCTTATTCTGAAACTATGTCCTCTAGTTCTAGATTCCCCCACGAGGGGAAACATCCTCTCTGCATCTATCTTGTCGAGCCCCCTCAGAATCTTACACGTTTCAATATGATCAGCTCTGTCTTCTAAACTCCAATGAGTATAGGCTCAACCTGATCAATCTTTCTTCATATGACAACCCCTTTTTCTCAGGAATCAACCATGTGAATCTTCTCTGAACTGCCTCCAATGCAAGTATATCCTTCCTTAAAAATAAGGAGACCAAAACTGTATTGAGTACTCCAGATGTGGTCTCACCAAAACCCTGTACAGTTGTAGCAGAACTTCCCTACTTTTATACTCCAACCCCCTTGCAATAAAGATTTAGGTGATAGCAGAATATACTTTTTACTTCCATAATTTTTCACGTTTTATTTTTCAACAACAACTTGAATTTATATAATGCTGTTAACGTGGTAAAATGTTCCAAGGTTCTTCACCAGAATGTAACCAGACAAAAATTGACACCAAGCCAAAGACTGAGATATTGGGACAGGTGATTTAAAAGATAGGTTTTTAGGAGCGTAAGAAAGGAAGAGAAAGAGGCAAAGAGGTATAGGGAGGGAATTTGGCCCCTCTAGTCTGTTCCACCATTCAGTAAGATCATGGCTGATCTTCCACTTGCCTGCACTATCCCTATATCCCTTGATTCCCTTAATATCCAAAAATCTATCGATCTCTGTCTTGAATATACTCAACGGCTGAGCCTCCACAGCCTTTTGAAGTAGACAATTGAAAAGATTCACCACCCTCTGAGTGAAGAAATTTCTCCTCACCTCAGTCCTAAATGGAGTCCTTATTCTGAGACTGCATCCCTGGTTCTAGTCTCCCCAGCCAGGGGATACATCCTCCCTCATCTACCCTGTCAAGGGGCGTGACCATGGAGAGATTTGAATACGAAGATGAGAATTTAAAATTGAGGGGTTGGGTGTACCGGGATCGTGAAAAACTCCCAAGAGGCTATCACTAGGTGAGCAGTCTGGTGGCAAATAATCCATGTAGCACAATAATCAAATTTGTGTTTTTTTGTATGTAACCAGATAAAAATTGACAACAAGCCAAAGGGTGTCATTTTGCTTAAGTGAGGTATATATGTTTTTGTATAAACAGGATATTTTCAAATTCAGTGTCAAAATGTGAAGTAATACATTTGGGAAAAGAAATGCACCTTAAGTGATAAGATTTGAAATGGAGTAGAGGGACTGTGGTGTGCAGAGAGATAAAACAACTGAACTTTCACTTATTCTGATGAAAGGTCATCGACTTGAAACGTCAACTTTGTTTCTCTCTCCACAGATGCTGCCTGATCTGAACTGAATATTTCAAACATTTTCTATTTTTTTTCATTTTTCCAGCACTTTTCATAATTTCCCAAAGTGCTTCACGGCCAATGAAGTACCTTTTGAAGTGTAGACACTGTTGTAAGGAATTGCAGCATCCAAATTACTCAAGGTCCGACTAAGAGTGCTTTGTTTTTAAAACGCAGCAAATCATTGCCCCTCAATGTATCAAGCTACTGAAACCACAATCAATTGGGGTCGTGTTACTGATGTCAATGCAACATCATTAATGGTAATAGGACCGCATTTTGATTGTGGTGTTAGTAACTGACACTTTAAGGTCATATATAATTTAGTTGATCATATAGATAATTGGCAGATGTATATCCAGTTGGGCAGTGCAAAGCTTAATGCAGAAAATGACCTTGATACTTGATATAAAAATATATATAAATGCCTGAATTTTTGAGAGAAACTGACATCATTGATGATCTCTCTAGAAATTGTAACCATGAAAGATTGAAATGGACAAGGAATTTATTCAGCCACTCCAGCTTATTAGCCGGGAGGGAAAACACAGTAATCCCTCCAACTATTAAATGATTCCCAAACTTTTTATTCTTACACTACTGTGAAAACAACCATGTTGTGATCACTTTTTAATATGAGGAACTTCTTTATCAATCACAACTTTGCCTTTCACCAGTTTGACCCTGTACACCATATCCCACTATCACCATTTAAAAGAAAGAACTTGCATTTCTTACCATGCCTCTCAAACTTCCAAACTGCTTCATGTACAATGGAGTTTGAAGCACAATCACTGTTATGTAGGTAAACATGAAGCAAAGTCCTGCAAATTAGATTATTGGCCAATTAATTTTTGGTGGTGTTGGTTGAAGAATAATATAAACAAAGCAGGACCTTAGTTCAATGCCTTACTTGAATACATTTCTGACATGGTAACACATTCTCAGTACATTACATTCCTACATTACAATAGTGACTCCACTTCAAAAGTACTTCATTGACCGTAAACTGCTTCAGGTCACTCTGAGGTATTGAAAGGCAAACATCTTTCAGTACTACACTGACATGTCACTGAGATTCTGTGCTCCCTTTCCCATTGAAGTTGTGTTTTGGGTTTATCTTTTCTGTATTGTTGCCTATCTTCTCAAAAAAAACCACTCTTTACCCCTCTGTCCTTGCAAACTACCACCCCATCTCCAACCTCCCTTTCCTCTCAAGTCCTTGAATGTGCTGTTGGTTCCCAAATCCGTGCTCATCTTTCCCACAACTCCAATGTTTAAACCTCCCCAATCAGATTTCGACCCTGTCACGGCATTAAAATGGCCCTATTTAAAGTCATAAATACCATTCCATGTGACTGACATTATCATTCCTCATCCTTCTTGACTTTTTTTTGCAGCCTTTGACACGATTGACCACATTATCTTCCTACAATGCCTCTTCTCCATTGTTCAGATAATTGGGACTGCACTAGCCTGGTTCCACTCTAACCTATTCAGTCCTAGCCAGACAATCTCCTGCAATGGTTTCTCTTCCCGTTCCTGCAACATTACTTCTGGAGTCTCCCCAGGGCCTATCCATGGCCCCTCCTATTTCTCAACATGCTGCCCTTCGGCATCATCCGAAAATAGGTCTGGTTCCACGTGTACGTTGGTGACATCCAGCTCTACTTCACCATCATCTCCTCTGACTTCACCTCACTGCTTCTGTCTTGTCAGATTGCTTGTCTGACAGCCAGTCCTAGATCAGCCAAAATTGCCTCCGATTAAACATTGGGACGACCCAATTAAACATTGTCTTCATCCCCCGGCACAAACACTTCCCTAGCTACCCTTCCCCTGGTGACTGTCTTGGGCTGAACCAAACTGGTTTCACCCTTGCTGTCCTATTTGACCCCGAGCCGAGCTTCCGACTCCATAGCCTCTCCATCACAAAGGTTGCCTACTGCCATCTCCATAATATCGTCTGTCTCCGCCCGTACCTCAGCCCATCTGCTGAAACCCTCATCTGTTCTTTTGTCATCACCAGACTTGACTATTACAATGCTTTCCTGGCCAGTCTCCCATCTTCCACCCTCCATAAACTTGAGTTCATCCAAAATGCTGTTGCTTCTATCCCAACTCTCACCAATTCCCATTCACCCATGTGCTTGCTGACCTATGTGAGTTCCTGATCCAGCAACACCTCAATTTTAAAATTCTCATCTCATTTTCAAATCCATCTATGGCCTTATCCCTTCCTTTCTCTCTCTGCCACCAGCCCCACATCCCTCCCTCCAACTCTGACCTGTTGTAAATCCCCAACATCCTTAGACCCACCATTGACAGCTGGCCCCAAGCTGTCCAATTCCTCCCTAAATCCTTTTACCTCCCTTCTAAGGCACTCCTTAAAACCTACCTCTTTGGCCAATTTTTTGGTCACCTGTCCAAATATCTCTTTTAGCATGGTGTCAATTTTTGTCTGATTACATTCCTGAGGAACCTTGAGACATTTTAGTACATTAAAGATACTATATAAATGCAAGTTGTTACCGATCTCTCAAAAAAATTTCCTTATTAACATTATTTCAAGGATGCAGAACCCAAGTTTCTCTCATGTAAGTGATCATGCAATATGATTATCAGTTATTTTTTTCTGAAACTTCCTTTCAGTTTATTATAAGCACCTGCAGTCTCCTGTCTTTAAAACCCTCATTTCATCATATAGATCAGATCCAACTGGCTTAGTTTTCCCAAATGGTAGAATAGCACTAACTGAACTGCTTTGGCATTTATACCATCGTCTTTTGAGATGGATGGTTGCTATCTAAAACAGCGGTAACCTAAGTTTGTCAGGAGTGGCTGGTTTTAACAGCCTGTGGTTTTAATTTTGCTTGCGGAAGCTGATCGTTACATTCGGATTGACAAGTTTTTCCAAAATCGTTCTCAATCTAGCAACTATGTCCCGCTCCTGAGCTGTTCTTCCAATCATCGATAATCCTGTTAAGACTTTCAAGCAGAATGTATTATCCTACATTTCTCGAATGTTAATACTTTCAAACAGAATGCATTATCTGTAATGCTGCCCTCAATTTGCCATTACACAAATTAAATACCTTGTTTTCTCTCATTCTCAGGATAAATAGATCCGAGTTACCAACATGAGTCTTGGATTATTGCCACGGGAAAAGCACGAGATATTTGCTTGTGCTAAGTGCTTGATTCTACACCCCTATTTATAGTGTAATTCACATTCTAAAACCAACCAAAGTTAAAATAAAATTTGGTTTGTGATGTGGTAATATCCTGTGATAACAGCAGTTTCTCTCTCCCCCACGACTGAAATAGTTTAACTGTGCTATTGGTTTCACGATTTATAATTGTTCCTTTTTT
Organism: Pristiophorus japonicus; assembly: GCF_044704955.1. NCBI lineage: Eukaryota > Metazoa > Chordata > Chondrichthyes > Pristiophoridae > Pristiophorus > Pristiophorus japonicus. The sequence continues at coordinate 119,316,620 of NC_091990.1, forward strand.
AAATTTTGCTACTGTTTGGAAGAGTAGGGAAGCTCTCCCCGGTGTCCTGGTACCAATATTTATCCCTCAATCAACATCACTCAAAAAACCCCAGATTATCTGATGATCGCATTGCAGTTTGTGGGAGCTTCCTCTGAGCAAATTGGCTTGTCTGACCCTGGTGGAGCAAATGATGACCTCCGGCACACTTGAGACCTTCCAAGACTGGTGGGCATCAAAGGGACTGGAGTCTATCATCGCCTCGGGGAATAGTATTTTACTTTAATTTAAGTTTCATTTTAATTTTTGGTTGTTACAGTCCTTATTTCACCCATCACCCCTGTGCCCGCTGACCTGCATTGGCTCCTGGTTTAGCAACGCCTTACAAGAAATAGGAGCAGTAGTAGGCCATTTGATCTCTCGAGCCTGCTCTGCCATTTAATAAGATCATGGCTGAACTGATCATGGACTCAGTTCCACTTCCCTGCCTGCTCCCCATAACCCTTTATTCCTTTATCGTTCAAAAATCTATCTATCTCTGGGAAAAACTCAATGACCCAGCCTCCATAGCTCTGGGGCAGAGAATTCCACAGATTTACAACCCTCAGAAGAAATTCCTCTTCATCTCGGTTTTAAATGGGCAGCCCCTTATTCTGAGACTATACCACCTAGTTTTAGTTTCCCGAGTGGAAATATACTCTGCATCCTTGTCCAGCCCTCTCGTTATCTTAGATGTTTTGATAAGATAACACCTCATTCTTCTGAACTCCAATGAGTATAGGCCCAACCTACTCAAGCTATCTTCATAAGTCAACCCCCTCATCTCCGCAATCAACCTAGTAAACCTCTGAACAGCCTCCAATGCAAGTATATCCTTCCTTAAATACGGAGAGCAAAACTACACGCAGTACTCCAGGTGTGGCCTCTCCCTGTACAATTGTAGCAGGACTTCTTTGCTTTAAACTGTTCCCCCTTGCAATAAAGGCCAACATTCGATTTGCCTTCCTGATTATTTGCTGTACCCAGATACTAACTTTTTGTGTTTCATGCACAAGGACTCCTAGGTCCCTCTGTACTGAAGCACTTTGCAATTTTTCTCCATTTAAATTCTAATCTTTTCTAATTTTTTTTCAGCCAAAGTGGATAACCTCCTACATTATATTCCATCTGCCAAATTTTTGCCTTCTCACTTAGCCTGTCAATATCCCTTTGCAGATTTTTTGTGTCCTCACAATTTGCTTTCCCACCCATCTTTGCAACAAACTTGACTACACTCGGTCCCTTCATCCAAGTCATTGATCTAGATTGTAAATAGTTGAGACCCCAACACCGATCCTTGCAGCACCCCACTTGTTACTAACAACCGGAAGATGACTTATTTATCCCGACTCTGTTAGTTAGCCAATCCTCAATCCATGATATATTAGCCCCAACACCATGAACTTTAATTTTGTGCAGTAATCTTTTATGTGGTATCTTATCGAATGCCTTCTGAAAATCCAAATACACTAGATCCACTGGTTCCCTCATCCACCATGCTCGTTACATCCTCAAAGAACTGCTGCAAATTTGATTTTCCTTTCATAAAACCATACAGACTCTGCTTGATTGAATTATAGAAACATAGAAAATAGGTGCAGGAGTCAGCCTTCTTCAATGAGTTCATGGCTGAACATGCAACTTCAGTACCCCATTCCTGCTTTCTCTCCATACCCCTTGATCCCCCGAGTAGTAAGGACTACATCTAACTCCTTTTTGAATATATTTAGTGATTTCGCCTCAACAACTTTCTGTGGTAGAGAATTCCACAGGTTCACCACTCTCTGGGTGAAGAAGTTTCTCCTCATCTCGGTCCTAAATGGCTTACCGCTTATCCTTAGACTGTGACCCCCTGGTTCTGGACTTCCTCAACATTGGGAACATTCTTCCTGCATCGAACCTGTCTAAATCCGTCAGAATTTTAAACGTTTCTATGAGATCCCCTCTCATTCTTCTGAACTCCAGTGAATACAAGCCCAGTTGATCCAGTCTTTCTTGATATGTAGTAACACCTTTCTGCCCCTGTACTCAAATCCCCTCGCTATGAAGGCCAACGTACCATTTGCTTTCTTAACCGCCTGCTGTACCTGCATGCCAACCTTCAATGACTGATGTACCATGACACCCAGGTCTCGTTGCACCTCCCCTTTTCCTAATCTGTCACCATTCAGATAATAGTCTGTCTCTCTGTTTTTACCACCAAAGTGGATAACCTCACATTTATCCACATTATACTTCATCTGCCATGCATTTGCCCACTCACCTAACCTATCCAAGTCACTCTGCAGACTCATAGCATCCTCCTCGCAGCTCACACTGCCACCCAACTTAGTGTCATCCACAAATTTGGAGATACTACATTTAATCCCCTCGTCTAAATCATTAATGTACAATGTAAACAGCTGGGGCCCCAGCACAGAACCTTGCGGTACCCCACTAGTCACTGCCTGCCATTCTGAAAAGTACCCATTTACTCCTACTCTTTGCTTCCTGTCTGACAACCAGTTCTCAATCCACGTCAGCACACTACCCCCAATCCCATGTGCTTTAACTTTGCACATTAATCTCTTGTGTGGGACCTTGTCGAAAGCCTTCTGAAAGTCCAAATACACCACATCAACTGGTTCTCCCTTGTCCACTCTACTGGAAACATCCTCAAAAAATTCCAGAAGATTTGTCAAGCATGATTTCCCTTTCACAAATCCATGCTGACTTGGACCTATCATGTCACCTCTTTTCAAATGCGCTGCTATGACATCCTTAATTATTGATTCCATCATTTTACCCACTACCGATGTCAGGCTGACCGGTCTATAATTCTCTGTTTTCTCTCTTCCCTCCTTTTTTAAAAAGTGGGGTTACATTGGCTACCCTCCACTCCATAGGAACTGATCCAGAGCCTATGGAATGTTGGAAAATGACTGTCAATGCATCCGCTATTTCCAAGGCCACCTCCTTAAGTACTCTGGGATGCAGTCCATCAGGCCCTGGGGATTTATCGGCCTTCAGTCCCATCAATGTGCCCAACACAATTTCCCGACTAATAAGAATTTCCCTCAGTTCCTCCTCCTTACTAGACCCTCTGACCCCTTTTATAACCGGAAGGTTGTTTGTGTCCTCCTTAGTCAATACTGAACCAAAGTACTTGTTCAATTGGTCTGCCATTTCTTTGTTCCCTGTTATGACTTCCCCTGAGTCTGACTGCAGGGGACCTATGTTTGTCTTTACTAACCTTTTTCTCTTTACATATCTATAGAAGCTTTTGCAGTCTGTCTTAATGTTCCCTGTAAGCTTCCTCTCGTACTCCATTTTCCCTGCCCTAATCAAACCCTTTGTCCTCCTCTGCTGAGTTCTAAATTTCTCCTAGTCCCTGGGTTCGCTGCTATTTCTGACCAATTTTTATGCCACTTCCTTGGCTTTAATACTATCCCTGATTTCCCTTGATAGCCACGGTTGAGCCACCTTCCCTTTTTTATTTTTACGCCAGACAGGGATGTACAATTGTTGTAGTTCATCCATGTGGTCTCTAGATATCTGCCATTGCCCATCCACTGTCAACCCCTTAAGTATCATTCGCCAATCTATCCTAGCCAATTCATGTCTCATACCTTCAAAGTTACCCTTCTTTAAGTTCTGGACCATGGTCTCTGAATTAACTGTTTCATTCTCCATCCTAATGTAGAATTTCACCATATTATGGTCACTCTTCCCCAAGGAGCCTCACACAACAAGATTGCTAATTAATCCCCTCTCATTACACAACACCCAGTCTAAGATGGCCTCCCTCCCTAGTTGGTTCCTCAACGTATTGGTCTAGAAAACCATCCCTTATGCGCTCCAGGAAATCCTCCACCATATTGCTTCCAGTTTGGTTAGCCCAATCTATATGCATATTAAAATCACCCATGATAACTGCTGCATCTTTATTGCATGCACCCCTAATTTCCTGTTTGATGCCCTCCCCAACATCACTACTACTGTTTGGAGGTCTGTACACAACTCCCACTAATGTTTTTTGCCCTTTGGTGTTCTGCAGCTCTACCCATATAAATTCCACATCATCCAAGCTAATGTCCTTCCTAACTATTGCATTAATCTCCTCTTTAACCAGCAATGCTACCCCACCTCTTTTTCCTTTTAGTTTATCCTTCCTGAATGTTGAATACCCTTGGATGTTGAGTTCCCAGCCCTGATCATCCTGGAGCCACGTCTCTGTAATCCCAATCACATCATATCTGTTAACATCTATTTCAGCCACCTTATTACGGATACTCCTTGCATTAAGACACAAAGCCTTCAGGCTTGTTTTTTTAACACCCTTTGTCCTTTTAGAATTATGATGTAGTGTGGCCCTTTTTGTTTCTTGCCTTTGTTTACTCGGCCTTCCACTATTGCTTTTTACCTTTCTACCATCTGTTTCTGACTCCATATTACTTTGCCCTGTCTCATTGCATAAGTTCCCATCCCCCTGCCACATTAGTTTAAACACTCCCAAACTGCATTAGCAAATGTTACCCCTAGGACATCAGTTCCAGTCCTGCACAAGTGCAGACCGTCCCTTTTAGACGAGGGGATTAAATGTCGTATCTCCAAATTTGCGGATGACACTAAGTTGGGTGGCAGTGTGAGCTGCAAGGAGGATGCTATGAGGCTGCAGAGTGACTTGGATAGGCTAGGTGAGTGAACAAATGCATGGCAGATGAAGTATAATGTGGATAAATGTGAGGTTATCCACTTTGGTGGTAAAAACAGAGAGACAGACTATTATCTGAATGGTGACAGATTAGGAAAAGGGGAGGTGCAACGAGACCTGGGTGTCATGGTACATCAGTCATTGAAGGTTGGCATGCAGGTACAGCAGGCGGTTAAGAAAGCAAATGATATGTTGGCCTTCATAGAGGGGATTTGAGTATAGGGGCAGGGAGGTGTTACTATAGTTGTACAGGGCCTTGGTGAGGCCACACCTGGAGTATTGTGTACAGTTTTGGTCTCCTAACTTGAGGAAGGACATTCTTGCTATTGAGGAAGTGCAGTGAAGGTTTACCAGACTGATTCCTGGGATGGCGGGACTGACATATCAAGAAAGACTGGATCAACTGGGCTTGTATTCACTGGAGTTCAGAAGAAGGAGAGGGGATCTCATAGAAACGTTTAAAATTCTGACGGGTTTAGACAGGTTAGATGCAGGAAGAATGTTCCCAATGTTGGGGAAGTCCAGAACCAGGGGTCACAGTCTAAGGATAAGGGGTAAGCCATTTAGGACCGAGATGAGGAGAAACTTCTTCACCCAGAGAGTGGTGAACCTGTGGAATTCTCGACCACTGAAAGTTGTTGAGGCCATTTCACTAAATATATTCAAAAAGGAGTTAAATGTAGTCCTTACTACTAGGGGGATCAAGGGGTATAGCGAGAAAGCACGAATGGGGTACTGAAGTTTAATGTTCAGCCATGAACTCATTGAATGGCGGTGCAGGCTTGAAGGGCCGAATGGCTTACTCCTGCACCTATTTTCTATGTTTTGTACAGGTCCCACTTCCCCCAGAACTGGTTCCAATGTCTCAGGAATTTGAATCCCTCCCTCTTGCACCACTGCTCAAGCCACGTATTTATTCTAACTATCCTGCTCTCTCTACTCTGATTAGCATGTGGCACTGGTAGCAATCCAGAGATTACTACCTTTTGAGGTCCTACTTTTTAATTTAACTCCTAGCTCCCTAAATTCAGCTTGCAGAACCTCTTCCCGCTTCTTACCTATATCGTTGGTACCTATATGTACCATGACAACTGGCTGTTCACCCTCCCTCTCCAGAATGCTCTGCAGCGGCTCCGAGACATCCTTGACCCTTGCACCAGGGAGGCAACATACCATTCTGGAGTCTCGGTTGCGGTCGCAGAAACTCCTATCTATTCCCCTTACAATAGAGTCCCCTATCACTATAGCTCTCCCACTCTTTTTCCTGCCCCTTTGTGCAGCAGAGCCACCCATGGTGCCATGAACCTGGCTGCTGGTGTCTTCCCCTGGTAAGGCATCTCCCCCAACTGTATCCAAAACGGTATATGCTTTTCCAAATGTTCTGTTACTGCTGCCTTAATAATGGACTCCAGCATGTTCCCAACGACAGATGTTAGGCTAACCAGTCTATAGTTTCCTGCTTTCTGTCTGCTTCCTTTATTAAATAGGGGTGTTACGTGTTGGTTTTTCGATCCGCTGGGACCTCCCCTGAATCCAGGGAATTTTGATAGGTTACAACCAATGCCTCGATTTCCAAATTTTCATTTTTGTTTTCAAATTCCTCCATGGCCTCGCTCCTCCCTTTCTTTGTAATCTCATCCAGCCCCACAACCCCCTGAGATGTCTGCGCTCCTTTAATTCTGCCCCTTGAGTATCCCTGGTTATAATCACTCAACCATTGAAGGCCGTGCTTTCTGTTGCCTATATCCAAGCTCTGGAATTCCCTGCCTATACCTCTCTCTCTTTCCTCCTTTTAAGATGCTCCTTAAAACCTACCTCTTTGACTAAGCTTTTAGTCACCTACACAAATTCCTCCTTAGTGGCTCTGTGTTAGTTATTTTTTGTCTGTGAAGCGTCTTGGAGCGTTTTGCTTCATTAAAGGTGCTATATAAATACAAATTGTTGCTGTTGTTCCCCTTTATAAAGTGAGGTTATCCACTTTGGTGGCAAAAACAGGAAGGTGGCATATTAGGAAAAGGGGAGGTGGAATGAGACCTGGTACATCAGTCATTGAAAGTTGGCATGCAGGTACAGCAGGCAATGAAGAAGGCAAATGGCATGTTGGCCTTCATAGCGAGAGGATTTGAGTATAGGACCAGGGAGGTTTTGTTGCAGTTGTACAGGGCCTTTGTGAGGCCACACCTTGAATCTTGTGTACAGTTTTGGTCATTCTTGCTATTGAGGGAGTGCAGTGAAGGTTCACCAGACTGATTCCTGAGATGGCAGGAATGACATAAGAAAGACTGGATCGACTAGGCTTATATTCAGTGGAATTTAGAAGAATGAGAGAGGATCTCATAGAAACATATACAATTCTGATGGGCTTGGACAGGTTAGGTGCAGGAAAAAATGTTCCTGATGTTGGGGAAGTCCAGAACCAGGGGTCACAGTCTAAGGATAAGGGGTAAGCCATTTAGGACTGAGCCATTTAGGACTGAGCTAAGGAGAAACTTCTTCACTCAGAGAGTTATGAACTTGTGGAATTCTCTACCACAAAAAGTTGTTGAGGACAGTTCGTTAGATATATTCAAAACTTGAGTTAGATGTGGCCCTAAAGGGATCAAGGGGTATGGAGAGAAAGCAGGAATGGGATACTAAAGTTATGCTCATATTGAATGGTGGTGCAGGCTCGCAGGGCCGAATGGCTAACTCCAGCACCTATTTTCTATGTGAATTTTAAAATTGGCAATTGGCAGCAAGAAGTGAGCATATTGCCTTGTCGCGTCTCCTGCATTCTAATAGTGATCACACTTAAAAAGAAAAAGTGTATTGTGTGGAAGACGTCCTGACGTGGTATAATCAAGGGGCTGTGGAAATGAAAGTCTTTGTGATCGCTTAATGCTGGGAGTGGCCGCAAGGCGGCCTGCTCAAGGTTCCAATTGTAACCGGTCGACTTCCGGCTCCCCCCACCGGGCATGTACCATCGGGCGGCGGGGGCGGGAGAAGAAAAGGAGTGAAGTTATAGTACATGAGCAGGAATAAGACAGCAAGTTAACGGTTATAAATCAAAAAGTAGATTTATATAGATAAATAAATCTGTGTGTGTAAGTGCGATTAAGTTTATTTTGCGGGTGTTTTTTTATGCGTGTTGCTAACCTAGACCCCTCCCTCCCGTCTGTCTGTCTGTGTGTGTGTGTGTGTGTAGGCGGGTAGCGTCGACGACGTTGAGGGAGAGACAAACGCAGCCGAACGGCAGCGCAGCGCGGCGATTGTGGGCCGCCACGGCGTCGTTGTGGTAGTGAGGGAAGTCTGACTGACCGACTGAGCAAGCCGGCGTCGCGAGGAAAGGAAGTCTGACTGACCGACCCGGCGCCGTGAGGATAGAAAGCCTGACTGAGCCGGCCGGCGTCGTCGTGGTGAGGAAAGAAGATCTTGAGTGTCCGACCCGGCGTCGTGAGGAAAGAAAGCCTCCCTCTCTCCCTATATCTGACCGAGTGGCTGAGGCGGCACTGGCCCGGCCGGATGGCACCATGGCGCCGCCGGGCTGTGTGAGAGGCCGCGCCTCGGCCGAGCGGCTGCGCTCCTGGTGGGAGGTGCCGGCCGTCGCGCACTTCTGCTCCCTGTTCCGGGCCGCCTTTGCGCTGCCCGACTTCGAGATCGAGGTAAGAGCTTTTTTTAACCGAGTGTGTGTGTGCGGGGATCGGGGTGTGAGGGGAGGATCGGGAAACTTCACCGCCTTGGCCGACCATCGTGTGGAGCATTGGCCGCCGCTTTCACGCTCTTCGCTCGGCCAGTGTTTGAAGGCCTGAGGCCCACTCTTTCTCCTTTCATCCGTTCTCCTCGAGGTTGATTTTTCACAGTCCAGATCCCCGGCCTGGCTTTAACGTATGCCGCGGGGTTAAATCGCCCTGCTGTGGGTGTTGGGGGACAAAGACCGGCCGCGCTTTCAAAAATAAAATTGAAAGGGGGAATCCACCCGCCTCCCCGGCGGGCTGAGGTTTGCGTGTCATTGTTTTCATCATCTCCCTTACGGTTTGGTTTCATTATATCCCCCTTCCCGGGTGTGGGTTTAATTATTGCCCGCTTCACTCTTTGGGTTTACTTATTGTACCCCGCCTTGGATTTGTGAGTTATACTCTTAAACCCTTTGGTATTTGTTGCTTCTTCTCTCCCCTCGCCCCCCCCCCCCACCTTTGAGTTTAGGTTTGTTTATTGTCCTCTTCATTCTGAGTTTAATTGTTCCCCGACCTTGGGTGTGTTCGGCTAATTAATGATACGACCCCCTTTCGACTTATTTGTTGTCTTGCCCCCCCCCCCCCATTTGGGTTTAATTGTCTCTTTCCCTTTGAGTTTGGGTTTAATTGTTTCCTTCCCTTTGGGTCTGGATTTATTTACTGTCCTCTAATTGACTCTTTCTCTTTCTCTCACCCCCCCCCCCCCCTTTGTGTTTAAATGTTGCCCCTTGCCCTGGTGTGTGGTGTTGGGTTTAAAATTGTTGCCCCTCGCCCTGGTGTGTGTTGGGTTTAATTGTTGTGCCCTTCGCCCTTGGATCTGTTGAGTTTAATTATTGCCCCTCGCCCTTGGGTGTATTAGGTTTAATTATCATCCCAATCGCTCTCCAGTGCTGGTTTTACTCTTTCCCCAAGTTTGCATTTGGTTCCAGTTTAAGTAGGTTATGAAACCCAGTTAGTTTGTTGACTAATCTGGGTGGGCCAAACCATGACCCAAGTGGATTGGAACCACTAAACTGCTTATTTTGAAGTCTTATTTACATTTCTTCAGTGTTGATCGGTTTTGTTTGGTTAGTGTCAGATTTAGATGGCGCATAATGGTGGTGGAGTTTATGAATGCTATAATTGTTTGTTTTTAAAAAAAAAACTTGCTAAGTAAATTGTGTTAAGTGTGGTATTGTTGTGATTGTTCCTTTTAGTTGTTTTTGTTTGGCTATTGAGGCTCAGTGACTCATCTCTCCTTAATGTAAAGCATTACGTTATTGGTTTTAAAATGTCTCTGTGTAGGCGAGCTGTGGGAAATGGTGAAAACTACCTTGAACCCGATCCAGTGACGCAGTAATGTTTCCTTTTAAGCAAGGTGTTGTTGCGTAGTCTTACAGACGTATGTGGCAGTGAAAATTACTTTCATGAGCCTTGACCTAGAACCAGCTTATCATTATTCTGTTGCATTCAATATGATGGCGAATTCCAAAGTGAAAGGGGAAAGCTGAATAATTAAACCAGAAACAGGAAGAAATTATTTAACTTAAAAAAATATATACTTTTGAGAGCGCTCTGAATAACATCATGGTTTAGGTTTCTAGACGGTTTGGTTTAGTTTATCCTGTTTGGAATTTTAAAAGTTTTCATTCAATGTGAAATCAATGTTACTGTATCCCCTGAGACACTTGTATCCCAGGACAGATTGTAAATCATTCTGGTGCTGTCATAACAATGATACCAGCCATCTGATTGTGCCCTCCTAATCAGCTCTTTATGTGGGGTTGCACATGACCAAGCATACTAGTTATGCTACTGTTGTGCTCCATATAGACTTGCATTTATACAGCGCCTTTCACAACCTCGAGTTGACTCAAAGCGCTGTACAACCAATGAAGTACTTTTTGAAATGTAGTCACTATTGTAATGTGGGGAACCCGGCAGCTAATTTGCGCACAGCAAGGTCCCACAAACAGCAATATGATCAGCTAATCTGGGTTTTTTTGTGGTATTGGTTGAGGGATAGATATTAGCTAGGACACCGGAGAGAACACCCCTACTGCCATGGGATCTTTTACGTCCACGTGAGCGGGTAGATAGGGCCTCGGTTTAACATCGTATCTGAAAGATGGCACCTCTAGGTTCTGCACTGAATTTTGTGCTGAAGTCTCTGGAATGGGGCTAGAACCCATAATCTTCTGACTGAGGCGCGAGTGCTATACCACTGGCCAAGGCTCAGTTCCTTCAACTCACTGTCATTATCCTGCCCAGAAGTACAGCTAAACTTCTTCACTATGACTCTTATTGCTGATTCACTCATTTGCTGACTCATTCCTATACAGTAATTGTGTTTTTCTGTAAATTTAAAGAGAAGTCTTCATGAAGGTTACTTCTAAAGAGGAGATTAAATAATCCCAGTGTTTCGTTTTGTAAATTTTTAATTTAAAGATGAGCTTTGAAATGTTGCATCTAGCAATTGATGCACACAATAATATATTTAAAGTCTTTTAATCACAGAATAGCAAAATAATACCAGTCTGGATTAGTGCACCTTAACCTCTGAACTGGGTTAGAATCCATCTCCGAATGATGGCATGACCTATGTGAACTTAGTTTGAAGTACATGAAACCAGTTCTTGGTAGGTAAGTATGCAGTGCCAAGTGCCATTATAATGCCAATTTTATAGAATTATAGAGTAGTACAGCATAGAAGGAGGCCATTCGGTCCATCGAATCTGCGAGCTCTTTCGAAGAGCTGGCAGTTAGTTCCACTTCCTTGCTCCTTCCCCATATCCCTGAAACATTTTTTCTTAAAAGTATTTATCCAAATCCCTTTTGAAGGCTACTATTGAATCTTTGTCACCACTCTAGCAGGCAGTGCATTCCAAATCCTAACCACTCATTTTTTAACTATTTTTATAAATGTTACTTCAGTAAGGATTGTCAATATGAGCAGTGTGATAGTGTGGATATCTGAACGGAATATATGGAATTAAGAACAGTAAAGTAAACGGGATATATGAAAATGTATAAGCCATGGAAGAATAGCTGGGAGAATGTCAGATTGCAAATAGTGCAACATCAGCTTAGCTAACAGTCTGTCTCAAGGTTTCAAGTCACTAATCCTGCCAATAATATATAATTGTAACATGAAATACATCTGCAGAATTGCAAGGTCTCAGTAAATAAATAGTCACACCATTAGATTGAAACATTTGGAGGCAATACTTGAGCTTTCAAGAAGAACATCTCATATGGATTGACTAATGAGTGGCTGAGTTAGACTGTCAATCCATTTGTATTTTGTTATCTGATTTCAAAACTGTATAACTGTTAACGCTTTACGATGTAACTTCACCTATCCGTAGGGAGTGTGTACGCTCTATCCAGAGAGTATATCTTCTGTCTGATAGGTCTTACTGGCCGGTAATAAAGACTGCTTTGTTCAAAGCACAAGAGGTATTCGACTCAGTAATTTTACTGAACCAGATTGAGGTAAAAGAATCCAGGAATTAACAATAGTGGTGCAGTAGGGCGTGCTCTTCTGTGGTATAGGGTTATGGCACATTATAAGGTAGATGCTATAAGCCCTGCTGGACCTGAGGGGCTTGATGCACTGTATGAACATACAAACATGAAAATGATGGAGAGTAAAAGACCAGTTGGTCCATGGAGACTGTTTCACACAGTCACGATGCATTAAGCGTCATGATTCACAACACCCCCACCTGCATGTAATCTGTGAGAGGCAAGATAGATTAAAAATACCACGTCCAATTTAAGGTGGGGGGTGTTATGTCTGGAAAATTCCTTTCCGACCCATTTTAGGTGATCAAAACCAGTTCAGAAGACCACATTGACCATCATTTACATTAGCTTTCGTATTCTGTTGATCTCCACCCCTGCCAAGAACTGGTTCAGCTCTCCTTTGAGAGAGTTATGCAGGCGATTACCACTCCACGCATGAGCAGGCAGTGTGTTCCATAGCTCTATTATCCTCTGGGTAAAGAAGACCGGCCAACATCTGATCTACTACTGCTCGTGAGTAACTTGTACGCATAACCACTGGTCTCATTGAACCTATTTCATTGATATAATTTGTCAATATAATCTTTTCATTTTAAACACTGCATCAAATCACACTGGAATCTACGCATCGCTAAAATAAATAGCATAAGAACAAGAATTAGGAGCAGGAGTAGGCCATATGCCCCTCGAGCCTGCTCTGCCATTCAGTAAGATCGTGGCTGATCTTCGACCTCTACTCCACTCTCCCGATTGATCCCCATATCCCTTGATTTCCCCTAGAGTCCAAGAATCTATCTATCTCAGCCTGGAATGTACTCAACAATTCCATATCCATAGCCCTTTGGGGTAGTGAATTCCAAAGATTCACAACCCTCCGAGTGAAGAAATTCTTCCTCATCTCAGTCTTAAATTGCCGACCCCTTATCATGGGGCAATGCCCCCTAGCTCTAGACTCTCCAGCCATGTGCTTTGAGATGAGTATCATTCTGGTGGCCTTCCTCTGAACCTTTTGTGTCAGCTGTGGCTCAGTGGGTAGTACATTCGTCTCTTGAGTCATGAAGATTGTGTGTTCATACCCCACTCCAGGGACTTGAGCACAAAAATCTAGGCTGACACTCCAGTGCAGTGCTGAATTGGTGTGGAAGCAAGTTATCCTCTATACGAGGGACTGTCTGAGAGGGAGTGCTGCACTGTCGGAGGTGCTGTTTTTTAGATGAGATGTTAAACCGAGGCCCAGTCTGCCCTCGGGTGGGCATAAAAGATCCCGTGGCACTATTTTGAAGAAGAGCAGGTGAGTTACCCCCGGTGTCAATTATCACATTGCTTTTGGAGCTTGCTGTGCGCAAATTGGCTGCTGCGTGTCCCACATCACAACAGTGACTACACTCCAAAAGTACTCAATTGGCTGTAAAGCACTTTGGAACGTCCGGTGTTCATGAAAGGCACTATATAAATGTAAGTCTTTCTTTTCCAAAGCCTCCAATTTCACCCACCATGTAAAAGGAATGAATGTTCCATTCTCCATTGGGATAAAGAAAGATAAGGGTAATTATTGTCACTCAGAAACTTCAAGTGTAATAATTCTGTTTGAAGAGAAATGGCTGTTAAAAAACCTTCTCTCCTGCACAAAATAAACAGCCTACCTCCATGCAAAATGTCCTATGCTGAAAACTCAGTAAAAAGATACATTTCCTATGAGTTGATCACATTAGCCTGAGTCTGTACCAGAACCTTGTGAATTGCCCATCCCAGCCAGAGAGAGAGCGCGAGCGAGTAGAAGCTCCACAGTGAGCTCTTTGTTCGCAGAAAACATGTCGGGGTCCCTGCTCCTGGTTGCTGCTCGATAAGCGCATGTGTCTATTCGTAATAGCAAATCACAGAATAATCATGTTTGAGACAATCTGAGTTTCAGAAACAACGAGAACCAGACGGCAGCATAGAATTTCAAAACAGCCAACTTCAAAGATGTGCTTAAACAAATTTATTGTTGATGGGGTTGTTTTAACAGCATTTCAGTGGAGGGTAAGGGGAACTCCTTTAAAAGCGTAATGCTGAATATGCAGGATCAATACATATCCTAAAAGAAACAAACGTATGCTGATGAAGTATGACCTTAAGTTGATAAAACAATTTCTACAATTCCTGCAGCAAGAAGGATTACGGGGTTCACTGAGATAAATGTAAGAATGATGCACAAACATATTGAAAAGGTGGTCAGAGGTTAAAAAGGGGGACCTGACACAGGGTGCAACTGCAAACACACAACAGCAAGACATTCTTTCGGTGAGCGGGCAGTCGGAGAGAAGTGGTGCGAGCCCCTAAGATGCAGGCTGAGCTGAAACCAAGAATAGGCACAAAATAATTAACATATACTAAATGATTGCATTGTCCAAGTATTCATTCGAAGCAATATGGCCTCCTCAAATTGAGTAGAATTAACAAGATTGTTTGATTTTTTTTTTAAGTAGAATTGACAAGGCATTGAGCGAGACTAGAGAGCAGGTTTGTGAGGTGCTAATGCGTACTGTGAGGACATTGATGAATATTGGAAATAGGCTTAACGTGGTGTGTATTTTCCAAAAAGGTGGCAAAAAGCACAATCGATTAACTGGTATGAAATTGAGGATTATTTGTGCAATAATTACTTACGAACAGCAGTCAGAATGTGTTTAGAAGCTGATTGATGAATTTCCATGGCCTTTTTGAGGAAGTGATAGCCCAAGTGAACTGTGAAAAAACCTTCTGGCATTGTGTGCCTAGACTTCCAAAAAGCATTTGACAATAAAATCTTAAGCTTAAAGCAGAGGTAAAATTTGGGAATAAGTAAGGAATTGACTGAAGGGCACTAAACAGCTCGCCACAGATCAGTATTGAGATCCCTTCTGTTTCTATCAATGAATTGGAAACTCATTGAAAATTGGCAAAATTCACATGATACCACACTGCAAGGGAAGGCTGATTCTGATGAGGCAGTTCCACAACTGCAAAAGGAGTTGGACCAAATATGCAAGTGGGCAGAGCAATGGCAGATCAAATTTGAGACGGACAAATCTAAATCACACAGGAAGAAAATATTGCGCACTATAAATACACCATGAATGGTGTCAAAATAACTGAGGGTGAAGTGGAATGAAAGTTTAGGGATCCTGATAGATTTGATGATGAACATGTCTAAGCACTGTTAAACCACAACCAACAATGTTAATAGGATGTGGGACTATATCGCCAAAACAAGAGGAAATGGCTTTCAAAAGCCTCTGGAATCCCTGCCTCTGCTGCCAGCCCTCCTTGCTGGGTTGCTGAGGTTGCCACTTTCCAGCTCCATTTTAAAATGAAATGTTAAATACTGAGGACGTGTTTGAAAAATGATCTGAAGACAGGAACATGTTTTGCTGATGCTGTCTGCTGCTTCTGTTCATTTTCTGTCGGGTGCTGTTAAATTTAATTCTGATAGCCGGGAGGCAGTTATGCGTTCACTTTAGCCGTTGTACCAGCCATCGCGTCCGTTATAAGCGGTGGGGACTCTACTGTGTTCAGTTCTAGAGACTGAGACACGGGGGAGACGTTCAGGCCCTGGTAGCAGTCCGAATAGAGCCACAAAGCTGATCTCTCGTGGCAGTGGATGAATTATCAGAAGCGATCGGAGAGAATTGAGCTTCTCAGCTTTGAATGGAGGCATCTGAGGGTTGACTTTGTAGAGTTATACAAGATAGTAAACAAAATAAGGAAAGGTAGATTCAGAAATTTACTTAAAAGCTAAACCATGAGAGTTAGGACAAGGAGCCACAGGTTGAAACTAGTATGAGTCAAATTTAGGACTGACATCGGGAAGATTTTTGCCCAAGATTATCATAGAATAGAATCATTAACATATGGAATGGGCTTCCAGGTAGGGTAGTGGAGGTAAAATCTCTGGAATCATTTGAGAAGCAGTTGGTTGCCATGATTGGAGAATGTAAGGTCTTTCCAGAAGGAGGAGCTAAAATGGCCGAAGTGGCTTTCCTTGCTTGCATTTATTTTGTTGTATGTGTAGGAACGGCTGTGATGGCCCCAGTGAGATGATGCTCGCTGTTCAGGCTGGTGGATAAAACAAAGATGGGTACTTGGGCATGGTACTGGAGAGGGTCCATCTTTTGTAACTGGGGTTACAGAGTCATTTTTATTCAGGGGAGAAGATTCAGAAGAAAGAAGTGGGAAGCCCCTAATCTTGCTGTTATATAAGAGCCTTGGAGTGGGATGGGAAGCTGGTGGTGGTAAGCTAAGACTCCCAGTAAAACTTCAAAATTGAAACAAACCTGTTCAAGGCTGCAAAACACACATGATTTAGAGGCCATGTTAGTAGCTAGAGCTTTCATCTCACGATTTATGATGCCATCTGGATCCCTTGTCTATGTCACGGCCTTGAACGCATACCCAAGCGCTCTTATTTTCTATACCGATCCTTTAATTTGTTTATCTTTCTGGAGCCTTGTAAAGTACCCGCAGTCATGTGTGTTCCTTGTTTTGTTAATTATGGTGTAGCATTGCAGTATGAGTCGCTTGAGATAGTCACAGCCACAGGTGCCTGCCTTTCTGCTCAATTCTGCTTTGATTTTTCATAAAACTAAGTGCATTTCATTTGGCATTCTCACTAAGTCAGATGATGCATTCTATCTTGGGGAGAATGGAACTTTGTGCCATCTAATGTATTTATTCCGTTGCTACGATGAAGCTGTATCCCTGTATGGTTATAAAGTTTGATACTAAGTAAACACTTGGTGAGCTTGTTGATTGCTGTTTGGGCTGTAGGTTAAAAACCCTGGCTTTGTTTGCAGGAACTTAATTAAGAGGCTACAAGGCCGTGTGGCTTTTGTAGTTTCTGTTCATGGACAGTCTGCATATTCCAATTGTGTCTACAATTTAAACTCGTGTTCGGATGATGTCGATAAGCTGCTCAGTCTGTGGCGAATGAGGTCATTTGAATCTTTTATTACATTCTACCCAGCCGCATATAATAATTATGTGGAAGTAGTCAGATGGAAATATTTTCCATGTTTCCACATTCATAATAGTCAAAATATTAAATGGTTTGTCTTTAAAACTGATTATTATTTTACGATAAATGGAATATTGTATGGGAAGGACTTTTTATCCACGCGTTTGGGAAAATGTACCTAAAATTTCATACTCCATACAACAGGCTTTATCTGTACTGTGCAACTAATCCTGCCTTGCTCATAACCTCACAATAGAGTTTTGCTGAAGTGTGGAGATATGTCATTACTGTGCATGATGTATTCTTTTGATCAAACATGTCTCCTCAGATTGATGTGGATGGAATTTTTATTCCATTGTTACTCAGCTCAGTTACTTTCTCCGCATTAACATTTTTGCAATGAGCTTTTTTTAAAAAAAATCTCACATATAATTTAGGTTTAACTGTATATAGTCATACATGTTGCATTTATAAGTTGACCCATTCATTTTGCAGCCAAACAACCTTTCAGACAGCAGCACATTCAGATTTCAACTGGTGCTGCGCTGTAGCTGTTATCACAACACTCAGTTCTCCCCTTTCTGGCCCCTGTTTTCCCCCCCGCTCCCCCACTCACTGGGAAGCCCCGGTCTCTGGTAATCTCCTTTCCAGGGACCTTCTGTTAATTGTATTGTCTATATTGGCAATATCTGCTTTGAATTCTCTGTTGTGCATTGCTATCTTCAATGATGTCAGCTGGCCTGAAACTGCAGTAGCACAATAATTAAAGTGCAACCATGGAGAATGATGCACGGTCTCATGGGTCATAAACACACCTTGGTACAAGCTAAAGATAGAGATCTCTGCAGCACACCTGGCGAATACAAATAGCGTGCAGTTATAGTTTTGAGATGAAGCAAGAAGAGCAAAGTTCAAGAGGTTTTTAAATGTTGGATGAACTCTGGGATTGAATGTTTAATTCTATTTAGGATTTTTCAGATATTACTGTTGGAGTATTTTCATTGTATTAAATTTGGTAATGCTTCATGTAAGGTCTTGTATGTCATCATCATAGGTAGTCCCTTGAAATCGAGGAAGACTTGCTTCCACTCTAAAAGTGAGTTCTCAGGTGGCTGTACAGTCCAATATGGGAATTACAGTCTCAACAGGTGGGACAGACAGTGGTTGAAGGAAAGGGTGGGTGGAGAGCCTGGTTTTCCTTCCGTTGTCTGCGCTTGGTTTCTGCATGCTCTCAATGATGAGACTCGAGGTGCTCAGCGCCCTCTTGGATGCTCTTCCTGCACTTTGGGCAATCTTCGGCCAGGGATTCCTAGGTGCCGGTGGGGATGTTAACACTTAATCAAGGAGGCTTTGAGGGTTGTCCTTGAAGCGTTTCCTCTGTCTACCTGGCACTCGCTTGTCTGTACTTGAAGCATAGTAGGTATTTTCAACTGTCATTTTGACTAGATATTTCTATCGTGTATGGCCAGCTAAAACTAAACTGCACTATAATCATGGAAATCTTATTGTGGGTCAGTTTTACTTCCCCTCTTATATTTATTCTCAGGATGTGGGTGACACCAGCAAGATCACAATTAATGCTCATCCCTGCTGGGCCTTTGGGAACTTGGCAGCTGGAGCATTGACTGAAACATGTGTGGACAAGAGTCTCTCTCTTAGGTCAGACCGGGTAGGGGTGGAGGATTCCCTTCTCTGCAGGACATTACTGCTCCTGTTCGGTTTTTAATGGCAATCCAGTAACTTTCATATCATATGGAAATGACGGACAGGAAAAGATAATCATCATGACCTTCATCGTCCCTACCAGCAGCCACCATAATCTCCTGGGAGAGGCAAATTTTCCTGAATTCCTCTCCAACTCCCGAAGGCAACTAAAACAAGTTCATAGTGTTTCATCACATCCGATGCTCCACCTACCTTTCCAATCCCCCACCTCCTACCTTTTGTTTATTATGGTATCGCCCACAACTAGGAAATTATCCTGCTTTCCTTTGCGTGTGTGCAGTGAATCTACGTTAACTGCACAAGCCTACAACTTGTTCCAAAGTTCAATGACCTCTGCAAAAAGAGAAATTTCCTGACATCTAACCTAGTTCTATGTTTACAGTACTTGTAGGCATATCTCCTGGTTCTCCCTAACCTATCTAACTCAAATCCACGTGACAAAATCTAGTCCTTCCATTTATTTTAAAGACCTCAATCAAATCTTCCTGTAGTCTACATTTGTCTAGCGTTAGACGATCCAACTAAGCCTATCATGATAACTAAGGTTCTTTATGCTAGGTATCAATCTCTAGTGGAGCTCATTTGTGCCTTATTCATCAACTCTGTACCATCCACCATGTGAGGGTGCCAAAACTGGATAAAATGTTCGATATGATGGACAGTGTAATACATTTTGTTTTGTATTGACTTGTCCAAGTAACACATCCTAATACTGCATTTGCTTTTTCTATCTCCTTGAGGCAGTGGTGAGCCCATAGGGAACACACAAGTCTTTTTCCTGCTCAACCATCTATAGTTCGGAGCCCTGTATGATATACATGTTCTTGATGTTGTTTGTATGACATCTATCTGATGTAGGCACCCATCCCCTGTCACATCCAGATCTGATTGTAGTTGTTTTTCTCATTTAAGGTCCTAACAAGTACATAATTTTTTTTAATCATTCGTGGACTGGCAGACTGTCTCCCTAATGTCTTCATCCAGCTCAGTAGTAAAAAATGTAAATCATTCCTTAACCAACCCAAGATCTGCCTGCCAGTTCCACAGGGCTCTATCATATAACTCTTCCTGTTGTTTGGCACCTTGTTAGAAGCTTTTTGAATATCCAGGTATGTGATGTCTGGGCTCCGTCTATCCACCAGCTTGCTCAAAAAATTTTATTATATTGATAAGACATGACATTCTGGAAGCTGCGTTGAAAGTTTCTAATAACCCCCTACTCTGTTCAGGTTAATTGCACATAATGGGCCCAAGTTTTGGGCCGCGCCTAGAACGGCGCAGCCCCGACCTGGACGCCTGTTTTTCGCGCTGGAAAGTGTGCCGACAAAGTACTTGCATATTCTCCGGCTCCCTGCAGGTCTTCAGCAGCTTGGCGTGGCGCACACAGAACAGCGGGGGGCGGCGCAACAGACTCGCGCCGATTCTACAAGTAGTTGGGGGGTGGGGCTAATTTAAATAAGGCAACATCGTGCCGGCAACCATGCGCGTTGGAGCACCGCACACGCGGAGTGGCACATAAACATTGGCACTCGGTCATTTTTAAAGGGACTAGAGGAAAAGTGAAGATTTGTCTCATGGACCCCTGGAAAGGCTTGTGACTTAATTTTGGGGTTCAATGCCGAATGGCCTCAGTCCCCTTCCCAGCTCGAAAGCTGCTTGATGTTTCCTCAGCTGCCGTCCAGCCACTGACGCCACCCCTATCGCGTGGCCGAATGGCCTCAGTCCCCTTCGCAGCTCGAAAGCTGCTTGCTCTTTCTTCGGCTGCCGTCCAGCCACTGATGGAAGGAAGGCCTGCCTGAAGCACCGCAGCTTGAAGGCTGCTGCTGCTTCTCACAGGTAGGAACATGAAATATTTAATCTTTGCTTTCTTTATAAATTTTTATTCAGGTTAGATCTTTATTTGTATAAGTATGACTGTTGAATGATTGTAGAATTTAATTACTTCCCTTCACCCCCTCCCCCCTCGTTCCCTACGCCTAATTTGTAACCTACGCCTGATTTATAAAGTGTAGGCAAGGTTTTTCTGAGCGTACAAAAATCTTCACTTACTCCATTCTAAGTTAGTTTGGAGAAAGTTTTCACTGCCTAAACTTTCAAAACAGGCGTAAGTGGCCGGACACGCCCCCTTTTGAAAAAGAATTCTGTTCCAAAGTGAAACTGTTCTAACTGACTAGAACTGGAGCAAACTAAATGCTGAGAATTGCAATTTCTAAGATACTCCATTCCAAACAAGTTGCTCCAAAAAAACAGGAGCAACTCAGGCCGAAACTTGGGCCCTATCTCTACTGATCCCTTCTAGAAATTTGCTTAAAACAAATTCATGTTAATGGGCCTACAATGTTGTCACTGGTTGCCCACTTTGAATAAAACCAGTGCCTTGGGATGTTTTATTACATTTAAATGTGCTATATAAATGCAAGTTGTTGAAACTGCTGGAAACACTCAGCAGGTCAGGTAGCATCTAGGGAGAAGGAAGGAGAGTGAACGTTTCAGGTCAATGAAGTTTAGTTCTGCAATATTTTGGGCAACCAGTCACAACATTGTAGGCCCATTAACATGAATTTGCCCTTCTTTAATATTAGTACCGCATGGGCCTCCAGTCATTCCATAAGAACGATCCCAGACCTAAGTGAGTTGAATGCATTCACCAGAGGGTTTTCAAATAAATGCAATCAAGATCAGTAGCCTGATCTGTTTTGTGATACCTAATTCTATCGAGGGTTATATCCGCATCCACTTTGACACTTAAAACTTGAGTCAACTCTGCACTACATGAATAATAACTGAGCATCGTCAACTGGAGTGAAGACTGATGCCAAATAGTGTCATTTAAAACCTCTGCTATATCTTTGAGAGTCTTCCTGAATCTGTCCTGCGGAATCCTTGAACGGCCCTATATAGTTCTCAATGGCCCTCTGACTCCCAATGTAGTTAAAACATTTACTATTGCTACTGTAATTAACAACATCTTGCATTTATATAGCGTCACAGGAGTGCAATAAGACCAAAGTTGACGAGTCAAGGAAGGACAGGCAGTATAAATAGTTTTAAAGGGGGTTCAGGACAGAGTGACTTGGGGTGTATGTATACAAATCTTTGAAGGTAACAGGACAAGTTGAGAAGGCTGTTAAAATAAAATCCCCAAAAAAGTATGGGATCCATGGTTTTATTAAGAGACATAGAGTATAAAAGGAAGTGATGCTAAACCTTAATAAAACATTGGTTATGCCTTAGTTGGTGTATTGTGCTCAATTCTGGGCACCACACTTTAGGAAGAACGTCAAGGCTTTGGAGAAGGTCTAAGAGATTTACTAGAAGGGATGAGGGACTTCAGTTATGTGGGGAGACTAGTGAAACTGGTGGTTCTCCTTCGAGCAGAAAGGGTTATGGGGAGATTTGATAGAGGTTCAAAATCATAAACAGTTTTGATAGAGTAAATAAGGAGAAACTGTTTCCAGTTGCAGACGGGTAACATTTTTGTGTCTTTCTGCACATGTGCGTGGCTGGCTCAACCCCTTTTTTATGCATGTGCACCCCATCCCCTTCTGCGCACGCGTGCTGCCGCCGAGGTCCAGCCGAGCCCGTGCAGTACCCTATAGTTGCAGCTGCTGTACAGTGCAGGCCACGCTTTCCTCCGCTCCGTGGGAGAGGTCCCCCTCTCTGGCTCCGTGGGAGAGGTGCCCCTCTCTGGCTCCATGGGAGAGGTCCCCCTCGCGCATGGATCGGAGTGACAGAGGGGTGAAATCAGAGGGGTGAGGGGTGCTGCAGAGAGGAGGTCAAGAACTCTGGCAGGGAGGGTGGGGTAAAGAGTACGGAGATCACATTGTGGATGGCAGAAAAACATGATAAGAACATAAGAAATAGGAGCACAAGTAGGCCATGCGGCCCTTCGAGCTGCTCCGCAATGTAATACGATCATGGCTGATCCGATCATGGACACTGGTCCACTTCTCTGCCCGCTCCCCGTAGCCCCTTATTTCCTTATCAGTTAAGAAACTGTCTATCTATCTTAAATGACAACTCTCTGAGGCAGCGAATTCTACAGATTTACAACTCTCTGAGAAGAAATTCCTCCTCATTTCAGTTTTAAATGGGCGGCCGCTTATTCTAAGATTATGCCCTCTAGTTCTAGTCTCCCCCATCGTTGGAAACACCCTCTGTATCCACCTTGTCAAGCCCCCTCATAATCTTATACGTTTTGATAAGATCACCTCTCATTCTTCTGAATTCCAATGAGTAGAGGCCCAACCTACTCAACCTTTCCTCGTAAGTCGACGCCACATTTCCGGAATCAACCTAGTGAACCTTCTCTGAAATGCCTCCAAAGCAAGTATATCCTATCTTAAATGTGGAAACCAAAACTGTACACAGTATTCCAGGTGTGACCTCACCAATACAACTGTAGCAAGACCTCCCTGCTTTTATACTCCATCCCCTTTGCAATAAAGGCCAAGGTTCCATTGGCCTTCCTGATCACGTGCTGTATGTGCATACTAACCTTTTGTGTTTCATGCACTAGGACCCCCAGGTCTCGCTGTACTGTAGCACTTTGCAATTTTTCTCCATTTAAATAATAACTTGCTCTTCGATTTTTTTTCTTCCAAAGTGCATAACCTCACACTTTCCAACATTATACTCCATCTGCTAAATTTTTGCCCACTCACTTAGCATATCTATACCCTTTCGCAGGTTTTTTGTATCCTTCTCACACACTGCTTTTCCTCCCATCTTTGTATCGTCAGCAAACTTGGCTACGTTACACTCGGTCCCTTTATCCAAGTCGTTAATATAGATTGTAAATAGTTGGGATCCCAGCACTGATCCCTGCGGCACCCCACTAGTTACTGATTGCCAACCCGAGAATGAACCATTTATCCCGACTCTCTGTTTTCTGTTAGTTAGTCAATCCTCTATCCATGGTAATATATTACCCCGAACCCCGTGAACTTTTAACTTGTACAATTACCTTTTATGTGGCACCTTGTCAAACACCTTCTGGAAGTCCAAATATACCACATCCACTGGTTCCCCTTTATCCACCCTGTTCGTTACATCCTCAAAGAATTCCAGCAAATTTGTCAAACATGACTTCCTTTTCATAAATCCCCATGCTGACTCTGCCTGATTGAATTATGCTTTTCCAAATGCCCTGCTACTGCTTTAATAATGGACTCCAACATTTTCCCAACCACAGATGGTAGGCTAACTGGTCTATAGTTTCCTGCTTTTTGTCTGCCTCCTTTTTTAAATAGGGGCGTTACATTTGCAGTTTTCCAATCTACTGGGTCCTCCCCAGAATCCAGGGAATTTTGGTAAATTACAACCAATGCATCCAACTATCCCTGCTGCTACTCAAGACCTTAGGATGCAAGCCTTTGGATCCAGGTCTAAAGGGGGCTTTTAGAGCAAGAACGTGATCCAAATGGCAAGACTGGATGAAATCCAGAAGTCATGACACTGTCACTATTCACTTCATGCCCAATAAACTTGTTAACATTCCGTATCCCACACACAATGCCCCATCTATGGCTTGGGGGAGGGGGTAGGTGGAGTAGATTGGAAACTTTGGCTTGGAGGTTGGGGGGGAGGGGTGCGGGTGGGTGGGGGAAGAGTAGGTCAGGAACTTGGGCGGGGGAGTAGCTCGGCTGGTGGGTGAGTGGGCCAGGAACTTGTTTGGGGGGGTGGGAGAAAGTCTTGACGTGTGAGTGAGCTTTGTTCTGTCTGAAGTCAGCAGTCCGAATTGCACTTTGCAAAGTCACTGATTCCGTAGGCAGGGCGGTTCAGAGAAACTGCAGGGTGTGCCTTATCCTCCAAGGGGTCCAATCAGCAGTCAGGTCATATGATCAAGGCGACTCGAAGAGCTTTGTGTTGCAACTACAGCATTAAAACAATAAACAATGATATGATGTGGAATACACTGGCTGAAAGTGTGGTGGAAGCAAATTCAATAGTAACTTTCAAAAAAGGAATTGGATAAATGCTTGAAGGGAAAAGTTTTACAGGGCTATGGGGAAAGAGTGGAGGAGTGAGACTAATTGAATAGCTCTACCAAAGAACCAGCACAGGCATGAAGGCGCCGAATGGCTTGCTTCAGTGCTATATCATTTCATGATTCTAGATGACTAAAAGATTGGTCGAAGAGGTAAGTTTTATGGAAGGTCTTAAAGGAGAAGAGCGAGGTGCAGAGATTAGGGCCTCGGCAGCTGAAGGCATGACACCCCTAACTTATCCAATGACCTTTTGGCTGTTCCGATGGCAGTTTTTGTTGCCTTCATCTGAGCTTGATACCTTATCCCTGCTCTTCTGAGAACTAGATTATTTTAATCTGAAAAGTCGATTTGTCCTTGTACATGACCAGCTAGCTACTTTTTATTTGTTTTCATCATAGGCGGTCCCTCGTATCGAGGATTCTTTGCTTCCACGCCAAAAAGGGATGTGTTCACAGGTGTTTCACTGAAGGACCTAATATTCCAGATCCCGAACTACATGTTGAAGGGTGGAAGATGCCTGTGCATGGATTTTTTTAATGTGCGGTGGCCACCACACAGGCTTGACAGAGCTGGGTCTTGGTCCAGTGGTAAGGATTACCAAGACGACTGGAGACCAGCTCTGCTGCATGGACCTAGTACGCACACATATAGCAATGTGGGCTGGCCCATGCTGCCCCTGGGCCCTTGCCTCTTCTGGGCCCCGAATTTGTGTCTCTCCTAGGCCCCGATCATGTTGCTCAATGATCACTCGCTGCCCCTGCGCCCCAACTTCGCCGCTCCTGCTGTACCTGCCCATGCTCTAATCAGCAACCTGGACCTTGGTGACATCTAGTCTAATCGCCCTCTTCACAGCCGTCGCTCTCCAGCACGCGCTGTACCTTGAAGTGATGTGCTCCTTTTGAAGGGTTCAAAAAGACTCTCATCTCTATTCTGTATGTTTCATACAGCTTCTATCACACTCTCTCAGTATGCCTATCCTTGTTTTATTCCATTTTGTATATGCATTTTTAAATATTTGCAATTGTGACTTGTTGGTTTTATACAGTGTGCAACATCTGTACGATAGCATGGTGGTTATATACAGGACTACAAATCCAGAGGCCTGGACTAATGATCCGGTGATGCAAGTTCAAATCCCACCATGGCAGCTGGGGAATTTAAATTGTTAATTTAAATAAATCTGTAATGGTGACCATGAAACTACCAGATTGTTGTAAAAACCCATCTGGTTCACTAATCTCCTTTAGGGAAGGAAATCTGCCGTCCTTGTCTGGCCTGTATGTGACTGCAGACACACAGCAATGTGGTTGACTCTTAACTGCCCTCTGAAATGGCCCAGCAAGCCACTCAGTTGCAACAAACCGCTACAAAGACTGTTGCGGTTCATGGCGCCGGCTCACCGCCATCTTCTCGAGGGAAATTAAGGATGGGTAATAAATGCTGGCTTTGCCGTGAACAGATTAAAAAATATATATGCTGTTCCTTGATCCATTCTCTTGGGTTGAGATCATTTTAAAATGATTTCATCTCCCTTATTTTCATCACTTAATATCAAAATTGATCAAATACCTTCCATCACCTGACGAAAGGTCATGGACCTGAAACATTAACTCTGTTTCTCTCTCCACGGATGCTGCCTGACCTGCTGAGTGTTTCCAGCATTTTCTATTTTCATTATAAAAAGAACTTAATGGACTGATTGCAGTCATCCACTCATTTAGTTGCCCCTCAGATAATACTAGCAAGCTCTTACTGTGGCCCAACAGTCAGAACTATTCTCCGGGCCAAACAATCTGACTCATGTCTGTCTGCTTACCGCCCAAATACACAGTTCAAAGAGTAACACACCACTGTTAGAAATGATAACCAAAGTAACAAATGACATGTTACACTCACCAAAAGATTGCATATTTCTGTACTTCAAGTAGCTCTGCATCTCTTCTCCAACACCCCTCCTCCACCCCCAAGAAAATTGTTCCTTTTTGGTGATGAAGAAAAATTGGCATCAAATGAATTTTCACTTCCAACATTCAACAAACGAATTTATATATAATCCACTTTTTTGAGTTTTTTTCCTAATTGTCAGAGAAAATTGTAAATAAGGTTTGCAGTACTTCTTATAATCGCAAAGTTAAACAAATTCGAGAGGAAAAGTTGTTAAAAGTATAACTACCACTTTTTAAATAGTAATAGGCAAAACAGTTACTTTGTCTTCTTACAAAGGCCTTCTAGTATAACTACATACATGCCCTTCACACATAACCTTTTGCATGAGGAGAGTTTTAAAGGTGTTAAATTTTTCTGCTGTACAGGTGATATTCCCACCCAAATCCTCTGCCATCTTGGAAAATCCAGCGCTCTCGAAATCTGGAACTAGCATAACATTTTCAGAAACTTTGGTTTGGCTGACTTAGACTCTGTGTGTCTCAGCAAGGAGAATTCAATCTGGTTGAAGAGGCGCACTGTTGCTTGTTCTGTTCACACAGGTCCAAGATCCCCTGTAAAGGGCGCCGCGCTGGAGCGGACTCCCCATAACTAAGATGCCGCGCAAAAGCCCACAAAGTCTGCGGGTAGCTCTAAGTGCAATGAGCGGCGAGCACCTTTGTAGTCACTGTTGCCCAGGTGTTTCCCCAGATGGAGATTTGGTACTGCAATATTAAAACAGTATTAAGAACTAAATCAAGTACTCAATTACCTATAGTTTTCTCTAACAATAATTTATGATATCTACAAATCTTTTGGCTGTCCGGCCTTCAATACTAGATGACTCAGCATCTAGATAAATTGCTTGAAATTTAAATCCTCCTCCTCCTGCCCCCCCCCCCCCCACCTTTAACACAGACATTACCTGATTCATTTGTATTTGGATGCCCACAGATTACCAGATTTTATTGAATGTTATTTTAATTAAATCTTATGATTTGCCATGGGATTAGAACACTCCACCTGTGGGTTACTAGTCCAGTGTTACAACCATTGAGTATATTCAAGGCTGAGGTAGATAAATATTTGGACTCGAGGGGAATTGAGGGATATGGGGATTGGGTGGGAAAGTGCAGTTAAGGTCGAAGATCAGCCATGATCTTATTAAATGGCTGGGCAGGCTCGGAGGCTGTATGACCTAATCCTGCTCCTACTTATGTTCTAACTGCTTTATGACCATATCCTATTTAGAGGTTGCCTTTAAAAGTGACCTTGTGATGATTTCAGTTCTCTGCAACATTAGTGTGCTGTACAAGTGCCATTGGGGTTAGCAGACACGTTTGTTTAATATCTGTCTTGCAAAACAAATAATTCTATAAAAGTGGGGCTGGTTCAGTGATATTCAGCTTGGCACTGGCTATACATCATGTCTCCCATAATGTCTCTCTGAATGATTTTTTTAAATGTATGAAACTATTCAAAACAATTGCAGCTGCTTTATGTTGGATGCCTGAGTCAGCATAGTCTTTACGATTAATAGCTTCTGTTTACAGATTGTGTATGTATTGCATATTTTATATTTGCAGCATTTAGATCATTATAAGGGTTCTGAGGTTTTTGCCATATTATAATGAGTAATCGAGGACGAAATCTTGATGGCATTCCGAGAGAGTAGGATTGGAATGCCTTGTGTGATGCGCAGAGGAGAGCAGTGGTTTTTGGGGAAAGCAAATCACAGGATGATGATGGTATTCTTAAATCCTGAATGGTGCAGGTGCTAGTACAGGTACTGATACCATGTTCTTTCAACAGTTGGGCCTTGGAGAGGGCGTGAAGGAGATTTACCAGAGATGTGGAATTTTAGTTATGTTGAGATACTAGAGAAGCTGCGCTTTAGAGCAGAAAAGCTTATGAGGAAATTTAATAGAGATGTCTAAAATTATGAGGGGTTTAGAAAGAAAGACTTGCATTTATATAGTGCCTTCACCACCTCAGGACATCCCATCTTTACAGCCAATTAAGTACTTTTGAAGTATAGTCACTGTTGTAATGTAGGAAATGTGGCAGCCTATTTGGATAGTGTAAATAAGGTGAAACAGTTTTCACCGGTGGGTGAGTTATGAAATTAAAGATGATTGTCAAAAAGAACCGGAGGGGGAGATGAGAAATTTTGCTGCAGTGAGTTATGATATGGAATTCACTCTAATTTTCAAAAGAGAACTGGATATATGAAAAAGAAAAAATTGCAGGTTTGTGGGGAAAGAGCAGGAGAATGGGACTAATTGGATAGCTCTTTCAAAGATCCGCCAGAGACACGATGGGCCATATGGTCTCCTGTTTTGTAAGATTCTGAGAGTTTAAAATGAACACTGGAGGCTAGTGGTTTATGGAAATCGAACTGCTGAGTGGTGCTGGTCAGGCTGCATAACGTTAAGTGCTTCAGGTTCTAGTCAATGAGGTTTCAGCTGTTGTCATTATTTTCCACAAAAGACCTAACCCTGCAGTCTGTAATTAGTAATATTTTTAAATACCTTGAAATTTGGCTAGTTTACAATGCCATTTGGAACCTGCATTCTATGTAGAGGTCTGGAGGATGCGGTGCATCTATGTCTAGTTGGAATCAGCAGGTTACAATTACGTATCTGAGTGCGGGGGCAGTCGGGGTTTAATTTGCTTCGTGTGATCGCAGTTGCATCATTGTTTTTGACAGATTTTGGAGTGGGCGGTGGATGTGTATATTTGCACGATGCAGGCACTACTTGCGGGACATATTAATCACTGATTTAAAGACCGCATGTATGAAACTAGTTCACACGAACAGGAGTTTGATGAAGGGTGACGGCTGTATTCTCTATGGGGCAGTATTCCCTCTGGGGCCGTATTATGAGTGAACAGAGGCCACAGGTGGTATAAGATAATGCTGTAGTGTTGTTGCTAGGATTTCTCAAATTAAACGGCTGTGTTAAGCTTTCATTAGCTGTGGAAATACGCCCAACTGGACAATTATTGATTTTTGTCCTTCCAAACTGAGACTTTGCAGAAGGCATTTGGAGCCGCAAAGCACCAAAGTGAAGACTGTGGTTATGGGTCTGTCATTGTGTTGGCCATGGCTCAGTGGGTAGTACTGTCTCCTCTGAGTCAGAAGGTTCTACGTTGAAGTTTCACTCCAGAGACATGAGCACAAAATCCAGACTGACACTCCAGTGAGGGAGTGCTTCACTATTGGAAGTGCTGTCTTTCGGATGAGATGGATGAGTCTGCTCTCTGATGTCGACGTAAAAGATCCCATTGCATTGTTTTGAAGAAGAGTTCTCCCCGGTCTCCTGGCCAATATTTTTCCCTCGATCAACATCATTAAGAAAAACTGATTATCTGTTCATTATCACAATCCTGTTTGTGGTAGCTTGCTGTGTGCAAATTGACTGCCGGATTTCCTACATTACAACAGTGACTACACTTCGAACAGTACTTCATTGGCTGTAAAACGCTTTGGGGTGTCCTATGTGCATGTCTTTTTCTTCTTTATTGATGTTCCCAAATTAAATTGCATGTATGCTGTGCCTGTTTTTAAAGAAAAAAATCTAATTTTAATTGATGGCGTGTGGCCTAAATGTATACCAAACACGAAAGAGTATTACACAAGAAGGAAATTGCACAACATTACGATGTTGACACTGGTGCCATTTAAAAGCAATCATATAGTTTTTTTTAAATTACTATTTTAACTGTTAATTCAGTCATAAATGCGCTCGTTCGAATAGACTTGTTTTAGTTGCCAATACATTTTGCAGATTAAACTAACATTTCTGCCACAATATTTGCTGATGAGTCAAATTGCCTAAATCCTAAGTCGAGCTTCCTGTTTGTATGGAAAGAATGTACCACACCACTCTGACCAGAAGTATCAGTGCATTTAAACAATCGTGCAGTAAAATGTGCTCATTCGTCATTGGAATGCGCTGGATAAGAACTTTTAACAGGAAAATAGGTCACAATGCAGCAGAGCTTCTCTGGTGAGCTGTGAGCTTTCAGTTTGGTCACAGCTTGTTAGCAGTGCCTGTACCTTGAGATCAAATCAACTGGCTGTGCTAGGACAGGGCGCAGGAGTTTAGATTTTGTTTCCCCCCCGCTGTTCCTACTATTACTTTGATATTACTAAATTCAGCGCAGATGTAGATTATACACTGGTGTCAACTGGGGCCTTTGTGCCAGCCCCGAACAGTCAATCACTATGATGAAACTTGTGCTGTGGCAAGTTTTTCAGTTACCTGGCAGCATTGATGCTAACAGATGGTGTCACTGACATCATTCAGTTGGTGTCTTACACATCTCACTTGGCACGGAGGAGGGTTGTGATTTTACATTCTTAGTTAAAATACTGGAGTTATGATCGAAGGTAAAACTCGTGTCTCTTACATGAACTGACACATCAAGTCCATAATATTCTACATTGAGACCTCTCACTGATGTGTAGAGATGTCAGTCAGAAACACGAGCTCTTCTTTCCCCAATTCCAAGTTTCATGGTTTTCACAAAAATACGGTTTAAAGTTGTGAAATATGTAATTTATTCTAGTGGCTACACTGTGAAACAACAAAGGTAAACTATCCTTCTCGACATGTCTGCAGCCTTTGACACGGTTGACCCCTCGCTCCTCCAATGCCTTTCCACTGTCGTCCAGCAAAGTGGGACTGCACTCGCCTGGTTCCATTCTTGTCTATCTAATCATAGCCAAAGAATCACCTGCAATGACTTCGCTTCCTAGTCCCGCATCATTACCTCTGGTGTCCTCCAAGGATCTATCCTTGGCCCCCTCCTATTTCTTACCTACATGCTGCCCCTCGGCGACATCATCCAGAGATAGAACATTGAATGATGAGATTAGTAATGAGTTAACTTCATTTAAAATAAAATGAGATATACTAAATAAACAAATGGAAACTGAGGATAAAACCTCTGGTCTGGACGGATTACATCCGCACAGTTTAAAAGAATCTAGGGAAGAGATAGCACAGGCTTTACTACACATATTTTATAATTCTTTAGAAAAAGGTGTAGTGCCAGAGGACTGCCGAATAGCTAACGTAATACCTATATTTAAGAAAGGAGATAGAACATATGCAGGGAACTATAGGCCAGTCAGCTTAACATTGGTGGTAGGGAAAAATAATGGAATACCAACTAAAGGAGCAAATGGAAAAACATTTAGAAACCAAAAATATAGTACTAAATGGTCAGTGTGGATTTCAAAAGGGAAAGTCTTGCTTGACCAACCTCATTGAATTTTTTGAAGAGGTAACAGAAAATAAACATGGGTAATGCAGTAGATGTAATTTATCTAGATTTTCAAAAGTCCTTCGATAAAGTACCACATAATAGACTAATGAACAAGGTCAGGGAATGTGGAGTCCGGGGACAAGCAGATTGGATAGCTAGCTGGCTTGAAGACAGAAAGCAGAGAGTAGGGGTAAAGGAGAGCTTGTTCAGAGGGGCAGATGGTGGGAAGTGGTGTTTTCACAAGGATCAGTGCTGGGACCACTTGTTCACAATTTATATTAACATATTAGACTTTGAAATCAAAAACATAATTTCTAAATTTGCGCACATCACCAAATTTGGGGAATAGCCAATACCGAGGAGACTGCACTAAATTACAAGAAGATATTAATAAACTTGCATATAATTTGGCAAATGAAGTTCAACACACAAATGTGAGATATTACATTTTGGTGAGAAAAATAAAGAGGTCACTTTTATTACTTGGAAAATAAGAATCTAAATGAGGTAGAGAACAAGGGAATCTCGCAGTACAAGCACACAGATCACTAAATGTATCGACACAGGTTAACAAGGCCATAAAAAAGCAAACCAAGCACTAGGGTTTATTTCTAGAGGGATAGAATTGAAAAGTAGGGAAGTTATGCTAACCTTATATCAAATCTTGGTTAGACCACGTTTGGAGTATTGTGCAATTCTGGTCACCATATTATAAAAAGGGATATAGAGGCACTGGAGAAGGTGCAGAGATGGTTTGCAAGGATAATACCAGAAATGCAAGGGTACACCTATCGGAAAAGGATGAACAGGCAGGGTCTCTTTCCCCTTGAAAAGAGAAGGCTGAGGGGTGATCCAATAGAGCTCTTTCAAATTATGAAAGGTTTTGATAGAGCAGATACAGAGAGTGTTTTCACTTGTGGGACGAGCATAACTAGAAGCCATAGTCACCAAGAAATAAAATGGGAAATTCAGAAAAAACTTCTTTACCCAGAGAGTGATGATAATGTAGAACTAGGTACCACAGGGGGTAGTTGAAGTGATTGGAATAGATGCATTTAAGGGGTGGTTAGATAAGCAATTGAGGGAGAAGGGAATAGAGGGTTATGCTGATTGAGTTAGATGAGGAAAGATGGGAGGAGGCTCGAGTGGCACATAAGCACCGGATTAGTTGGGCCGAATGGCCTATTTCTGTGCTGTATATCCTATGTAAAAACAGTGTCTGTTTCCACATACACGCTGATGACTCCTAGCTCTACCTCACCACCAATTCTCTTGACCCCTCCACTGTCTCTAAATTGTCAGTGTTTGTCCAATATCCAGTACTGTTTGAGCAGAAATTTCCTCCAACTAAATATCAGGAAGACCGATGCCATTCTCTTCAGACCCCACCGCAAACTCCGTTCCGTAGCCACCGACTCCATCCCTCTCCCTCACATCTGTCTGAGGCTGAACCAGACACTTTGCAACCTTGGTGTCATATTTGACCCTGAAATGAACTTCCGACCACACATCCGTGTCATAACTAAAACCACCTGTTTTCATGTCCGTAACATTGCCCGTCTCTGCCCTCTGCTGAAATCCTCATCCATGCCTTTGTTACCTCTGGACTTGACTATTCCAGCGTACTCCTGGCTGGCCCACTCATTCTATCCTGCGCAAACTTAGGTCATTCAAAACTCGGCTGGCCATCCTCTAATTTGCACCAAATCCTGTTTGCCCATCACTCCTGGGTTCGCTGACTTCGGTTAAGCAATGCCTTGATTTTAAAACGCTCTTCCTTGTTTTCAAATCCCTCCATGGCCCACCCTTTCCTATCTCTGTAATCTTCTCCAGCCCCACAAACTCTTTCTTTCCCCCTCCCCCCACACCCCCCCCCCCTCCCCCAGATAGCTGTGCTCCTCTGATTCTGGCATTTTGAGCATCCCTGATTTTAATCACTCAACCATTGGTGGCCATGCCTTCAGCTGCTTAGGCCCTCAGCTCTGAAATTCCCTCTGTAAACTTCTCCGCCTCGCTACCGCTCTCTGCTCCTTCATGCCGTTCTTTAAAACCTATCTCTTTGACCAAGCTTTTGGTCACCTGCCTGAATTTCTTCTTCTGTGGCTCGGTGTTAAATTTTGTTTTATAATGCTCCCGTGAAGCACCTTGTGACATTTTACTATGTTAAAAGTGCTATATAAATGCTGCTTGTTGCCTTTTATATAAATATTTCATGTCCTGTACTACTTTTTGTAAATGAGAATGTAAAATAAAATGATTTTTATTTCCTCAGTGATGCTTGGTCTGCTGTGCAAGTTTGCTAATATTGAAGAGTCCATGCTGAGCACTCACACTCACACTCAGTGTTACAGTTAACAGATTATATCTTCTGGATATTCTCATAACACTGCGGTAACTGGACGAAAAAAAGACTTGGTTTTATATAGCGCCTTTCACGACCACTGGATATCCCAAAGCGCTTTATGGCCAATGAAGTACTTTTTTTTTGAAGAGGCACATCAATTCGTCAGGGCGTAACATCTTCAGGTCCAAACACCACTATGGGTATTGGTCTGTTCCTATGATGAGGTGGCACCATCCTCTCTATGATAGAAGAGCTGTTTTGTATTAAAGTTTGCATACATCTCCTAATTTGCATGTACTTAACAACATTCTTACTCAGACATTTTCATTCCATTATTTTCCATAAGCCTGTGTTATAGTGCCAGCTGTGGCTTAGTTGGGAGCACTCTCTTCTCAGTCAGAAGGTTGTGGGTTCAAGTACCACTCCAGAGACTTCAGCACAAAATCTAGGCTGACACTCCAATGCAGTACTGAGGGAGGGCTGTATTGTCAGTGCCGTCTTTCAGATGAGAAGTTAACCTGAGACCCTGTCTGCCCACTCGGGTGGATCTGTGGCACTATTTCGAAGAAGAGCAGAGGAGTTATCACTGGTGTCTTGGCCAATATTTATCAACCAACATCACTAAAACAGATTGTCTGCTCATTATTACATTGCTGTGTGTGGGAGCTTGCTGTGGGCAAATTGTCTGCTGTTTTTCCCACATTACAACAGTGAATACACTTCAAAGGCTGTAAAGCACTTTGGGACGTCTGGTTTTGGGTCTGCCTCAGATACATTGGGTACATTATTGTCTAGTCACTCTCATTAGTGGTCGGAGCATGTTCAGTTCAGGAGTGTGTATGGACTGGTCAGCATCTAATTATACAATAGCATAACTAGGCGGTGTGATTTAATTTCTCTCAAAATGGGTCATGGGGAAATAATTAACCATGTGCCCTGTCCCTTTTGTAGGCTGACATACTTTTTTTGCCATTACCTTTCTTTCTAGATCAATTCTAGCTACATGGGGTCAGTACTTGGACCCTTGTTTCTCATTTACATAAATGACCTGGATTCTGAAACCAACTTAAGATTGTTAAATAAGTGGATGACACGGAGAGCAGTAAAAACTGAGATGGAACTGATCATTTGCAGGAGGCTTTCTACTTCAAACTCTAGTTAAACCTTGGCCACACAGTGAAAGCTAGAGGGCAAACATGTCCAGTATCCAGGGATCATGGGGCCCAAGTTTCGGGCCGTGCCTAGAACGGCGCAGCCCCGACCTGGATGCCCCTTTTTCGCGCCACAAAGTGCGCCTAAAAAAAAAACTTACAGATTCTCCGGCTCCTTGCTGGTCCTCTGGAGTAGGGCACGGTGCAGCATGAGCTGTAGGGGGAAGAGCGAGGTCCCTGCGCTGAAAACAGTGCCGGGATAACTGCACATGCGCGCTACAGTGGGCGCACATTTGCAGTAGCTCCAGGTGCCCAAAACTGTGTGGGAGGGGCCC
The DNA here is from genome assembly GCF_044704955.1 of Pristiophorus japonicus. Classification (NCBI taxonomy): domain Eukaryota; kingdom Metazoa; phylum Chordata; class Chondrichthyes; family Pristiophoridae; genus Pristiophorus; species Pristiophorus japonicus. Next base: position 119,352,271 of record NC_091990.1, read on the forward strand.
GAAGCACGCAGCCCCTAACCCTGGCCGAATGGCCTCACTGGGGCTGCGTGCATAAGGCTGCCTCCCACGCCCAGCTCCTGCTTCCTCCTGACCCCCCCCCCCCCCGGACCCAACCTGACCTCCCTCCCCCTGCCCCCGAACCGCGCTCCCAATGCCACCTACCTGTAAATCTGGTGCTGGGGACGGGCCCTGCCCGAAGTCTTGGGCCCGGTCCGTTCAACCTCCCGCCCCCTACCTTCTCCTTTCCCTCCCCCCCCCTTTCTCCTTTCCCCTTCTCCTTTCTCCCCCCCCTTCCCCTTTCCCTCCTCCCCCCCCCTTTCTCCTTTCCCCTTCTCCTTTCTCCCCCCCCCTTCCCCTTCTCTCCCCCCTTCCCCTTCTCTCCCCCCCTTCCCCTTCTCTCCCCCCCTTCCCCTTCTCTCCCCCCTTCCCCTTCTCTCCCCCCATCTCCTTCTCTCCTTCCATCTCCTTCCCTCCTTCCCCCCCCATCTCCTTCCCCCCCCATCTCCTTTCCCCCCCCATCTCCTTTCCCCCCCATCTCCTTCCCCCCCCCATCTCCTTCCCCCCCCATCTCCTTCCCCCCCCCATCTCCTTCCCCCCCCCATCTCCTTCTCCTTCCCCCCCCATCTCCTTCTCCTTCCCCCCCCATCTCCTTCCCCCCCCCCATCTCCTTCCCCCCCCCCATCTCCTTCCCCCCCCCCATCTCCTTCCCCCCCCCCATCCCCTTCCCCCCCCCCCATCTCCTTCCCCCCCCCATCTCCTTCCCCCCCCCATCTCCTTCCCCCCCCCATCTCCTTCCCCCCCCCCATCTCCTTCCCCCCCCCATCTCCTTCCCCCCCCCATCTCCTTCCCCCCCCCCATCTCCTTCCCCCCCCCATCTCCTTCCCCCCCCAATCTCCTTCCCCCCCCCCATCTCCTTCCCCCCCCCCATCTCCTTCCCCCCCCCCCATCTCCTTCCCCCCCCCCCATCTCCTCCCCCCCCCCCCATCTCCTTCCCCCCCCCCCCCATCTCCTTCCCCCCCCCATCTCCTTCCCCTTCCCCTCCTTCCCCATCTCCTTCTCCTTCCCCCCCCCCATCTCCTTCCCCCCCCCATCTCCTTCCCCCCCCCCATCTCCTTCCCCCCCCCCATCTCCTTCCCCCCCCCATCTCCTTCCCCCCCCCATCTCCTTCCCCCCCCCCCATCTCCTTCCCCCCCCCCCCATCTCCTTCCCCCCCCCCCATCTCCTTCCCCCCCCCCCATCTCCTTCCCCCCCCCCCATCTCCTTCCCCCCCCCCATCTCCTTCCCCCCCCCCATCTCCTTCCCCCCCCCATCTCCTTCCCCCCCCCATCTCCTTCCCCCCCCCATCTCCTTCCCCCCCCCCCCCATCTCCTTCCCCCCCCTTCCCCTTCTCCTACCCTCTCCTTCCCCCCTTCCCCTTCTCCTTCCCCCCCCCCTTCTCTCCCCCCCCATCCCTCCCCCTCCCCTCGCTGTCAGAAACACAGACACTGACAGACAGAGAGTGAGAGACACAGACAGACAGAGAGATAGAGACACTGACAGAGACACACTGGAGGGGGGGCATCCCAGCATGCTGTTGGAGGGCTCCCGGTGCTGCAGTCGGTAAGTAGAAAATGTTTTTTTTTAATTATTTCTTATTAATTTTTTTTGATTGATTTATTGGTTGATTTATTGATGTTTTTATCATTTATTATTGATGATGGCTCTTTATTTGTAAAACTGAAGTGTTTAATGTTTGTAAACTTCCCTTTAAACCCCCCCCCCCCCCCCCCATTCCTTACGCCTGATTTTCTAAAGTGTGGACAAGGTTTTTTCGTGCGTACAAAAATCTTCACTTACTCCATTCTAAGTTAGTTTGGAGTAAGTTTTCACTGCCGAAACTTTGCATGTCCCCTTTTGAAAAAAATCCAAAGTGAAACTGTTCTAACTGACTAGAACTGAAGCAAACTAAATGCCAAGAATTTGAATTTCTAAGATACTCTGTTCTGCACCAGTTGCTCCAAAAAATCAGGAGCAACTGAGGCCGAAACTTGGGCCCATGGTTTCTCAGTACACTTGGTTGTCATGGTGTACACAAAATATCCCCGTTATATTTACAATACTTATTAAAATCAATGAATATCATAAGTTGAATTTATTACCTTACAGTAACTGCCCAATCCTACAATAATGACTCTTAAAATGTTACATAGAATATACAACACAGAAACCGATCACTCGGCCCAATTAGACTGTACTGCTGTTTATACGCCACATGAGTCTCCTCCCATTCTACCTACCTCATTTCAGCCTTTCAGCATATCTTTCTATTCCCTTTTTCTCTCATGTACTTGTCTTCGAAAGCTTCTAAGTAAGCTATTCGACTCAAACACTTCTTGTGGTAGTGAGTTCCACATTCTAATTACACTCTTTCTTTCTACAGTAAAGACATTTCTCCTAATGTATTTATTAGTAACTCATAGAATCATAGAAATTTACAGCATGGAAGGAGACCATTTCAGCCCATCGTGTCCGTGCCGGCCAACAAAGAATTATCCAGCCTAATACCACTTTCCAGCTCTTGGTCCATAGTCCTGTAGGTTACGGCACTTCACATGCACATTCTAGTACTTTTTAAATGTGGTGAGGGTTTCTGCCTCTACCACCCTTTCAGGCAACGAGTTCCAGACCCCCACCACCCTCTGGCTAAATAAATTTCCCTTCGAATCTCCTCTAAACCTCCTACCAATTACTTTAAATCTATGCCCCCAGATTGTTGACCCCTCTGCAAAGGGAAATTGGGTCTTTCAAATCCACTCATAATTTTATACACCTTTAAGTTGTGTTTATGGTCCCTGGCTATGGATTGTCCCACAAGTGAACACATTCTCCCCACATCGACCTTGTCCAACCCATTCATAATTTTAAAGACCTCTATCAGGTCTTCTCTTTTTTTAAAGAAAAAAAGTCCTCCAACCTGTTCAATCTTTCCCGACAGCTGTAATCTCTCAGTTCTGGTACTATCCTGTAAATCTTCTTTGTTCTTTCTTCAGTAGCTGTGTTCTGTCGGATAAATTCTAGTAAGAGTTAATTCTCATTCTGGCTGACTGATCTCTGGAAGATATCCTTGTCTCGTGTGAGCGTGTAACACGTGGGAATCTCTCTAGAATTCTCGAAGTGCAGTCACAAGGTGTACAAAGCTGTCTGAGCCACAGGACATTTGATATGGTGTTAGCTTTAAGTATCTTAAGGTATTTTATGGATCTAAAGAAAACATTATATGTTTTATCCACTTTGCTTTTAAACCTGGGAAAAATGTACTAGACGAATTAACCCGGGCAAGCTCTGACCTGTCCAGAAAATTGATGAGTAAGTGACAATGAAGACTGGAAGTGAATATCTGACTGCTGTTTTAACTATTCACAAATATTAATTATATCTTGGGAGCCAGTTTATGGATGCATAAATCTGGTTTCTGTAAACTGAAGGTGACAATGAAAATCCAGGCTGTCTCCCCCACAAGCAGTTTGAGCAGATCTTGACTTTTGCCACGGAAGGGAGGGGAAAAGAGATTGGGAGAGCATCCTACTAGCCAGCAGGAGAAAATGGTTTATATTTGGACTACTTGTCCAGTTACCTGAAATATTTTTTAATTTAGGCTAAAATTGACTTCTGATGAAAGTAAAAAAGATTTGTTGGTCATTTTTTATTAATGCTTGTTTTTTGTTACTCCAGGAATTCGAAGACGCATTGCTGGTCGATAACTGGGATTTCTTAGAGGACTTGGTTTCCAAACTACTTCGAGGATGTTACCAACGCAAAGATATTAGGTAAGGCGTGTAGCTCGGCCTGACTATGGTTCATTAATTGCATGCATTTTAATTTGTTCGTGTTGGGATAATTGAGTTAATTACTGCCAGTTTGGTGGAAATGAGATGTCAGGGTCGCAGTCATTTCATACTGGTGTACAATAGTGAGTTACCTCTCTGTTTGTATCTCCATAATTAGCCAGACAGGATTAAGACCAATGTTCTCTCTAAGCTGCATGGCCACTGACGTTGCCTGAATTGTTTGCAACAATAATAAGCGTGGTGGTACTGTAATACATTTCATGTTTGTTTCACAGCACTGTAGGGATAGACTTGTGTTTTAGTTGAAGCTGTTTTGTGAAAGAGCTAATTTTTTTTTTTCATATATTTCGACCCCCGTACCACACTGAGGGGCAGGAAAGCAACCTCTCCAATCCTTTCAGTGTAACCTTGGCGGGTGTGTGTGATATTTCCTCCCTCCCATGGGAGAGCGGCTGCTCTGACTAAGGTCAGCTCACCAGCAGCAGGATATCTGGCTCAGTCTCAAGGCCAGCTCCTCATGGACTCTATCCGCATCTGAATTTACTGCAATGTGGGAAGCTGTTAATTGAGACCAACAGATAATGGAGTTTGGTCAGTCCTGGATTACGGTGTTCGGTAAACTGCCTCACCTCCGGGAAAACATAGAATCCATCTATGTCATTGTCACAAAAATACTCCTGTAACAGCTAACTGTCGAGTGTGAAGGTACTGATTTCATATGTGCAGTGGGACTCTTGTCATAGAAAACTGGGGCAAGAACTAAAGCTGATTTTAAATGGACAACAGTGTAATGTGTTGTGAGCCGTGTAATCACTGATGTTTCTTAGGCTTCCACTGCTTTCTGTTGAAAATGGAAAGTCTCTCAGCACTTAGTCAACTCACTGTGGTATGTTTCACAACCTTTGTAATTTCAACAACTGTGTCAAATTATGTTTGTGATCCTGCGCCAAACAGTTCTAAGCTGGCACCCCTCTCTGGAAAATTGGCGTCGCTGTCTGACATCTCATTTTCCTGATGGCATTCTGTTCCTTGTCAGAAAATAAACAAACACTAGGTAGTGACTTTCAAGACAATACTGCTTTCACGTAGTCCTTGTAGCAGGACATACTTATTTAGCAAAATACTGGGATGGGGAGTGACTTTTTGTACTCTTACAGTTGTGGATGTTCCCATTTGTGCTCTTGAGTTGACAGGATTGCAGCATTTATCATCCAATAATAAATTGCATTTATATAGCACCTTTAACATAGTGAAATGTCCCAAGGAGTTCCATAGGAGCATTATCAAACAAAATTTGGCACAGAGCCATATTTTATTTGTTCATGGGATGTGGGTGTCACTAGCAAGGCCAGGATTTATTATCCATCCCTAATTGCCCTTGAGAAGGTGGTGGTGAAGCGCCTTTTTTAACCACTGCAGTCCGTGTGGTGAAGGTACTCTCTGCTGTTAAGGAGACAGTTCCAGGATTTTGACCCAGCACGCTGAAGGAACGGCATATATTTCCAAGTCAGGATGGTGTGTGACTTGGAGGGGAACTTGGAGGTGGTGGTGTTCCCATTCGCCTGCTGCCCTTGTCTTTCTAGGTGGTAGAGGTCACGGGTTTGGGAGGTGCTGCTGAAGAAGCCTTGGCAAGTTGCTGCTGGACATCTTGTAAATGCTGCACACTGCAGCCAGGGTATGCCGACAGTGGAGGTAGTGAATGTTGAAAGTGGTGGATGGGGTGCTTTGTCTTGGATGGTGTCGAGCTTCTTGAGTGTTTATAGAAAACAGAGAAACATAGAAAATAGGTGCAGGAGTAGGCCATTCTGCCCTTCGAGCACGCACCACCATTCAATAAGATCAATGGCTGATCTTATTGAAGCTGCACTCACCTGGGTAAGTGGAGAGTATTCTATCGCACTCCTGACTTGTGCCTTGCAGATGGTGGAAAGGCTTTGAGGGGTCAGGTGAGACACTCGTGGCAGAATACCTAGCATCTGAACTCTTGTTGCCACAGTATATATATATGGCTGGTCCAGTTAAGTTTCTGGTCAATGGTGACCCCCAGGATGTTGATGGTGGGGGATTTGGCGATGGTAATGCTGTTGAATGTCATGGGGCGATGATTAGACCCGCTTGTTGGAGATAGTCATTGCCTGGCACTTGTGTGGTGCGAATGTTACATTGCCATTTATCAGCCCAAACCTACATGTCATCTAGGTCTTGCTGCATGCGGGCATGGACTGCTTCATTATTTGAGTAGCAGCAAATGGCACTGAACACTGCAATCATCAGCGAACATCCACAGTTCTGACCTTATGATGGAGGGAAGGTCATTGATGAAGCAGATGAACTTGGTTGGGCCTAGGACATTGCCCTGAGGAACTCCGACAGCGATGTCCAGGGACTGTGATGACTGATCTCCAACCACCACAACCATCTTCCTATGTGCTAGGTCTGCCTCCAGCCAATGGAGAGTTTTCCCACTGACTTCAGTTTTACTAGGGCTCCTTGATGCCACACTCTGTCAAATGCTGCCTTGATGTCAAGGGCAGTTACTCTCGCGTCACCTCTGAAATTCAGCTCTTTTGTCCATGTTTGGCCCAAGGCTGTAATGAGGTCTGGAGCCGAGTGGTCCTGGCGGAACCCAAACTGGACATCGGTGAGCAAGTGCCACTTGATAGCACTGTCGACAACACCTTCCATCACTTTGATGATTGAGTGTGCTGTGGTGGTAACTTACCGATTTGGATTTGTCCTGCTTTTTGTGGACTGGACATACCAGGGCAGTTTTCCACATTGTCAGATAGATGCCAGCGTTGTAGCTGTACTGGAACAGCTTGGCTAGAGGCACGGCTAGTTCTGGAGCGCAAGTCTTCAGCATGATAGCTGATGTTGTTGGGGCACATTGTCTTTGCTGTATCTAGAGCACTCAGCCATTCTTGATATCACGTGGAGTGAATTGAATTGGCTGAAGACTGACTTTTGTGATGGTGGTGACCTCAGGAGGAGGCCGATATAGATCATCCACTCGGCACTTCTAGCTTAAGATGGTTGCAAACACTTCAGCATTGTCTTTTGCTGTGCTCTGCTCTGCCATCATTGAGGATGGGGATATTCATGGTGCCTCCTCCTCCCGTTACTTGATTAATGGTCCACCACCACATAAGGAAATGTTAGGTCAGATAACCAAAAGCTTGATCAAAGGAATTGGTTTTAAGGAACATCTTGGAAGAGAGAGAGGCGGAAGATTTTAGAGGGGAATTCCAGAGCTTAGGACCTAGACAGCTGAAGGCAAGACCGGCCGCCAGTGGTGGAGTGATTTATATATATTTTTTTAAATCAAGAATGCACAAGTGGCCTGAATAGGAGGAGCATAGAGATCTTGGAGGGTTGTAGGGCTGGAGAAGTTTCTAAAGATAGGAAGCGGCAAGGCCATGGAGCAAATCGAAAATAAGAATGAGAATTTTTAAAATACAGATGTTGCCGAACAGGGAGCCAATGTAGGTCAGCGAGCAAAGTCTAATCCAGTCTTAAGTTATTGCAGTATTTCTACCTCTTAATCCTGTAGTTGTAGCCACATAATGCAAACTTGTAAAAAACTGTTTTATGGAGCCATTTCAGCTGTTTTGGGTTACAATTTTTGAGGTTGATCATGGAGCTTTACAGATGCGATCAACCTGACATTAAAATTAAAAGAGCCTTGGGAGAATTACTTTAACATTTTTTATAATACTTATAGAATTACAATGCATGTTACCACTCCAGTGTCTGGTTTTAACTTGCTAGCCTCAGATAATTGGGTGGGAGAATTTGTTGAGCTTGGTCATGTGCTGCAGCTGAATTAATATACAGTTGAAATAACGACAAGATCAGTGAATTGATTTCTCCCAGCACTTCCTGTGCAGATGTCAACACTGCATTCACCATTTAATCAAGACTCACTGGTTTTGATCCTTATTCTGTTTCTTAATCTTGTTATTAAGGTTTTGGATGTAAAACATGAACATCTGTACAATTGGCATATATAAGCATCTTCTGCAGTTTATCAATGCCCTTTTGAAGCCTGGGCCCCCCCAAATTTTGTTGAACCTGATGCCTCTGAGTGATATATTTTCCATTCACTATCACCATGTTTTTAAAAATTATTTGTTCCTGGGATGTGGGTGTTATTGCCTATCCCAATTGCCCTTGAGAAAGTGATGTTGAGCTGCCTTCTTGAACAGCTATAGTCCATGTGGTGAATGTACTCTCATAGGTGTCAAATTTCGGCCTGAGTTGCTGCTTTTTTTTTGGAGCAACTAGTTTAGAATGGAGTATCTTAGAAATTGCAATTTAGTTTGCTCCAGTTCTAGTGAGTTAGAACAGTTTCATTTTAGAACAGATTTGTTTTTCAAAAGGGGGCGTGTCCGGCCACTTACGCCTGTTTTGCAAGTTTAGGCAGCGAAAACTTACTCCAAACTAACTTAGAATGGAGTAAGTGTAGATTTTTGTACGCTCACAAAAACCTTGCCTACACTTAGAAAATCAGGCATAAGGAAGAGAGCTGGGGGGTGGTGGAGGGAGTTTACTAACATGAAACACATCACTTTTACAAAGAGAGCCATCATCAATAATAAATAATAAATAAATAAATAAATAAAAAATTAAAAATTAAAAATTTAAAAATCAATAAATAAAAAATTAAGTTTCTACTCACCGACTGCAGCACTGGGAGCCCTCCAACAGCGTGCTGGGATGGCCCCCTCCCCCCAGTTTGTCTGTCTGTCAGTGTCTCTGTCTGTCTGTCAGTGTCTCTCGCTCTGTGTCAGTATCTCTCTCTCTCTCTCTCTCTCTCTCTGTCAGTGTCTGTTTCTGACAGCGAGTGGGGTGGGAGGGAGGAGAAGGGGGAGGCTGAACGAGCCCAGCCGACGAGAAGAAGCCAGGCCGAAGACTTGGGGCGGGGCCCGCACCCAGCAAGATGCCGGGCGGGCGGGCCCCGCCGAAGACGTGGAGAGGGAGCGGACTGGACCTGAAAGGGAGGGGGGAAGAGAGAAGGAGGGGGGGGGAGGGAGGAAAGAGAGCAGGAGCGGGGGGGCGCGGCAGGCAGCGGAGCGGAAGCTGAATGGGGGGGGGGAGGGTGGTGGTGGTGCGGGAGAGAGTGAGAGCTGGGGGGTGGAGCCAGCGCAGGAGCTGAAGAGGAGGGAGGTCCAGTCTGGTCTTCGCCGCCTCAGTGATCCCATTTGGCCAGGGCTCGGGGCGGCATGCTTCGGGCCCCTCCCACACAGCCTCAGGCGCCTGGAGCTACTGCACCTGCACGCACACTGTAGCGTCCATGTGCAGAGGTGGCTCTGCCCCCCACAGCTTGTGTTGCGCTGTGCCGAGGGCCTGGATCGACCTGAGAGAGGGGAGAATACCGAGGTAAGTTTTCGGCGCAGTTTTGAGCGCGGAAATCAGGCGTGGCTGCGCCATTATAGGCGCGGCCTGAAACTTGACCCCATAGTTCTGTTGGGGAGGGAGTTCCAGGATTTTGCCCCAGTGATTATGAAGGAACTGTGATATATTTCCATCCGGATGGTGTGTAACTTGGAGAGGAACTTGCAGGTGATGGTGTTGCCCTTGTTGTTCTATGTTGCCCTTGTCCTTCTAGGTGGTAGAGGTCGTGGATTTGGAAGGTACTATCAAAAAAGCCTTGGCAAGTTGCTGCAGTGCATCTGTACACTGCAGGCTCGGTGTGCCAATAAGGTGGTGGATGTGATGCAGATCAAGCGGGCTGTTTGTCCTGGATGGGGTCGTGCTTCTTGTGTTGTGGGAGCTGCACTCATCCAGCCAAGTGGAGAGTATTCCATTACACTCCTAACTTGTGTCTTGTAGATGATGGAAAGGGGAGTCAGGAGGTGAGACACTGGCAGCAGAATACCTATCCTCTGATCTGCTCTTATAGCCATAATATTTATGTGGCTGGTCCAGTTAAATTTCTGGTCAATGGTGAAGCCAGGATGCTGATGGGGTATTTGGCGATGGTGATGCTGTTGAATGACAAATGGCGGTGGTTACACACACTCTTGTTGGAGATGGTCATTGTCTGGCACTTGTGTGACGCGAATGTTACTTGCCATTTATCAGTCCAAGCCTGAATGTTGTCCAGGTCTTGCTGCATGCGAGCATGGACAGCTCCATTATCTGGGGAATTGCGAATGGCACTGAACACTATGCAGTCATCAGCGAACATCCCCACTTATGACCTTATGATGGACGGCAGGTCATTGATGAAGCAGCTGAAGATTGTTGGGCGGAGGACAATTCCCTGAGGAACTCCTGAAGCGACGTCCTGGGGCTGAGACGATTGACCTCCAGCAACCACAACCATTTTCCTTTGTGACTCCAGCTAGTAGACTTTTCCCTCTGATTCCCATTGACTTCAATTTTACTTGGGCTCCTTGATGCCACACTCTGGTCAAAAGCCACCTTGATATCAAGGGCAGTCACTCTCGCCTCTGAAATTCGGCTCTTTTGTTCATTTTTGACCCAAGACTATGAGGAGGTCTGGAGCCGAGTGGTCTTGGCGGCACCCAAATTGTCAACAACACCCACCATCACTTTGCTGATAATGGACTGGATTGGATTTGTCCTTTTTGTGGACCGGACATATCTAGGCAGTTTTCCACATTGCCAGTGTTGTAGCTGTACTGGAACAGCTTGGCCAGAGGCACGGCTAGTTCTGGAGCGCAAGTCTTCAGTGCCACAGCTGAGATATTGTCTAGGCCCATAGCCTTTTGCTGCATCCAGTGCGCTTAGCCATTTCTTTTTGTGTGGAGTGAATCAAATTGGCTGAAGTCTGGCTTCTGTGATTGTGGTTATGTTGGGAGGAGACCGATATGGATCGTCCACTTGGCACTTCTGACCGAAGATGGTTGCAAACGTTTCAGCCTTGTCTTTTGCACTCGTGTGCTGGGCTCCACCATCAATGAGGATGGGGATATTCATGGTGCCGCTGCCTCCTGTTGTTTAATGGTCCACCACCATTCAAGACAGGATGTGGCAGGACTGCAAAGTTTTTAATCTGATCTGTTGATTGTGGGATCGCTTAGCTTGGTCTATAGCTTCCGCTGCTTAGCATGTATGTAGTCCTGTGTTGCAGCTTCCCCAGGTTGGCATCTCATTTTTAGGTACGCCTGGTGCTGCTCCTGGCATGCTTTTCTACACTCCTCAGTGAACCAATGTTGGTCCCCTGGCTTTTGATGGTTTTGGTTGAGTGAGAGATATGCCAGGCCATGAGGTTGCAGATTGTGGCAGAGTACAATTCTGCTGCTACTGATGGCCCACAGCGCCTCATGGATGCCTTTTTTGAGCTGCTCAATCTATTCTGAATCTATTCCATTTAGCACAATGGTAGTGCCACACAAAACGATGAAGGGTGTCCAAAGTGTGAAGACGGGTCTTCGTCTCCACAAGGCCTGTGTGGTGGTCACTGACAGATGCATGTACGGCAGGTAGATTGGTGAGGACAAAGTCAAGTAGGTTTTTACTTCGTATTGGTTTTCTCACCACCTGCCACAGATCCAGTCTGGCAGCTATGTCCTTTGGGACTTGGCCAGCTCAGTCATTAGTGGTGCTACTGATGATGGAGGTTTCCTTACCCATGCTTGACCTGAAGCCCTGAGATTTCATTGGGTTCAGAGGATATTGAGGGCTCCCAGGGCCACTTCCTCTGACTGTATACCGCTGTGCCGCCACCACTGTTGAGTCTGCCCTGCCAGTGGGATGGTGATGATTGAGTCTGGGACATTGGCTGAAAGGTATGATTCTATGAGTATGACTGTCAGACTGTTGCTTGACTAGTCTGTGGGACAGCTCTCAATTTTTGCAGAAGTTCCAGATGTTAGTGAGGAGGACTTTGCAGAGTCGTCTGGGCTGGATGTACCATTGTCATGTACGAAGTCGGTGCCTAGGTCGATGCCGGATGGTCCATCCAGTTTTTTTATTATTGTTTTCTATAGCAGTTTGATACAACTGAGTGGCTTGCTAGGCCATTTAAGAGGGCAGTTAAGAGTCAACCCCATTGCTGTAGGTCTGGAGTCACATATAGGCCAGACCAGGTAAGGACGGCAGATTTCCTGCCCCAAAGGACATTAGTGAACCAGGTGGGTTTTTACAACAACAAGAACGTGTATTTATATAGCGCCTTTAAAGTTGTAAAACATCTCGGCGCTTCACAGGAGTGTTATAAGACAAGACAAATAAATTTGACACCGAGCCACACAAGAAGAAATGATGGCAGATGACCAAAAGCTTGATCAAAGAGGTAGGTTTTAAGGAGCGTCTTAAAGGAGGAAAGAGAAGTGGAGAGGTTGAGGAGAGAGTTCGAGTTTAGAGCCCAGGCAACAGAAGGCACGGCCACCGATGGTTGAGCAGTTATAATTGGGGATGTTCAAGGGCAGAATTTGAGGAGCGCAGACATTGCAGGGGGTTGTAAGGCTGAAGGAGATTAGAGGTAGGGAGGGGTGAGGCCATCGAGGGATTTGTAAACCAGGATGAGAATTTTGAACTCTGGGCATTGCTTCACCGGAAGCCAGTGTAGATCAGCGAGCACAGGGATGATGGGTGAGCGGGACTTGGTGCGAGTTAGGACACTGGCTGCCGATTTTTTGATGACCTAAGTTTATGTAGGGTAGAATGTGGGAGGCCAGCCAGGAGTGCGTTGGAGTAGTCAAGTCTAGAGGTAACAAAAGCATGGATGAGGGTTTCAACAGCAGCAGAAAAGCTGAGGCAGGGTGGAGACAGGCAGTGTTACGGAGGTGGAAAGAGGCGGTTTTAGTTATGCTGTGGCTATGTGGCCGGAAGCTCATTTCAGGGCCAAATATGACACCTAGGTTGCGAACCGTCTGGTTCAGTCTCAGACAGATGCCAGGGAGAGGGATGGAGTCAGTGACCAGGGAACGCAGTTTGCAGCGGGCACCAAAGACAATGGCTTCAGTCTTCCCAATATTTAATTGGATGTTAGACAAGCAGTGGGATTTAGATATCATGGAGGGGTCGAGAGAAGTGGTGATGAGATAGAGCTGGGTGTCGTCAGCGTACATGTGGAAACTGACTCTCTGTTTTCAGATGATATCGCCAAGAGGCAACTTGTAGATGAGAAATAGGAGTGGGCCAAGGATAGATCCAGAGGTAACGATGCGGGAGTGGGAAGAGAAGCCATTGCAGGTGATTCTCTGGCTACGATTACGTAAGAATGGAACCAGGCTAGTGCAGTCCCACCCAGTTGGACGATGGTGGAGAGGCGTTGGAGGAGGATGGAGTGGTCAGGCGTGTCAAGGGCTGCAGACAGGTCGAGAAGGATGAGGAGGGATAGTTTACCTTTGTCACAATCGGTACTTTGGCAGGGGCGGAAACCGGATTGGAGGGATTCAAACATGGAGTTCTGGGAAAGGTGGACACAGATTTGGGAGGCGCCAACACATTCAAGGACTTTGTAGAGGAAAGGAAGGTTGGAGATGGGGAGGTAGCTTGCAAGCACAGTGGGGTCGAGGGTGTTTTTTTGAGGAGAGGGATGATGACGGCAGGTTTGAAGGAGAGGAGACAGTACCCGAGGAGAGAGAACCGTTAACAATGTCCGCTAACATGGAAGCCAGAAAAGGAAATTAGGTGGTCAGCAGTTTAGTGGGAATAGGGTCAAGGGAGCAGGAAGTGGGTCTCATGGACAAGATGAGCGTGGAGAGGTCATCACAGAGAGAAACTGGAGAAAGATGTGAGGCTGGGACAGGGGGGGGGGACCTCAATCCGATAGTTTACTGGCTTTTTGATTCCAGATTTATTTAATTAACTGACTTTAAATTCCAAGCTGCCATGATGGGATTTGAACTCTTGCCTCTGGATCATTAGTCGAGGCCTCTGAATTGCTAGTCCAGTGACATACCCACTAGGCTACTGATCCCGCTATGTGTCCTCTGTCTCCAGAATAACATCAACCTCTGTAGAAATTCAAGCAATGTCATCGCAATTGTGCAATAATTTGACTCCAATTGCTACAAAAACTCTCGGCGCAGCATTTAGTAAATCCTACTGTGAGCTTAAAGCTTGAAGGATGGGAGATGGCACCGAAAGGCACATTTGTTCATTTTCTGACTTCAATCGACCACTTATGATTATGTTTATCTCCTCAGCATAGAGAATTTCCACATGTACCTTGAGGACATCATACGGCATCGATGGGAACTCGAAGAGGGAAAGGAAAACCCGCTGCAGGGAATACACTTTAGGGCTCTTTCTTCCCGATTAATTGTAGAAATTCTGCACAGACTCTGTGATTACCGTCTGGATGCTACAGATGTATTTGACCTTCTAAAGGTGAGGGATTTCCTTTTTCTTCTGCTGTTGGTTTATTTTTTAATCTCCTTAAATATATTATGGTACAAATGGTTTAGCTCTGTACGTTGGGTGGAACATTGTTGCATTTTGTAATTAAAATATTGACGTTGCTGTAAATGTAGCAATTTCGTGTACTGCCATATGGAATCCAGGTGTGTATTTACACAGAAGCTAGGTGTCGGGGCAAAGCACTTTCTGCTAATTGCTAAACTTGTGCAGTGTAAATTCGAGTTGCTGCCCAGCCCAACTCCGACGGGACAAGACTCCCTGCTCCAAGAAATCTCGTATTTTACTCTGTTATTTAATCATGCTATAACTCCAGATTTAGGCTGCATTTATGCTATAATTTCCTGACATCAAAGTTACACTTGTACACATTAAATTTTAAAACTATGCTTTTAATGTAAGAGCATAAGAAAAATCCAAGGACCTGTCTGGTCTGTTAAACTTGTCTCTCTTAGTATTTCAACTCACTCAGCCCAGCACTTGGTTTCATTTTAATTCTCTTAATATTTCTGATTCCAACTACCTTACCTAGTAAATTAATCCAAGCATGTATCTCCCTTTAATTTTTTTCTGAGATCTGTTTCAAATTTACTTTTCACTGGCCTGACTGACAAAGTAATATTCTGGGTTTACCTTGTCCGTGACATTTAATATTTCATATAGCTTGATGAGATTGTCCTTCTCCAGACTGTAGAATTTAAGCTCTAATCTTAAAATCATGGAATGAAATAGCACAGAAGGAGGCCATGTGGCCCATCGCACCTGTGCCAGCTCTTTGGTAGAACTATCCAGTTAGTCCCACTCCCCTGTTCTTTCCCCATAGCCCTGCAAATTATTTCCCTTGAAGTATTCATCCAATTATCTTCTGAAAGTTACTATTGAATCTGATTCCCATCACCGTTTCAGGCAGTGCATTCCGGATCACAACAAGTTGATGCATTAAAAAATGATTCTCATGTTGCCTCTGGTTCTTTTGCCAATCACCTTAAATCAGTGTCCCCTGGATACTGACCCTTCCACCACTGGAAACAATTTCTCCTTATTTACTCCATCAAAACTCTTCATGTTTTTTAAACCTCAATCAAAGCTCCTCCTAATCTTCTCTGCTCTAAGGAAAATAACGCCAGGTTTCCAGTCTCTCCACATAACTGAAGTACTGCATCTGTGGTACCATTCTAGTAAATCTCTTCTGTATCCTCTAAGGACTTGACATCCTTCCTAAAGTGTGGTGCTCAGAATTGAACACACTACTCCAGCTGGGGCCTAACCAGTGTTTTATAAAGGTTTGTACTGTGTTAGCTCTAGACTTGACTATTCCAACGCACTCTGGTTAGCCTCCTGCCACATTCTGTCCTACATATACTTGAGATAATCTGAAACTTGGCTGCCCATGTCCTAACTCGCACCAAGTCCCACTCACCCATCACCCCTGTGTTCGCTGACCTATATTGGCTCCCGGTTAAGCAACGTCTCTATTTTAAAATCTTCATCCTCCTTTTTAAATCCCTCCATGGCCTCACCCCTCCCTATCTCTAATTTCTTCATCCCCACAAGCCCCGTCCCTCTTTTTCAAGATATCTGCGCTCCTCTAATTCTGGCCTCTTGAGCATCCCCGATTTTAATTGTTCAGCAATTGGTGGTCGTGCCTTCAGCTGCCTAGGACCTAAGTGCTGGAATTCCCTCCCTGAACCTCATTGTGTGTCTACCTCTTGCTCCTCCTTTTAAGACTCTCCTTAAAACCTACCTCTTTGACCAAGCTTTTGGTCATCTGCCCTAATTTCTCAGTGTGTGGCTCGGTGTCAAATTTTGTTTTATAATACTCCTGTAAAGTGCTTTGGGATGTTTTCACTATGTTAAAGGCACTATATAAATACAAGTTGTTGTTGTAGCATAACTACTTTGCTGTTGTACTCTCTCTGCCTCTATTAATAAAACCAAGCATTCCACATTTTTTTCACAGCTTGTCCTGCCACCTTCAAAGACCCCAACTGTCTCTGTTCTTGCATCCCAGTTATAATTGTATCATTTAGTTTACATTGTCTCTCGTTCTTCCTGCCGAAATATATCATTTCACACTTCTCTGCATTAAATTTTATCTGCCATGTGTCTGCCTACCTCACCAGTCTGTCTTCTTTCCTCCTGAAGTCTGTTACTATCCTCCTCATTGTTTACTACATTTCTGAGTTTCATATCATCTGCAAACTTTGCAATTATGCCCTGTATACCCAAGTCCAGGTCATTACTATATATTAAAAAGAGCAGTGGTCCTAATACTGAACCCTGGGGAACACCACTGTATACTTTTCTCCTGTCTGAAAAACAACCATTCATCACTACTCTCTGCTTTCTGTCCCTTAGCCAATTTTATATCCACATTGCATCTGCCCCTTTAATCAAATGGGCTTTAAATTTGTTTACAAGTCTATTATGGTGGCGCTTTGCCTATATAGGCAATATCAACCGCACTACCCTCATCAACTGTCTCTGTTGCTGCATCAAAGAACTCAATGAAGTTAGTCAATCACGAATTGCCTTTAACAATTCCGTGCTGACTTTCGTTTATTTGCCCATGCTTTTTCAAAGGCTAATTAATTTTACCCACCACCAATGTTGGGCGAACTGGCCTGTAGTTGCCAGTTTTATCCCCCTTTTTTTTTAAAAACAGGGAGGTCACATTTGCAGTCCTCTGGAACCTCCCCCCTAAGGTGAATCTTGCTCCATACTTCAGGCCGTTTATGCCTGGGATCATTCTGTTCTTCCTGCACCCTTCCCACAGTGTGTGTATGTCCTTCTCGAAATACAATCAGAACTGCACACATTTTTACAAGTGATTTCTGATAAGTGTACCACAAAGCCTCAGTATAACCTCTGTTCAGTTGGGCAGCACTATTCCTGGCGATGTAGACCAACAATCTGTTAATTGCTTCTCCACATTGGCTTGTCATTGAACATGGTGAATTTGGTATGCTTCAGGGTCCCTTTCATTGTCTCACTTAGCCAGTTCTATTCCTTTCATTGTTTCCCATTATTTTCTTCCAATATGCAGCATTTTGCATTTGTCTGTGCGTGTAAATATATATACACGCACACATACGGCACTAAATCCACACTATTATTCAATTTAAATTACTGAATAATTCATTTTTTTTTAGGAGAAAACCACTTTTTGAATGATCAGGCTAGACTATGTTCCAGCTGATATTTTACCAAAAGATAATTTTGTGCGCTACCTAATTTTCAATGCCTAAATGTAGCCAAAAAAATCTACTGGCCTGCTGCAATGATTCTTGTAGTTTTAATCATTTTAATAGAATTGCCTCCTGAGTAATTACTTGACTATTTTTGTTGAGCAACAAGCATAGTTGCAACATGCTTGTAGCTTTCTTTGGAGACCCATAACTTCTGAAAGCAGAAAGGTACGTTTTGGTTACAGAACACAGTGAGGATGTGGGAGTGTGCACTGTGTTTTTAAAAACTCTGATTACTAAATAGCAGTCACATCAGTTAAGAATTGCTAAGCCAGTTCACTACTGATTTTAAGAGAACCGTGGGCATTTTGACAAAAGGCAAGATTGCACCAGAGATATATTTTCCCACTTCACATGAACCACAAAAGAAGCCTATTGTATTGAAATTCTAACCTGGAGTGAGATTGTTAATGGATTTAATTAGTCTTTTGCTGCACCATAGTGAGATGCCCAATCTTTAGTGGGTGGGATGGTGGCAGTTGTGTAGACATCAGACTCGCCCTGCTAGAGATACATGTCTGGCCAGCTAGTAATCGAGGAATGTTGACAGCAGTCATGGGGAAATCTGTAGTCTAGACTCTCCATTGAAATGAGGAGAATGTGTATGAGTTGGCAGCCTAGAAAGGAAGGGGAAAGGAATGTTTTTTATTCATTCATGGGATGTGGGCGTCTCTGGCAAGGTTACCATTTATTGCCTTGCGAAGGTGCTGGTGAGCTGCCGCCTTGAACTGCTGCAGTCCATGTGGTGAAGGTACACCCACAGTGCTGTTGGGTAAAAACTTCCAGGATTTTGACCCCCTGACATGAAGAAATGGCAATGTATTTCCAAGTCAGGATGGTGTGTGACTTGGTACCAATATATAAAGATTAGCACACTTAAATCAGTGGGGCCCAGTGCAAATACAGACAGTCCTGGGGACTCCTGTCTTAAATGTCAGAAGACAACACCAGCTGAGGAAAATTGTGCTATTATTGCAGAAAACTTGTTAGTATACAGCAAGCTAATATATTGCTAGCAAGTCAACAAATGGATTTATTTTGATAATTTCATAGAATCATTAAAATTTTACTGCATAGATGGAAGTTGCAATTAGCCCATTGCTCCTGCTGTCCACTTAATCCCATGTTCTTTCCCTTCAATTCTTTTGTTTCAAATATTTATCCACTTCACTTTTAAAAGTTATAATGGATTCTGTTTCCACCACGCTTTGTGATAGAGCAGTCAATTCTAACAGCCCTCTGCGTAAAATAATTCTAACCTTTACTTTCATATTTTTGATGACTATCTTAAATTGATGTCTTCTGGTTACTGTTTTGCTGAGCAGTTGTTAAAAAAAGTTTACTGTATCAACCTTGCCCTCCCCCCCTGCCCCGCCAATCCATAATTGTGAACACTTCTAAGATCACCTCTTAATCACCAAATGAAAATATTTCATATTTTGTTTCCAGTTTTTGGGAGATGGGAAGGAGAAGTTGGATTGTTGACCAATTTGGTTTTGGTCTGAATGCGTTAAACCAGTTTTGAGTCTCTTTTTAAAAAGTCACAGAATGTGCACACTCAGTTTGCAATGACCTTTACAATACCGACTTACTTTGCACATTTCACCCATTGTGTGAACGATTTACACACAGCTTAATTAGTTTAGTAACATTTCTAGTTGATGTGATTGTAGAAGCAAAAACAATCCCCATCGGCTTGAGGCACAGTGTTACAAAGCAGAGCTTTGAATCAAAGTCTTGGTGTCACATAACATTGATTTGTTTCAGGGTCTTGAAGCGGACAGCTTAAGAGTAGAGGCCCTGGGAGAGGACAGCATCGGGGCGCGATACTGGTATTTCTATGGCACCAGGCTGTACAAGGAGCTGCCTCCACCAACGACGCCAAAGGAGGAACCAAAACAAAAAGCATCAAAGAATGATAATAAGTAATGTAAATTCTGTATTGTAAATGCAGGTTAAAGCTGTTTAAGCACAAGGCTGGTTCTAATCTGCAGTGAATAGATAAACAATGTTAAGCTTTTGAGATTGGGCTGCGTATAATACTGTTTCCTAAATGTAATTTAGGACTAGGGGAGAGTCTGCATGATTCGAGAATATAAAACTCTTCAAACGAATGCTCTCCCAGTGATTTTTCTTCTCTTCCCCCCCCCCCCCCCCACAATCTCCCTGGATGGATAATCCCTTCTAAGGATAAAGATTGTGGCAGGTACAGCCCAACAACCTTGTGCATTAATAGCTTGTTATGACTCTAGTTGAAATTTGTGGCATTCTAAATATTCGAAGAAAGCAAATATTATTGCTGGGCTATGGCTTTGCCGCTATCCAAAATAATAGGATCACCCAATAGCACATTCAGCCTTCAATCCCCTTTGCTTTATTTCTTTATCCTTTTTCTCCCTTGCTTGTCAATCTCTTGTTGCATTGCACACAGGAAATCACAGCCAAGTGGTATTAGCAGGTGGGAAGGAGGAATCGTTGGACCAGGGTGTACAGGTGTAATTCAGCCCTCATTTTAAAATCGTATTTTCTATCCTTAATGTTGTAATGCAAATTATAAATTCCCATGTCCATATTTTTAATGGAAATCTTTCTACGTAAACTTGTCACTGTGATTACACCCTCCTGCCACTGGTTTCCATTATAAACCTGGACATTTATAACGGAAAATGTTGCTAAGTATGTTTCGTTGCAAGATAGTTAGTATATTATTAGTCAGTCACCTGTGGCACTGTACACGAGAATTCGAGATTAATTAGAATTTTTCAAATCAAGCAAGCTTAGGGGTTGGTGATAGAACCAGTGTAGGGGAGTGGATGGTGGTAGTGGAGTGGGGGGATGGTGGTGGTGAGGAATGAGGTGGGCAGGGGGAGAAGCAAAGAAGGGGTGAGAAGACCATAGTAAGGAAGGGGGAAAGGCAGGGACTTTTGGTGGTGGTGGGGGGGGGGTGCGGGGGGACTGAGGGACGTAGCAGGCAGCCATCGGGGGAGGTGGGTTGGAATAGGAAATACAACAAGGTCTCCCACTGCGAACTCCTTCTCTGAACCTCCGCGCTGTTCAATTCCTCGTCTCCCTCAGTCATTCATTCCTCCTGCAGTCTTTCCGAACCCGTGCTTGATATTGTGCAAGCACTAATTTACATTGTCTACTCATTTGTTCTTTTTGGCGACAGTGGTATTCTCGGCCTTAGCTTTTCATCTTCAAAAAACCCTCACCACTTCACTACCTTCCCAAGCTGTTCATTTTAAAACATTTATTTTTATGATTTCAGTGCATCACACATCTAACCATTGAGACCAGCCTTGTGACAACCTATTTAAACGTACCATTTTGGTGCATCAACTGAGGCAGTATTAGGAATTGAGTGGGATAGGAAATGGAAGCCTGTTGTACTATACATTTGGAAGTGGTTTTACATATATTTTATTAAACTGCGCTCAACAAATAACTAGAGAATCAGGTTGGTTGTAGTTCCCGAGAAGATCAGTTACAGATCAGTGTTCCCTCTAATTTTGGTGTGTGTGTGTGTTCCCTTGAAATTTGCTGTGCGGTATCTTCGAGAGGCAACAGCTTGAATGGTCTGTGCGGGAACTCCCAATTGATGCACACCTTAGAGGGAGCATTGGTGCAGACCAGACTACCACGTGTATCCTAGCAGCAGTATAAGGATTTACTGGCTATCTCCCAACTGCCAAAATAAAAATTCCAGAGAATTGGGTGAAGACATTGGGTGCACCTACCCTACCCAAGACCAGTGCAGGTAGCCAACATAATTGATCTGGCTCCTCGGCGCTACCATACATGTGGAAACAAAGTTTGGAACTGGTGCTAAATGGACATAATGTAGGCATTCGCCCCTGTTCCTAGCCCTGCATCAATCACTTAAATGAACAATTGTAAATGTTTTGTACACTGAAAGTAAGTGTTATCATAGATGTGTGTAATGGCTTGAAACATGAATGCAGCATAGTTTCCTCACTGCAGGAAGCCAGTGTCATGAAATGCTAAGTGTCTCAAATCTGTCAACATAATCTTTGCTTCCTAGGAAAGGAAAGAAACTTAAGGAAGAAGGAAAAATTACAAATTCCAGAGTCTTGCATAAAAATATAACAAAGAGCAAAGAGGAGAAACAAAAGAAAAAGTGGAAACTTCGTTATAGTTTATCTAAAGCAAGGTAGGTTTACATTCACATTTCTTTGAAGCATAGTGTATAACAATGTGCTGGAGGATTTTTTAAAGAACGAAGTGTGCTTTTTGTGATGTGCTTTTTTGTGGGTTATTTGGGTGGAAAGGTATCGTGAAGCCACAAGTGCTAATTAAAAGGGAAATAATTGACAACTTTTTAGTGTCAGCCATAGCTCAGTTATTAGCACTCTCGCCTCTGAGTCAGAAGGTTGCAGGTTCAAGCTCCATTCCAGAGATGCGAGTACAAAATCTAGGCTGACACTCGAGTGCAGTACTGAGGGCCTGAGGTCGTGAAAGATATTATATCAATGCAAGTCTTTTAAACTTAATTTGTTTAGCACCTCTCTTTCTAATTACTTTGGCATAAAGTCAACACAGTTATAGGCCTACATTTTCTTTCTTTCATATTCGATGTTGGAAAATCTAGCCCATGTTCTCTTCAAACTGTTCAAATATTGGATTGTTTGGTTGCAGAGTACACTGACGTAACTTTACCAGTCACGGTCATAAGATGAGTTTCAGGCTCATGATTTCCCATGTAATGGGTTACTAATTCCGTTTTGTCATAAGATGATGGCCCAATGTGGAAAGGAGATATTTCCCCTCTCTGCCTCAGAGAGAGAGAGAGTAGGGAACTAAGGAATATTGACAGGTCTGTGCAAGCTTGTGTTGTCTTGTCCTTTTGGCCAAGAGATTGAAGCATGGCACAGGAAGTGCACTTAGAAGGTTGAAGGTAAAATGGCGAGCGTTTCGCTGATAAGTTTAATAATTCTGTCAGTGTTGTTGTACTCAAATGTATTTTTGATGAGTGGTGCAGATTTTAAATGATCAAATATCCTATTTTAACAGTGGTAAGTTTGAGAGTGTTGAAAAGGGAAGTGGAACGCATGATGAAACCTCTGATGAAGACACTAATGTGCAGAAGGAAAATGATGCTGCTGGATATAATGGTAAGGACACATGATATAGCAACTATATTGGTATAACTTCTTGACAGTTTGAGGGTCATGAAATTTATTAGATGTATAACATTCAGTAAATTGAGAATTAAATATAGGCTAATATTGGAGCTGGAACAATTCAGTGTTATGTCATACTGCAGCTTCATTAAGTAGTAATAATAATAACTTTTATTTATATAGTGCCTTTAACATAGTAAAATGTCCCAAGGCGCTTCACAGCAATTTTACAACACGTTACATATTGACCATTGAGGGAAAGAGAGAAAAAGCGAGAGAAGGAAATGTAAAAAGAGGTTAAAGGCTCGGGTCCGAAGCAGCAGCCAAAACATTGGTTAAAAAAAACTTTTTAAAAAAGAAATTCAAATTACATTGTAAATAATGCAATAAGTAGTATACAATAGTAAAATCTGTATAATAAAGATTTATTATAATTAAACAAAATTAAATAATATATACCATAATTATAAATTAAGTTTAAAATTAGAAAGTCAGTAATTGAATCAAATTAAATCAGTTATTAGCTTTCTTTAAGATTCATTCCCTGTCCAGTGGTTCAATTAATATGGAAGAACCAATCACTGTCCTCCATCCTTGTGGTCATAATTTTATTACTTTTTATTTCTCATTTTGTCCTCTTGATAGGACATGTAATAGCTCCAGGCTCGAGCTGCCTCCGTTGTCAGGGAGATGCTGATGTTTAAAGTAGTGATACTATTAGCATTTTATAAAACACAATGTACAGAATCTGTTAACTCTCGAGAGAAAGTAATTCTAAGTTGAAGATAGAATTTAAGTCATAGTACCACAAAAGTTCTTCATTTACAACACCACATTACAAGGAGGAAAATTTGTTGCTAATTTGTCACCTCAGTAACTCCCATCAGCAAATGTTGCATGGTGTCTTCTATCGTTACACATTGAACACCTTCTGCAAATAGGTGGTGAACATCCTTGTATCCGATTCATACGAATATAATATCTCATGTTGCTGACATAAGCTAACCGACATTGACCATACTTGGAACAACTTGGGCCTGCTGGGAAGAATTTTTTTAAAATTAGTTCATGGGATATGAGCGTCACTGGCAAGGCCAGCATTTATTGTCCAACCTTAATTGCCCTTGAGAAGGTGGTGGTGAGCAGCCACCTTGAATCGCTGCGGTCTGTGTGGTGAAGGTACTCCCACCGTGCTGTTGGGGAGGGAGTTCCAGAATTTTGACCCAGAGACGATGAAGGAACGGCTATATACATCCACGTCAGGATGGCGTGTGACTTGGAGGTGGTGGTATTCCCATACACCTGTTACCCTTGTCCTTCTAGGTGGTAGAGGTCAGGGTTTGGGAGGTGCTGCCAAAAAAGCCTTGATGAGTTGCTGTAGTACATCTTGTAGCAGCCATGGTACGCCAGTAGTGGAGGAAGTGAATGTTGAAGGTGGTGGATGGCGTGCCAATCAAGCGGGCTGCTTTGTCCTGGATGATGTCGAGCTTCTTGTGTTGTTGGAGCTGCACTCATCCAGGCAAGTGGAGAGTATTCCATTACATTCCTGACTTGTGACTTGTAGGTGGTGGCAAGGCTTTGGGGAGTTGGGAGGTGAGACACAAATGGCAGAATACCCAGCCTCTGACCTCTTGTTGCCACAGTATTTATGTTGCTGGTCCAGTTAATTTTCTGGTCAATGATGGCCGCCAGGATGTTGATGGTGGGGATTTCAGCGAGGGTAATGCCATTGAATGTCGAGGCGGTGGTTAGACTCTCGTTTGTTGGAGATAGTCATTGCCTGACACTTGTGTGGCCCGAATGTTACTTGCCACTTATCAGTCCAAGCCTGAAAGCCATCCAGGTGTTGCTGCATGTGGGCATGGACTGCTTCATTATCTGAGGAGTTGCGAATGACACTGAACAGTGTAATCATCAGTGAACATCCCCACTTCTGACCTTATGATGGAGGGAAGGTCATTGATGAAGCAGCTGAAGATGGTTGGGCCCAGGGCACTGCCCTGAGGAACTCCTACAGAGATGTCCTGGGGCTGAGATGATCGACCTCCAACCACCACAACCATCTTCCTTTGTGCTAGGTATGAGTGGAGAGTTTCCCTCTGATTCCCATTGAATTCAGTTTTACTTGGGCTCCTTGATGCCACACTCGGTCAAATGCTGCCTTTATGTCACGGTCATTCACTCTCGCCTCACCTCTGGAACTCAGCTCTTTTGTCCATGTTTGGACCAAGGCTATACTGAGGTCTGGAGCCGAGTGGTCCTGACGGTACCCAAACTGGGCATCAGTGAGCAGGTTATTGGTGAGCAACTGCTGCTTGATAGCACTGTCGACGACACCTTGCATCACTTTGCTGATGATTGAGAGTAGACTAATGGGGCAGTAATTGGCCAGATTGGATTTGTCCTGCTTTTTGTGGATTGGACATACCTGGGCAGTTTTCCACATTGTCGGATAGATGACAGTGTTGTAGCTGTACTGGAACAGCTTGACTAGAGGCACGGCTAGTTCTGGAGCACAAGTCTTCAGCATGACTACCGGGATGTTGCCGAGACTCATGGCCTTTGCTGTATCTAGTGCCTCAGCCGTTTCTTGATATCACATGGAATTAATCAAATTGGCTGAAGACTGGCTTCCGTGATGGTGGGGACCTCAGGAGGAGGCCGATATGGATCATCTACTCGGCATTTCTGGCTGAAGGTGGTTGCAAATGCTTCAGCCTTGCCTTGGTCGCTGAGGCGTGAGTCCGGGGATCGGTAGAGGCAGCGGGAGTTCGTGGTCGCTGAGGCGTGAGTCCGGGGATCGGCAGAGGCCTGTAAAGGCCGCGAGAGGCAGCGGGAGTTCGTGGTCGCTGAGGCATGAGTCAGGGAATCGGCAGAGGCCTATAAAAGCCCAGCTTGTGCAGCTACAGGGAGAAGGCAAAAAAGAAGTAAAAAGAATTAGAAAGGTGACGTCACAGCCAAGGGGTAAGTGATTGGTAAGTAGCTTTTCTTTTCTTCTTTTCTATATCAGTGAGTAACCTTTAGCATTGTTGCCAATTTAAGTGTATCTCAGGGTTAAGTCATAGCAGGAGAGCTCGGACACATGTTACGCTCCTCCTGTACTATGTGGGAAAGAGGTGTCCCTGACGACTACGTGTGCGGGATGTGTATCCGGCTCCAGCTCCTGACGAACCGCGTTGCGGAACTGGAGCTGCGGGTGGATTCACTCTGGAGCATGCACGATGCTGAGAATGACGTGAATAGCACGTTTAGTGAGTTAGTTTTACCACAGGTAAAGGGTACACAACTAGATAGGGAATGGAAGACCAACAGGAAGTGCTGTGCAAGGAAGATGGTGCAGGGATCCCCTGCGGTCATCCCCCTGCAAAACAGATACACCGCTTTGAGTACTGTTGAGGGAGATGACTCATCGGGGGAGCAGCAGCAGCCAAGTTCATGGCACCATGGCTGGCTCTGCTGCACAGGAGAGCAGGAAAAAGAGTGGGAGAGCGATAGGGGATTCAATTGTAAGGGGAATAGATAGGCATTTCTGCGGCCGCAACCGAGACTCCCTGGTGCAAGGGTCAAGGATGTCTTGGAGCGATGCAGGACATTCTGAAAAGGGTGCATATAGGTACCAATGACATCGGTAAAAAAACAGGATGAGGTCCTACGAGGCGAATTTAGGGAGCTCGGAGCTAAATTTAAAAAGTAGGACCTCAAAAGTAGTAATCTCAGGATTGCTACCTGTGCCACGTGCTAGTCAGAGTAGGAATCGCAGGATAGCTCAGATGAATACGTGGCTTGAGCATGGTGCAGAAAGGAGGGATTCAAATTCCTGGGACATTGGAACCGGTTCTGGGGGAGGTGGGACCAGTACAAACCGTACGGTCTGCACCTGGGCAGGACCGGAACCAATATCCTAGCGGGAGTGTTTGCTAGTGCTGTTGGGGAGGAGTTAAACTAATATGGCAGGGGATGGGAACCTATGCAGGGAGACAGAGGGAAATAAAAAGGAGGCAGAAGCAAAATATAGAAAGGAGAATAGTAAAAGTGGAGGGGAGTGAAACCCAAGGCAAAAAACAAAAAAACCCACATTACAGCAAAATTCTAAAGGAGCAAAGTGTGTTTTTAAAAAAGAAAAACAAGCCTGAAGGCTCTGTGCATCAATGTGAGGAGTATTCGGAATAAGGTGGATGAATTAACTGCGCAGATAGCAGTTAATGGATACGATGTGATTGGCATCACGGAGACATGGCTCCAGGGGGACCAAGGCTGGGAACTCAACATCCAGGGGTATTCAGCATTTAGGAAGGATAGACAGAAAGGAAAAGGAGGCGGGGTGGCGTTGCTGGTTAAAGATGAAATCAATGCAATTGTAAGGAAGGACGTTAGCCTGGATGATGTGGAATCGGTATGGATGGAGCTGCGGAATTCCAAAGGGCAGAGAACACTAGTGGGTGTTGTGTATAGACCACCCAAATAGAAGTAGTGAGGTTGGGGACAGCATCAAACAAGAAATAAGGGATGTGTGCAATAAAGATACGGCAGTAATCATGGGCAACTTTAATCTACACATTGATTAGGCTAACCTAACTGGTAGCAATGCGGTGGAGGAGGATTTCCTGGAGTGTATTAGGGATGGTTTTCTAGACCAATATGTCGAGGAACCAACCAGGGAGCTGGCCATCCTAGACTGGGTGATGTGTAATGAGAAGGGACTAATTAGCAATCTTGTTGTGCGAGGCCCCTTGGGGAAAAGTGACCATAATATGGTAGAATTCCTTATTAAGATGGAGAGTGACAAAGTTAATTCGGAAACTAGAGTCCTGAACTTAAGGAAAGGTAACTTCGATGGTATGAGGCGTGAATTGGCTAGAATAGAATAGACTGGCAAACGATACTCAAAGGGTTGACGGTGGATAAGCAATGGCAAACATTTAAAGATCACATGGATGAACTTCAGCAAATGTACATCCCTGTCTGGAGTAAAAATAAAACTGGGAAGGTGGCTCAACCATGGCTAACAAAGGAAATTAAGGATAGTGTTAAAGCCAAGGAAGAGGCACATAAATTGGCTAGAAAAAGCAACAAACCTGAGGACTGGGAGAAAGTTAGAATTCAACAGAGGAGGACTAAGAGTTTAATTAAGAGGGGGAAAATAAAGTACGAGAGGAAGCTTGCAGGGGATATAAAAACTGACTACAAAAGCTTCTATAAATATGTGAAGAGAAAAAGATTAGTAAAGACAAACGTAGGTCCCTTGCAATCGGATTCAGGTGAAATTATACGGGGAACAAAGAAATGGCAGACCAATTGAACCAATACTTCGGTTCTGTCTTCAAGAAGGAAGATACAAATAACCTTCCGAAGGTACTCGGGGACAGTGGGTCTCGTGAGAAGGAGGAACTGAAGGAAATCCTTATTGGGCGGGAAATTGTGCTAGGGAAATTGATGGGATTGAAGGCTAATAAATTCTCGGGGCCTGATCGTCTGCATCCCAGAGTGCTCAAGGAAGTGGTCCGAGAAATAATGGATGCATTGGTGATCATTTCCCAACAGTCTATCGGCTCTGGATCAGTTCCCATGGACTGGAGGGTAGCTAATGTAACACCACTTTTTAAAAAAGGAGGGAGAGAGAAAATGGATAATTATAGACCGGTTAGCTTGACATCAGTAGTGGGCAAAATGTTGGAATCGATCATGAAGGACGAAATGGCAGCGCATTTGGAAAGCGGTGACAGGATCGGATCAAGTCAGCATGGATTTATGAAAGGTAAATCATGCTTGACGAATCTTCTGGAATTTTTTGAGGATGTAACTAGCAGAGTGAACAAGGGAGAACCAGTGGATGTGGTGTATTTAGAATTTCAGAAGGCTTTTGACAAGGTCCTGCACAAGAGATTGTTGTGCAAAATCAAAGCACATGGTATTGGGGGTAATATACTGACGTGGATAGGGAAGTGGTTGGCAGACAGGAAGCAGAGAGTCGGGATAAACAGGTCCTTTTCAGAATGGCAGGCAGTGACTAGTGGAGTGCCGCAGGGCTCAGTGCTGGGACCCCAGCTCTTTACAATATACGTTAACGATTTGGATGAAGGAATAAAGTGTATTATCTCCAAGTTTGCAGATTACACTAAACTGGTGGAATGAGCTGTGAGGAGGACGCTAAGAGGCTGCAGGGTGACTTGGACAGGTTAGGTGAGTGGGCAAATGCATGGCAGATGCAGTATAATGTGGATAAATGCGAGGTTATCCATTTTGGGGGCAAAAACACGAAGGCAGAATATTATCTGAATGACAGCAGACTAGGAAAAGGGGAGGTGCAACGAGACCTGGGTGTCATGGTTCATCAGTCACTGAAAGTGGGCACGCAGGTACAGCAGGCGGTAAATAAGGCAAATGGTATGTTGGCCTTCATAGCTAGGGGATTTGAATATAGAAGCAGGGATGTCTTATTGCAGTTGTACAGGGCCTTAGTGAGGCCTCACCTGGAATATTGTGTTCAGTTTTGGTCTCCTAGTCTGAGGAAGGACGTTCTTGCTATTGAGGGAGTGCAGCGAAGGTTCACCAGACTGATTCCAGGGATGGCTGGGCTGTCATATGAGGAGAGACTGGATCAACTGGAGTTTCGAAGGATGAGAGGGTATCTCATAGAAACATATAAGATTCTGATGGGTGGAGAGGTTAGATGCGGGAAGAATGTTCTTGATGTTGGGGAAGTCCAGAACCAGGGGACACAGTCTTAGGATAAGGGGTAGGCCATTTAGGACTGAGATGAGGAGAAACTTCTTCACTCAGATGTTAACCTGTGGAATTCCCTGTCGCAGAGAGTTATTGATGCCAGTTCACTGGATATATTCAAGAGGGAGTTAAATATGGCTCTTGCGGTTAAGGGGATCAAGGGGTATGGAGAGAAAGCAGGAAAGGGGTACTGAAGGAATGATCAGCCATGATATTGAATGGCGGTGCAGGCTCGAAGGGCCGAATGGCCTACTCCTGCACCTATTTTTCTATGTTTTGCACTTGCGTGCTGGGCTCCGCCATTATTGAGGATGGGGATATTCATGGAGCCTCCTCCTGCAGATAGTTATTTAATGCTCCACCAGCATTCACGGCCAGATGTGGCAGGACTGCAGAGCTTTGATCTGATCTGTTGATTGTGGTATTGCTTAGCTCTGTCTGTAGCATGCTGCTTCCACTTTTTAGCATGCATGTAGTCCTGTGTTGCAGCTTCCCCAGGTTGGCATCTAATTTTTAGTTACATCTGGTGCTGCTCCAGGCATGCTCTTCTACACCTCATTGAACCAGGGTTGGTCCCCTGGCTTGATGGTAATGGTAGGGTGAGGGATATGCCGGGCAATGAGGTTATAGATTGTGGTGGAATACATTTCCACTGCTGCTGATGGCCCACAGCGCCTTATGGATGCCCAGTTTTAGCTGCTAGACCGGTTCTGAATCTCTCCCATTTTAGCATGGTGGTACTGCCACACGATTGATTGTGTCCTCCGTGTGAAGACTGGACTTCATCTCCACAATGACTGTGGTCGCTGCTACCAATGCTGTCATAGATAGATGCATCTGTGACAAGTAAATTGGTGAAGACAAGATCAAGTAGGTTTTTCCCTTGTGTTGATTCGCTCACCACTTGCTACAGGCCCAATCTGGCAGTTATGTCCTTCAGGACTCGATCAGTAGTGGTGCCATCGAGCCGCTATTGATGATGGACATTGAAATCTCCCCACCCAGAGTACTCTGTGCTTCTTCCAAGTGGTGTTCAACATGGAGGAGTACTTATTCATGAGTTGAGGGAGGTCGGTAGGTGGTAATCAGCAGGGAGTTTCCTTGCCCATGCTTGACCTGAAACCTTGAGACTTCATGGGGTCCAGAGTCAATGTTGCGGACTCCCAAGGCCACTCCCTCCTGACTATACCACTGTGCTGCCAACGCTGGTGGGAGAGGACATACCCAAGGATGATGATGGAGAAGTCTGGGATATTGGCTGAAAGGTATGATTCTGTGAATATGACTATCAGGCTGTTGCTTGACTAGTCTGTGGGACAGATGTGCCAAAATTGGCACAAGTCCCCAAATGTTGGTGTGAAGGTCTTTGCACGGTCGACTGGGCTGGGTGTGCTGTTGTCACATCCATGCTCGGGGCTGAGGTCGATGCCGGGTGGTCCGTCCGGTTTTATTCTCATTATTGTTTTTCGTAGAGGTTGTGTACAACTGAGCGGCTTACTAGGCCATTTCAGAGGGCTGTCGGTCTAGAGTCACATATAGGCCGGACTGGGTAAGGACAGCAGATTTCCTTCCCTAAAAGACATTAGTAAACCAGGTGGGTTTTTACAACAATCCAGTAGTTTCACTGTCACCATTACTGATGTTACCTTTTTATTCCCGACATATTTAATTAACTGAATTTTAAATTCCCGAGCTGCCGTGGTGGGATTTGAACTCTCATCTGCCGGATCATTAGACCAGGCCTCTGGATGATTAATCCAGTGACGTTACCACTATGCTATTGTTCCGAAATTATCAAACATTGTTAAGGGAATAAAACATACTTCTTTTGAGTTCTGGAGGGCTACATTAAAGTCCAAGACATTTAAAAATATGGATTAATTTTTTTTTTTTACTTTTCAATTTACAGTATGTTTTGACTGATTTGTGATATTACATATGTGTCATTACTGATTTTTTGCATGTGGGGGAGCGGTGTGGGGTTCTTTAGCCATAGCATAACTGGGATGTGATTTGATTGTGGTCCTGAGATGTAATGATCACAACATTTCATAATGACCATCATTGCAGGCAATGCTAACTCCTATTTCTGTTTAATTTTTGCCACTAGTTTGTCCAGTGAAGATACACCTGGAAGAAAAGAGCACATGGGGTCTTGTGTGTCACACTTTGGAAGAGTGGCAGCATCTAGCCGATTGTTTTGGAGAGAGCCAATGTTCAAAAGAGCGGAAGCTGTACAAAATTTTGACTGAGAACTTCATCCCTGAAATCAGCAATCTGATTGCACAGAAGGTTAGTTATGAAGTTGGTTCTTGTTTCAAACGGTAAATTGTTATGGAGTTAGGAAGCTAATTTCTGCTTGGGTTATCCCAGGTGACATCAGTGCAGGGGTGGTCATGGCCCCAGGACAATCAGTGGGAAGTCAGCAAGACCCAGTAAAGAAAGAAAATAAATTGGTGTTTCTGACAGTGCATATTTTTTTTTAATTGGCACATTTATATTGACAGCGCCGTCAGCTGCGCAGATTGAATTGTCGGTGCCAGCAGCCAAAGAGCAATGTAAAGGCAGTTTTAAGTCACTTTATACATGATGACAAATCACATAGAAATCTACAGTGCAGAAGGAGGCCACTCCGGCCCTTCGTGTCTGCGCCAGCCGACAAAGAGCCTCACGGCCCTTGGTCAGCAGCCCTAAAGGTTACATATAAACCTATGAACAATGATGGAAAGGCAAAGAGCACCCAGCCCAACCAGTCCGCCTCTCACAACTGTGACAACCCTTATACTCAAACATTCTACACTCCACCCCAACCAAAGACATCTGATCTCCTGGGAGAGGCAAAAACCAGATTAAAAACCCAGGCCAATTTGGGGAGAGAAAATCTGGGAAAATTCCTCTCTGACCCATCCAGGCGATCGAAACTCGTCCAGGAGATCACAATGGCCGTATTCTATTCCCTGCAGTACTTACCATTATATCTGCTCCGTCCAACAAAAGGTCATCCAGTCTAATCCCAATTACCAGCTCCAGGTTCGTAACCCTGCAGGTTACTGCACTTTAAATGTCCATCCAACCATCTCTTAAAAGTGGTGAGGGTTTCTTCATCCACCACTCTTCCAGGCAGCGCATTCCAGATCCTCACAACCCTCTGCATAAAGAAGCCCCCCCTCCCCCTTAAATCCCTTCCATTAGCCACCTTGAAACTATGCCCCCTCGTAATAGACCCCTCCACCAATGGAAATAGACCCTTACTATCCACTATGACCAGGCCCCTCAATATTTTGTACACCTCAATGAGGTCTCCTCTCAACAACCTCTGTTCCAATGAGAACAAACCCAGCCTATCCAATCTCACAACTAAGATTCTCCATTCCAAGC
Organism: Pristiophorus japonicus; assembly: GCF_044704955.1. NCBI lineage: Eukaryota > Metazoa > Chordata > Chondrichthyes > Pristiophoridae > Pristiophorus > Pristiophorus japonicus. Next base: position 119,384,923 of record NC_091990.1, read on the forward strand.
AGCATCCTAGTAAATCTCCTCTGCACCCTCTCTAGTGTAATCACGTTCTTCCTATAATACGGCGACCAGAACTGCACGCAGCACTCCAGCTGTGGCCTAACCAAAGTATTATACAATTTAAGCATAACCTCCCTGCTCTTGTATTCTATGCCTCGGCCAATAAAGGCTAGCATTCCGTCTGCCGCCTTAACCACCTTATCCACCTGGCCTGCTACTTTCAGGGATCTGTGAACAAGCACTCCAAGATCCCTTTGTTTATCTACACTATTAAGTGGCCTACCGCTTAATATGTATAACCTTTCCTTATTAGCCTCCCAAAGTGCATCACCTCACACTTCTCTGAATTAAATTCCATTTGCTACTGCTCTGCCCACCTGATCAATAGATTGATATCCTCCTGCAGCCCATGACTTTATTCTTCATTATCAACCACACAGTCAATTTTAGTGTCGTCTGCAAACTTCTTAATCATACTCCCGATATTCAAAATCTAAATCGTTGATATATACCACAAAAAGCAAGGGTCCCAGTACTGAGCCCTGCGGAACCAGGAAGAAACCAGACAATCTGTTCGGTTTATTGTATCTGTGTTACTTGAATAACTGCTCAGCTTATCTTTCTCTCGCCACAAAAGCAAGTTCTTTTAATCAGCTTGCAAGATCAGGGTTTGGATTCAGTTTCTTTATTGAAAGAATTAATTTCCGTTTCGACTTTTAAAAAGTTAACAAAAGAAAGGCATTTATCTTTCTCCATTGGTCGATCACCCATGGCACTGCACACGAGGGAGTCGAGACTGAAGTATAATCTTTGGAATTAGAAGGTGGGAATAAGTTGCAGCGGTCTGGAGCTCCCGCACATGCGCAAAAATTTGAATGGGCTGCGCACCCAAAGGAAATTACAGGGAACATTTCACAGATGTAATTCAGTCTCTATTTTAAAGTCATTTTTAAGTTTTTAAGTTATGCTTTGATTTTCTATTATTTGCTGCTGAACAGCAAAAATTGTCAAGCCGAGAGTTAGTGCAGTTGGTTGGAGCCGAGAAGCTGGTGCAGTACAGGCAAGCTGGGAAATGTAACACTGAGGTGGTACAGTGCCACCAGTGGTGGTAGGGTGTAATTACAATATGACAGTCTTCATTCCAAAGTAGACATAGGAATTTATATTGGGAAAAAGTCAACAGGAAATGCAAGCAGACGTAAGATTTTTAATCCAAGTGTGTATGTAAAAATAATCAGTGATCCCACTCTCTCTCCCACACCCTGTCTGTTGAGAGATTAACAGTTATTTTTGTGGCACTATGAAATCTTGCAATTATTATAGTTGCACGCTTACATTTTTTCTGTCCTCAGGAGAGGCAGTTACAGAAGAAATTTGCAGAAATTGTTCCTCGCAGAGCCTCTGATCGTCTCCTTGTGAAACGTACTCAGCAGGAAGAACTGGTGAGTGATCTTTATTGTTTCCACCGTCTCTTTTGAAATCTACAGCCAAGAAAGTGAACAAGTCACCTACACCCATGCCTGTGCCAAGTCCATTATCCTCAGTAAGTGGATATGTGTAAGGGTGTCCTGGAATGATCAGCTCCCTAATTTTCCTCCCCTGCCCGCACTTCCTATGCTTGTGCTTTGGGTCCCTTCCCAAAGTGGCTTGGTTATGATCAGGACCTTCCTGCGTCCTGTCTGCTCGCTGCATAACCCTTTGGAGATTCGTGGCCAAGTCCCAAGTTGGGAAATAATATTCGACTGATATAAATGTCAGGCAAATACTGATGCTAGTATCAAGATTACCATGTCCAGATATTCCAAATGTTGCAGATTGTAAGCACTATGACATAGAAGTACCCTACCTCCCCTCAGAAAAGCCGCCAATTAATTAAGGTTGTGTGAGCTGCATGTAAAAGTGTTGCTTCTGACCTTGTACCGTAGCCCAACTAATGAGGTTTTTCTAAATCTGTCCTGTATCGTGTGTTTTTGACTCAAGACTTCTCCGATTTTCCAGTTTTCTTTTCTTTTGAAGGAGAGGCAGACTGTGTTTGGCAGACTGGGGGGAAACCGAATGAAAGATGGGTACTACTTTGCAGGAGAGCGGCTATATACACCACAGGAAATTAAACACATTGAGGAAGAAGGAAGAATTCTTGCACGAGAAGGTATGCATTTACACCTTGTGGTCATTTGCTTCTATTAAGTTTGGTGGAAAATTATATTTGAAATGCATCTCTAAGCCAGAGCAGGTCCATTTTCTCCTTCCAAAATTGGAGACTTTAAAAGGTAACAAGAATCGCTGAGCTCCAGCATACAATGAGCATGCAGCATATTGGCAAATATGCCGTTTTTTAAAAATACACAACAAAATCACATTTCTATACCAAGTACAGACCGTTTACAGTCTGTTCAGATGGTACTTCTGTTCAGCACCTTGTAACCATTCCCGTAAGTGAGCTCTCGCTCCTTGCAAACCTGCCTTTTATCTGCCTAATATCTAGGTAATTTGTAGTTAACCCAGATGGTCTGACAAAAAACTCTTGTTGTATTCCAGCTATTAATTATGTTACATACCCTGACTTGATTTTTCTGAACTTCGGAAGGTAATAAATAAACCCTTCCTGAAACAATAGCTTAGACTATAAACTGCCAAATAGATCTATTGAACAATAAATGAGTAACTTAGCAGTAGCAATGACGCACTAAATTTACAGGCTTGACTTACTCCTACATCAAGAAGATGGAAAATAATGAATAATCATGTCTGCTGTGCTAAATTACAGTGTAAACCAGCCCCTGAATATTATCCTTACGTGGCAGGTCATTGCTGGCCGACAGAGTCTCTGGCTTATCTGCTGCTCTCTGGTTCCACTCAATTGGAGCAAGAGAGGTGGAGAGATGTTGCTCAAAATTTGCTTGGGTACAGGAATTTTAAACATGTGCCGTCTAAATGTAAAAAGCTATCAAAAATGTATTCACATATATGCTTGTATTATACTTGATTGGTTGGATGGCTTGGTTGTTCCTGGTCTTTGGTACAAACTATATCAGCTCTGGGATATTATGTCTCAAAACATGCTGAGGCATCTGAGAGTAAGAATTTGGTTTAAACCCCGTACTTGCCGCTAAGTTTGAATTCAGTTTATAAAAAACTGGTATCAATAAAAGTGACCATGAAACTGTCGGATTGTCGTAAAATTCCAACTTGTTCACGAATATTCTTCTGGGAAGGAAACCTCCTATACTTACCTGGTCTGGCCTATGTGTGACTCCAGTCCCACAACAACATGGTTGTGTCTTAACTACCCTCTCAAGTGGCCCAACAAGCCACTCAGTTGTATAAAACTGCTACTACACCTTCACCACACAGACTGCACGGTTCAAGAAGAATGCTCACCACCACCTTCTCAGGGCAGTGAGGGATGGGTAATAAATGCGCCCTTGCCAGCAGTGCCCATATCCTGAGAGAATTTTTTTTTAAATAGATAAGTGTTTCACTTTTGTTACACTTCGTATTGATGTTTTTTTAGTATATAGTTAAAATTGTGGAGTCAGGTGTGCACTTTAAAACTGTTAACTTTGTAATTGGCTCAAATACTTGCAATCGTTCGTTATCCATGTCAATTGGCTCAAATAAAACATTGTCCAAAGGCAAAACAATTGAGAGCCATGTCCTAACTTCATTCACTAGAAGGGTAGGAAACGTTCCAATCTGCAATTAGCAACCACCACAAAAGACATCCATAGAACCATAGAAATTTGCGGCACAGAAGGAAGCCATTCGGCCCATCGTGTCCATGTCGGCTGACAGAGCTACCCAGCCTAATCCCACTTTCCAGCTCTTGGTCCGTAGCCTTGTAGGTTATGGCACTTCAAGTGCATATCCAAGTATCTTTTAAATGTGGTGAGGGTTTCTGTCTCTACCACCCTTTCAGGCAGACAGTGAGTTCCAGACCTCCACCAGCCTCTGGGTGAAGAAATTTCCCCTTGTATCTCCTCTAAACCTCCCCCCAAATACTTTAAATCTATGCCCCCTGGTTGTTGACCCACTCTGCCAAGGGAAACGGGTCTTTCCTATCCACTCTATCTCGGCCCTTCATAATTTTGTACACATCAATTAGGTCTCCCCTCAGCCTCTGTTCCAAAGAAAACAACCCAAGCCTATCCAATCTTTCCTCGTAGCTAAAATTCTCCAGTCCAGGTAACATCCTCGTAAATCTCTTCTGTACCCCCTCTAGTGCAATCACATCGTTCCTGTAATGTGGTGACTAGAACTGCACACAGTACTCTAGCTGTGGCCTAACTAGTGTTTTATACAGTTTAAGCATAACCTCCCTGCTCTTGTATTCTATGCCTCGGCTAATAAAGGCAAGTATCCCGTAGGCCGCCTTAACCACCTTATCTACCTGGCCTGCTAGCTTCAGGGATCCGTGAACATGCACTTCAAGGTCCCTCTGTTCCTCTATACTTCTCAGTGTCCTACATTTATTGTGTATTCCCTCACCTTGTTAGCCATCCCCCCCTCTTCATTATCAACCACACGGCCAATTTTTGTATCATCTGTAAACTTCTTAATCCCTACATTCAAGTCTAAATCATTGATCTGTACCACAAAGAGCAAGGTATCTAGTACTCAGCCCTGCGGAACCCCACTGGAAACAGCCTTCCAGTCACAAAAACACCCATCGACCATTGCCTTTTGCTTCCTGCCTCTATGCCAATTTTGGATCCAACTTGCCACTTTGTCTTGGATCTCATGGGCTTTTACTGTCATGACCAGTCTGCCATGTGCGACCTTATCAAAAGCCTTGCTAAAATCCCTATATACACTACATCAAATGCACTACCCTTGTCGACCCTCCTGCTTACCTCCTCTCAAAATTCACTCAAGTTAGTCAGGCACGACCTTCCCTTAACGAATCCATGCTGAATGTCCTTGATTAATCAGTGTCTTTCTAAATGAAGATTTATCCTGTCCCGCAGGAAAATGAGTAGCAAAAATTCTACCACCGAGGTTCGGCTGACTGGCCTGTAATTTCTTGGTCAATCCTTTCTCCCTTTTTAAACAACAGTACAATATTTGCAGTCCTCCGGCACCACACCTGTACTCAGGAGATTGGAAAATGAAATTAAATCCAATTAAATAATTTTTAAAAAATTAATTTAGTTGTCGTACCACAAAACAAAACAATCTAGTTGCTCAAATCATTTCTTAATACTTTTTTTTAGCCCACATTTACCTTCATTTGCACGGGAAGAGGGTATTGGGGGTGATTGAGAAGTGGAGCAAGCTGTCATGGAGGGAACGTTTCCTTCGGAATGCAGGGATGGGAGGGGAAGATTTATTTGGTGGTGGTATTACGCTGGAGGTGGCAGAGGATGATCCGTTAAATGTGGTGACTAGTGGGGTTACCGGTGAGGACCAAGGGAACTCTATTGTGGTTCTGGGAGGGGATGGAAGTTATAAGAGCAGAAGTGTAGGAACTGGGACAGAGCCAGTTGAGGGGCCCTGTCAAGCACGGAAAAAAAAGGCACTGGTTTGGAAGGTGGCATCATCAAAACAGATGCGACGGCGAAACAGCAAGAAAGGAATAGTCCTTATAGGAAGAGGGCTGGAAGAAGAGTAGTCGTAAGCACATAAGAAGCAGGAGTGTGGGCCATTTGGTCCCACGAGCCTGCTCTGCCATTTAATACGATCATGGCTGATCCGATCAATGCCTCTGGTCCACTTCCCTGCTCGCTCCCCATAACCCCTTATTCTGGGGATGAGGGGATTGACTTATGAGGAAAGGTTGAGTTGGTTGGGCCTCTACTCATTGGAATTCAGAAGAATGAGAGGTGATCTCATCGAAACATAAGATTATGAGGGGGCTTGACAAGGTGAATGCAGAGAGGATGTTTCCACTGATGGGGTAGACTAGAACTAGAGAGCATGATCTAAGAATAAGGGGTCGGTCATTTAAAACAGATGAGGAGAAATTTCTTCTGAGGGTTGTAAATCTGTGGAATTCGCTGCCTCAGAGAGCTGTGGAAGCTGGGACATTGAATAAATTTAAGACAGAAATAGACAGTTTCTTAAACGATAAAGGATTATGGGGAGCGGGCGGGGAAGTGGAGCTGAGTCCATGATCAGGTTAGCCATGATCTTATTGAATGGCGGAGCAGGCTCGAGGGGCCGTATGGCCTATTCCTGCTCCTATTTCTTATGTTCTTATCAGTTAAGAAACCCTATCTCTGTCTTAAATCCATTCAATGGCCCAGCTTCCACAGCACTCTGAGGCAGCGAATTCCACAGATTTAAAACCTTCTGAGAGAAGAAATTCCTCCTCATCTCAGTTTTAAATGGGTGGCCCCTTATTCTAAGATTATGTCCCCTATCAGTGGAAACATCCTCTCTGCATCCATCTTGTCAAGCCCCCTCATAATCTTATACGTTTCAATAAGATCACCCCTCATTCTTCTGAATTCCAATGAGTAGAGGCCTAACCTACTCAACCTTTCCTCATAAGTCGACCCCACATTTCCAGAATCAGCCTAGTGAACCTTCTCTGAACTGCCTCCAAAGCAAGTATATCCTTTCTTAAATATGGAAACCAAAACTGTACACAGTATTCCAAGTGTGGCCACATCAATACCCTGTATAACTAACAGGACTTCCTTGCATTTATACTCCATCCCCTTCGCAATAAAGGCCAGGATTCCATTGGCCTTCCTGATCACTTGCTGTACCTGCACACTAACCTTTTGTGTTTCATGCACAAGTACCTCCAGGTCCCGCTGTACTGCAGCACTTTGCAATTTTTCTCCATTTAAATAATAACTTGCTCTTTGATTTTTTTTTCAGCCAAAATGTATAACCTCACACTTTCCAACATTATACTCCATCTGCCAAATTTTTGCCCACTCATTTAGCCTGTCTGTCCTTTTACAGATTTTTTGTGTCCTGCTCACACATTGCTTTTCCTCCCATCTTTGTATCATCAGCAAACTTGGATACATTACACTCGGCCCCTCCTTCCAAGTCATTAATATAGATTGTAAATAGTTGGGGTCCCAGCACTGATCCCTGCGGCACCCCAGTAGTTACTGATTGCCAACCCGAGAATGAACCACTTATTCCGACTCTCTATTTTCCATTAGATAGCCAGTCCTCTATCCATGCTAATATATTACCCCCAACTCCGTGTACTTTTATCTTGTGCAGTAACCTTTTATGTGGCACCTTGTCAGATGCCTTCTGGAAGTCCAAATGCACCACATCCACTGGTTCCCCTTTATCCACCCTGCTCGTTACATCCTCAAAGAATTCCAGCAAATTTGTCAAACATGACTTCCCCTTCATAAATCCATGCTAACTCTGCCTTACTGAATTATGTTTTTCCAAATGTCCTGCTACTGCTTCTTTAGTAATAGACTTCAACATTTTCCCAACCACAGATGTTAGGCTAACTAATCTATAGTTTCCTGCTTTTTGTTTGCCTCCTTTTTTAAATAGGGGCGTTACATTTGTGGTTTTCCAATCTGCTGGGATCTCCCAGAATCCAGGGAATGTTGCTAAATTACAACTATCCCTGCCGCTACTTCTCTTAAGACCCTAGAATGCAAGTCATCAGGTCCAGGGGATTTATTCGCCTTTAGTCCCATTATCTTACTGAGTACCACCTCCTTAGTGATTGTGATTGTGTTAAGTTCCTCCCCTCCCTATAGCCGCTTGACTATCAATTGTTGGAATATTGTTAGTGTCCTTTACCGTAAAGACTGATACAAAATATTTATTCAGAGTTTCTGCCTTCTCCATGTTCCCCATTACTAATTCCCCGGTCTCGTCCTCTAAGGGACCAACATTTACTTTAGCCACTCTTTTTTTTTTCCTTTTTATATACTTCCGGAAACTTTTGCTATCTGTTTTTATATTTCGTGCTAGTCAAGGTAGCTGTGGGAGTCAGTGGGCTTATAGTGGATATTGGTCGATAGCCTATCCCCAGAAATGGAAATCAAGAAAGTCGAGGAAGGGAAGGAAAGAGTCCACGTTTGGATCATGTGAAGGTGAGGGAAGGGTGGAAATTGGAAGCAAAGCGATTGGAATTTTTCCAGTCTGGGACAAGAGCAGGAAACTGCACCAATATGATCATCATTGTATCCGAAAAGAGATGAGGGAAAGGACCTATGTAGAATTGAAACAAAGGAATGTTCCACGTATCCCATGAACAGGCAGGCATAGTTGGGACCCATGTGAATTCCCATAGCAACATCATTTATTTTGAGGAAGTGAGTGGAGTCAAAGGAGAAGTTGTTCAATGGTGGAGGAGGGTGGTGGCGGACAGGGACTGGTTGGGCCTGTGTTCAAGCAAGAAGCGGAGGGCCCTCAGGCCGTCTTGGTGGGAGAATGGAGGTATCGAGGAATTGGACGTCCATGATGAAATGGAGATGGTTGGGGCCTGAAACTGTTAGTGGCGGAGGGTGTCGGCTCAGTCGCGGATGTAGGTATGAAGAGACTGGCAAAATACTGAGGATGTTGGAAATCAGAATGAATAATGAAATACTGTTTATATGAGTCACTGAGACTGAACCATACAGTTGCAACCTTGGTGTCTAATTTGACCCTGAGCTGAGTTTCTGACCCCATATCCTTTCCATCACCATAACCGCTTACTTCCATCTGTTACATCATCCGTCTCCGCCCCTGCCTTAGCTCATCTGCTGAAACTCTCATCCATGCCTTTGTTACCTCCAGACTCTCCTGGCTGGCCTCCCATCTTCCACCCTCCATAAACTTAAGCTCACCCTAAACTGCTGCCCATATCTTAACTTGCAAGGAGTCCTGTTCACCCATCATCCTTGTGCTCACTGACCTATACTGGCTCCCGATCGAGCAACACATTGAATTTTAAAATTCTCACCCTTTTTTTCAAGTCCCTCCACAGCCTCGCTCTGCCCTATCTCTGCAACCTCCTCCAGCCCTACAACGCTCTCGAGATTCCCCCATTTTCATTGCTCCACCATTGACGGCTGTGCCTTCAGTCGCCTAGGCTCTAAACTCTGGAATTCTCTCCCTAAACCCCCACTCCACCTTTAAGACGCTCCTTAAAACATACCTCTTTGACAAAGCTTTTAGTCGCCTGTCCTAATATCGCCTCATATCCATTTTTTAAAATATAACACGTCTTGGGAGGTTTTTCTACGTTAAAGGCGCTACATAAATGCAAATTGTTGCATGGTATTCAGAAAAGTTATTATTACCATCAGGTTTACTTTGTTTCTCTCCCTCCCCAAAACAGAACGAGCAAGGCGTCGCCAACTGCGAGAAGATAAAACAATGCTGATGGCCAGTGTGAAAAGTACCCTGAAGAGAAAACATAATCAGACAGCTCATTCTCCAGACAAACTGGAGGAACCTGATAAGAAAAAGCCTGAAGTGTAAGCAGTCTTCAGCTCTGCACTGTGCTGCTGACAATTTTACAAGCCGAGGGTTGACATTTTAATTCTTGATACCATTCTCATTTTATCCTTTCCTTTTTGAGTGTTTTCTTTCCTCCAAGAGGTTCCTTGATGGCTTCATGGGTAAATTCACTCCTGTTGGGATACTGACTGTAGACCAGTACGGACTCCGGTTCCATCCCTGGACTGTGCCGAGTTCATTGGTCTCGGCCAAAAGCTACAGTTGGTTTCAGCACCCATAGGATGTGGGAGGGGAAAATCAGCTGGAATTCCTGCTCCTGATTGCTATCCGCCCAGTTGGTGAGAAGAGGATTGCGCTCAGCTGCGGTGCCTGGTTGAATAGGCTACCAACACTCACTGCCTGGCCCTTATGTGGAACGAGCCACCTCGATGCAAGATATTGACAGGCTGATAACACCTGTGTAATGGTACTCTAATGGAAGTTGGCACCTTCGAGAGAAGGGAATTAAATTGGGGAAACCAAAAAGAAAAGTAGGATATTAGCAATTCCTAGTGATTTTGCCACAAGGTGAGTCCCTGATCTCAGCCACCTGTGGGAGATGTTTCTTCACAAGGAGGAAAAACTTGGATGCTTCTGTGGTCTCCTCGTTGCAAGGTGATTTTCTACCATACAATCACCAGCCTTCCATCACTTGGGAAGTTCAGCAAAGGGGAGGAGAAATGCAGTACTTTTTTTTTTAATCCATGAATAATGCAGTACTTTGATTTAAAAATGTTACATTTTCAGCACCAGAATTTCTCTTAGTTCATGACTGAACACAGAGTTTTATGTTTATTTTCAGGCATTATACAGATGATGAAGAGTATGTTTCTATGTATAAAGGTTGGTAATTGTTTCTATAAACACTGATACTTCAATAATATCTGTTGACTTGTTGACGGTGTAAGGACAACTTTGTTCAAGCTTCTACAGTAACCTGAAGCTTTTTGTTATCTATTTCAACAGCGAGTATCTTTGCATTGTGAAAGTTAACGCTGATTCTACCAGAGCCTTCGACTTCAGTTAGGACCTTGTTTGAATCCTAGTTTTGACTGGCATTTGTATTTGGGCTTTTTCCAGAAGGGAGATATGAATGACCCAGAGGGTGATGCGGTCTGGAACTCACTGCCTGAAAGGGTGGTAGAGGCAGAAACGTCCATCACATTTTGAAAAAGTACTTGGATATGCACTTAAAATGCCGTAACCTACAAGGCTATGGACCAAGAGCTGGAAAGTGGGAGTAAGCTGGATAGCTGTTTTTCGGCCGGCACAGACACAATAGATCGCACGGGGTTCTTCTGTGCCATAAATTTCTATGATTCTATGGTGTCGAAGATGGAGAGGGGGTGGAGAGCAGCCCGACTTGGGTGGTGGTGGTGGTTTGTTCGCCGATGAAAAGGCTCGATAGTGTACATAAGAATGTGGAGCAGGAGTAGGCCATTTGACCCCTCAAGCTTGCTCCGCCATTTAATAAGGTCATGGCTGATCTGATCTTGTGCTCGGCTCCACTTCCTTGCCCGCTCCCCATAACCCTTTACTCCCTTATCGTTCAAAAATCTGTCGATCTCCACCTTAAATATGTTCAATGACTGCTCTAGGGCAGAGAATTCCACAGGTTTACAATCCTCTGAGAGAAGAAATTCCTCCTCATCTCAGTTCTAAATAGGCGACCCCTTATTCTTAAAATATGCCCCCTAGTTCTGGATTCCCCCACTGGTAGACTTAAAGATGTGGGGGAGACCAGAACTAGACTAGAGACCATCATTATAGGATAGTCACAAATAAATCCAATAGGGAATTCAGGAGAAACTGCTTTACCCAGAGAGTGGTTAGAATGTGGAACTGCAAGGAGTAGTTGAGGCAATTAGCACATATGCATTTTAGGAGAAGCTAAATAAACACATGAGGGAGAAAGGAATAGAAGATTATGCTGATAGGGTTAGATGAAGATGGGTGGGAAGTGGCTCGTGTGGAGCATAAACGACCTGTTGGCCCGAATGGCCTGTTTCTGTGCTGTACATTTTATGTAATGTCCGTATTTGAATGCATTTTCATTGTATTGGCTACAATGCTGAGATAGCTTTAATTATAATTTCACTCCATTATAATTTCACTTAATTTTGCAATATATATGTTTACTTGAACCAACGGACATTTTGTTGACGTCTTGCAGTGCTGGATACTGTAAAAGTTCACAAGGATTCCTGGCCCTTCAATGAACCGGTGGATGAATCCTATGCACCAGATTACCACAAAATCGTCGAGGTACGTCCAATTTAAAGGAGCCATTTCTTTAAGCAGCAATGAATTTAGCTTTGTTGTTTACTGTTCTATAAATGTAATTTTTTGGGGAGTATAACTCATTAGCATGTACATCTAGCACTGCCCAGAGCACCAGTGTGACTTTTAGTGAAGTTTATGACTCAGAAATTGAAGTTTAAAACTGACATTGTATTACACCCAGTAATGATGCTGACTGACTCAAATGCAGTCCGTAGCAATTGGATTATAAACAAATTTTAAGTGTATACTGATTTAATTGGGTGCCCGGGGTTATTAATCTTTTAAATTGTTTTGATTCTCTCAGTTTCAGCAGCTTGATTGTGCTGTGAATTTGTTGTGCGGCCCGGTCAGTCGGTTTCAATTAGATTATTTTCTGATGTAAAATCTTCCTTTGCTGCAGAGCTTAAAAGTCTGTCAAATATAATGTAATGCTAAATTTATTTCAACATGGAGAAGAAATTCAATGCAGTATCTAGTTGCCTTTTTTTTATAAATATGAAATTTAAATTAGAATAGTCAGACAAGTTAGAAGAGGATAATTACAAGAGGGACTTTCCCTTAATGTCGTTTTGGAGTGTTTATGGAAATCTAACTTTAGAACAAGCTACTGAAAACCATCTAAACAAGATATTGGAATGTGGCAATGCACAGACCGGTTGTCCCTTGCATATATTTAGATCATGCTGTGTGTTGGGCCAAGTGATTTTATGTTTTATTTCTATAGTAAATTTTCACACACATTGTATTTGAATAACTAATAGTACGGTTGTAATACAAATGTGACTGTTAAATAATTTGTTGCAAAAACTGGGAAAGTTTATCCAACTTGTATATCATTTGACTCGCTTGCAATTATGTGATCCCAGAGTTCAGCAATTTGTTTTCATGAAAAAGCTCCCTTCTCTCGTCTCCCTTCATCAACTAATATACAGAGATGTGCAAAATAATTTTAATTGGTATTAAGGCACTGTTTATCCAATGCAAATGAATGCATGTACATTTTCCTCTTTTTAATGGGAATGGGGTGGCAAATAATAGTTGACTGACTTTTGCCTTTTGAAAGTAAAATACTCTTCCTATCTCTGGCAAAACCTCCAGTGCCATGATTCTCTAATTGTCCTTAAGTGGTAACGTTTATTTCTATTTATTCATTCTGCTATTCATAGGAACCAATGGATCTTTCGACTATTGAGAATAAGCTAAGCGAAAAGAAGTACAACAGCAAATGGACTTTTATATCCGATTTTAGACGTATGTTTGACAACTGTGAGCGATACAATGGGAAAGGAAATGGTTAGTTTGATATCTAATCATTTTAAATAATCGCATTAAATTCCCAGTTAACCTGAGAAAAGTGTTCACCTTTTGAAACTCAGCTGCTCCTAGATACTTTATATTGTTTTTCCAAGAGCCCCCGAGCGAGACTGGTGCTGAGACACAATGCACGTTTAATTCCCCAGTCCGAGTCTAGCCACGCACGGAGGGAAAGGTCTAGGGCAAGCATCCTCAATGACATGCTGCTGTGTGTCCCTGAACAGCCATTCCTATTGATCTGGGATTGACCACCTCCATTTCAGAGATGCATGACAAGGGGGATGTTAGGGAAACTAATTTAAGGCTGCATACTCTTCCCCGAAGGGCACACATACCCTCAGACTTCAATTTTTTAAAATGTCAAAAATGAGTTTTAACTAAGTTTCCTTTGATAGCAGTGTTGTGTTACAGTTGCTGTATAGTCCTGATCAATACATTACACAGGAGAACTCAGTGGTTTGGAATTAGCTTCAGGAACCAGATAATGCAAATATTGAAAGGTTGTCTCAGTTACCCAAATTTTGTCTTGGAACAATGAAAAAATTTAATAAAAACAGAAAATGCTGGAAATACTCAGCAGGTCAGGCAGCATCTGTTGCGAGAGAAACATGAGTTAACGTTTCAGGTCGATGACCCTTCGCCAGACCCGAAACGTTAACTGTTTCTCTCTCCACAGATGCTGCCCGACCTGCTGAGGGTTTCTAGCATTTTTTGTTTTAATTTCAGATTCCAGCACCCGCAGTATTTTACTTTTGAATTAAAGAAATGTTGCTGGATTATTATATAAAAAGGTTTTTACTTCATGCTAAAAGCAAACTAATTCATTCTGCATCCTGAATAATGTTTTGATATAAGTATGACATTGCATTCCACAAGAGGAAGAATTGTACTATTTCCGTTGTGTTTTGAAAATCTTGATTTTGCGTGATACATTTCCAACATTTTAATTTGAGAATCGCTTTCCAACCATACATGAACTCTTATTTAGAATACACCCTGATGGCCCGAGCTGTAGAGAGGTGCTTCAGCAAAGCAATGGCCAAGTACTTCCCCAAGGATGAAGTGGACAGCGATGATGATTTCCAAAATAAAATTATATGGGAGAAGAAAGACAAGCACAGGAGCAAGCCCAACCACGTGGCGAAGGATGAAACGGAGATTCTGACTGCAGCAACTGATCATGTTCTTGGAATGCAAAAAGTCAATGGTTTTGTCAACAGTCATCCAGCCAATGATGTCCCGCAGGTGATTGCTGGTCCAAAGAAGGAGGGAAATTCTCAACAGCAGCCTTGCAACAAGCTACCTTTGCCAGGTCAAACGCAAACTATGGAGGGAAAGGCAAGAACATTTTCTCGTCAAGACTTTTCTTAAGTAATATTATATTTTGCCTTATTTATCCCTCCCACTTGCTTCCCTGAGCTGTCCCATTCAGTGAGGAAGACGAGTGGTTCATGCAGTAACCAACAATACAACTCTGTGATTGACTCCTAATACCTTCAAGTGACCTAGCAAGCCAGTCCAGTGTGAGGAGTGTGGTGGGGGAGAAAGAGATCGCAATGAAAAAGGCCCATCGACACCTTGAGGCAGCTAAGGCGTGTGGCCTTGTCAGCTTTGCCCTCATCCCAGTAATAAACAAAAAAAAAACATGCTTATGAAAGAAAGAGGTAGGGTTCCTATATTTCCCCCTCTCTTTCTTGCCAGTTCCTCCACCCATCGGGACTGCTACTTTTGTGAGGTGCTTATTTCAGACTTCCGGCTGGAAGATGACCAGGCCCGCTACTATGTTAGTGAAATTCAGGAAATGCAGAACTTCATAGAATTCTACTGCACAGAAAGAGGCCATTCGGCCCGTCGTGCCTTTGCCCATGCCCCAGCTTCTTCCCCGTGACCTTGCAAATTAGTCCTCTTTCAAGTACATTTCCAATTGCCTTTTTGAAAGTTCCTATGGATCTAATTCCACCACCCTTTCAGGTATTGTGTTTCAGATCTAAACCACCCTCGGTGAGTGGTTTGATTGAACTGAAGGCCTGTACTCATTCAGCTTGTTTGAACTGAAGACTTGTACTCCGTTTGTTTTGTAACCTGAAGACCTGGACACACTCGATATTTGAGGGCAGTTATACTGTTGGGGAGTTGAATTGATGAATAGTTTCCCACTTATTCTTTTATTCTCCCCCTCCTTCTTTATCCTTTATTACACTCACTTAATTGGTGTCTTTAGGGGCAGCTCTGGACTGTCGGGCCAACTTCCCCAAGAACATTAAGTGCTGCTTTTTATTCAGCTGCTGAGTGGGTAGACTTACTCTGCATTTTGTTTTTAAATGTCTTATCTTTCATCAGCACCCTCCCTCTCCCAACTCCAGCACCTGGTGCCTCATTGCTTGGTGTTTCAAACAAAATGAGCAAATTACCACTAATCGCAGCATGGATGTTCCTATTGGCTGACAATGGGACCCGGGTCTTCAAAAGTACATTACCGGCTGTCCCAAAGCACTTTACAGCCAGTGATGTACTTTTGAATTATAGTCACTGTTGCAGTGTAGGAAACGCAGCTACCAATTTGCACACAAACTGATATGATAATGACCAGGTAATTTGTTTTTTCTAGTGATGTTGATTGAGGGATAAATATTGGCCAGGATACTGGAGAACTACCCTGCTCTTCAAAATAGTGCCATGGGATCTTTTATGTCCACCTGAAATCGCAGACGGGGCCTCATGTTTAACGTCTCATCTGAAAGGCGGCACCTCAGACAGTGCATCAGTGCCTCAGTACTGTACAATAGTGTCAGCCAAGATTTTTTTTTTTGTGCTCAATCTCTAATGGGATGGCTTTTGGGGTACAAAAAAGTAAGCTTGTTTGTTAGATTGTGCCAACATCACACAACAGATAAAATTGGGGCACGTTATTGCAGATTGGCTAATGACTGAACAAGACCCTGAAAGGAGGTGGAAGGTTTCCTGTACTTTAGCTACTGATCACTTATGCTTGATTTCATTCAATCTGATTACTAAATTGAGTTATCTTTTTCTCAACATGCAGCAAAATTCCACCAGTGGCCCTCGCCCAAGTTTTGACGTCGTTCATCAGCCGCGGCCTCCCGCCGTATCAGGACGGCCTGTTATGGAACCAATCCGGAAACGGTTTCAGCAGCAATACCGGATGCAGGTATTCTGAAGCATATTAATATTAAAAGCATCATTGCTGATCTACAGTGGCTTTAAAAAAAAATACATAATTAATTGTGAAGTAGCATATTTCCATTTGAAATAATTTAATAAGTCGTAAGCTATTTGTCGAAACTGTCGACGTGCCACCAAATTATTTTGTCATCTTGTTGCTATCCCATGTGAGTTGTACATAAATGTCCATGACTGAGTGACGCAGTGGATTGGCCACTGTTACTTCAACTCGTGATTTCATTTTTAATTTATGCCAGTCTGATTTGGATAGAGCTGCTCTTCCTGTTGGTTTTTGGAGTTAGGGAAATCTCACCCAAGTTTGCTGTGGGTGCAGAGGCACAATTCAGCACTAATTGGCAAGCTCATTTAGGTTGTAATGAAGACTGCTGTGGTAAATGGAAAGGTTCACACCGTCACAGTTAAGGGGTGTTCTTCCGATGTTCGTATTGGAGACACAATGTTGGGGCAGAGTATTGGGAGCTTAACATTGCATCTGTTGCCTGCTACAACTGATCTATAAGATGGAAAGTTTTCCATTCCTGAGAGCTGACATCCTTCGCTTTCATAGTGATGAGTATGTGAATATACCAGCAAGTAACTGTTTGTTTAAAAAGAAAAGTACCGATTTATGGTGTGAAGAAGAATTAGGAACCTGAAAAAGAACGAAAGAAAGATTTTGTATTGGGCATTGTTATAATTGAGAACAAGATCTGTCTGTCTGTTTCTCTCACTGAACTGTATTATTTCAGGGTGAGCTCCTTCTGTTTTTGTCTGAACTGTATATCAAGGGTGGCTGTGAGGGTGGATTAACGGATAACTTGTTCTTGGCCTTCCCACAATACAGATCTGAGATATCCACTAGTTCAATAATGGCCTGGGGATGGTTCTTTAAAAAAGCTTTTCAAAGTAATGCAAAAGTTGTGAACTAGATAGAGGTATTTTAAATACTGTCACATATTGAAGAGGAGTTTCTAAGTCATCTGAAATGACAACATATTCAAGTGTTTTTCTAGTGGTGATGGATAGTGAATAATATTTAGTTAACTTTGCTTCGAAAGGTGGTACGTAATCTGTATAAAGGAGAACAGTGCTGACATACCAATAGCATCAAGTGCTTTCCACTTTGGTGTGTCTCAAAGCATTCGGGTTTCATAGACTTCTCTTGCAGAATTCGAGTGAGTTGAAGGATGTCTCTATAAAACCTAGGAGGTTAAGTCTTTCATCCAAGCAATGTATTCCACTGACATTCAGGTGCATTTTACAGTTTTTCCTCTGTTCCTAAGTAAAGTTTGTTGAAGACAGAGGTAGAAGGGAATACTGGCTTGATCGTCTGCCTGCTCAAAGATTGCACTATCTGATAGCAACCAAACTCAAACAGGAATCTATGTAATAGTCTTTGAACTAGTCTTTTTTCTGCAACCTTTGAAAATGCTTGTGCCCTGAAATTTTCAAGTTGTACTTATTTTCCATTTCATAAATATTCTTTTTTTTCCTTTTTAGCAACAAATGTTAATGAATGGGCCAGCGGCACCTGCTTCAGCTGAATGTAATTCTGCAAGTTTGCAAAAAGCCAGTCTTTCATCTATCAGTCATGGAGCAGCACCACCTCACACTGGCATGCCTGCTATCCCTACCACTGCCCAGGAACCAATACATTTCCCTGTCAGTCAACCAAATAGACCGACAAATCTGAGCCTTCCACAGAATGAAACAGAAACTCCCAGTTCCCACTCGGCTACTGCTGTCCCCGCGACACAGGGAAACAGAGAAGCGACTGCACCGCCATATGCGCCAAGTGGTGATTGTCATGTGACAGATTTAAATCAGACTAAAGGACCAGAATGGCCTGGATATTTGTACCGTTCCATTCACCACCCTCAACACAGACTGCCAGCAGGAAAGCCTAATCCTGTGCCATCTCGGGGCATGTCAATGGAACATACAGGACCTGCTGTGCAGAACCATCCAACAGCAACCAACATCACAATAACTGGAACTGGAAGCCCTGTTAAAAACGAGACTCTACCTAACACTTGTGGAACATCTGTTAAATACAGCGAGCCACTCCCAAGTCAGCCTCCGATGCAAACTTCAGTTTTTAACACGCTTAAACCTTTCCACAATCCTCTTGAGCAGACTTCTCAAAAAGCGCCTGTTAAAGGTAACCATTTTAATGCCATATACTGTTGTAAGAATTGGACTTTATAACTCAACATTTTGTTGTCGTCTGATTTTATTTTTGTCTTCACCGTAAAATGTGAAGTTTCTTCGATCACTTAATATTTCCAGATTTGTGCCCCGCCTGCTAAAATACAATAAAGTTTATTGGGTGTACAGTGAAATGTAAAAATTAGAAGTGGAATAGCAGGGGGAAGACTGGCTACAGTCATGTTCTGCTCAGCTGCCATTTGTTGGGTTGGAAGGGAGTGGAGGCTGCAGCATTTCCTGGGGAGGGGAAGGGACAATAGGGGAGAGCCGCTCTTGTGCGCTCCCTGGTGTCGCCTCTTGGCTGGGATCGGCTGCAAGTTTCATTACAGCAGAGACTCTACCCAACATTTGTGGGAGAACACAGCAGGCCACTCTCTAGTTGAGCTGAGTAGAATAATGTAATTTCTAATTCTCGTGTTCAGACTGCTTGGTGACAGAAAGGTGCAATCTAGCCAGTATTTCCACGCTACCATTTCTTTAGCACTAATTAGTGTGTTTGACAGTTGCAGTACCTAATGAAAGCTTAGAGATGATACTCCTTTCTTGCTGCTGAAGCCTGTATTCTCCTGAAGAATGGGACTTTAAAAATAAAACGACACTGGTGCCTGTTCCTTTATAAAGCATACCCAGTCACTCTTGAGTTTTATACACCAACTGTCCTAATTACATAAAATGTACAACATAGAAACAGACCATTTGGCCCAATGGTCTGATTTTGATGCGCCACACGAGCCTCCTCCCACCCCTCTTCATCTAACCCCATCAACATAATCTTCTATTCCTTTCTCCCTCGTGTTTATCTAGCTTCTCCTTAAATGCATCTATACTACTCATCTCAACTACTCCTTGTGATAGCAAGTTCCACATTCTCACCGCTCTCTGGGTAAAGAAGTTCCTCCTGAATTCCTTATTGGAATTATTAGTGACTATCCAATTGAATTTTTTGATGAAGTAACCGAGAAGGTTGATGAAGGGAATGCAGTGGATGTTGTCTGTATGGATTTTAAGAAAGCATTTGACAAAGTACCACAAACGGCTGGTTAACAAAATTGAGGCTGAGGAATAGGAGGGTCAGCTTAGATAAGAAATTGGTTTAAGAACAGAAAACAGTAAGTCGTGGTGAATGGTTGGTTGTTTTTTTAAACTGGAGAATGGTGTTCCCCAACAGTCAGTCCTAGGACCGCTGGTTTTTTGATATAGATAAATGACTTGGATATTGGAATACAGAGCAAAATTTCAAAATTTGTCGATGATACCAAACTTGGAGGTGTGGCAAACAGTGAGGATGATGCCAATCGACTGCAAGAGAACATAGGCTGGCAGAATGGACAGACAAGTGGCAGATGGAATTTAATAGAGAAGTGTCAGGCATTTTGGCAAAAGGGATAGGGAGAGACAATATAGATTTAATGGCACAGTTCTAGAGAGTGCGCAGGGATCGAGAGACCTGGGGGTTCATGTGCATAGATCTTTGAAGGTGGCAGGACATATTGAGAGAGTAGTTGGCAAAGCATATGTGATCTTGGACTTCATAATTAGAGGTATTGAGTACAAAAGCAGGGAAGTTAGGTTGAATCTTCATAAAACTTTGGTTAGGCCAAAACTAGAGTATTGTGTCCAGTTCTGGTCATCACACTTTAGGAAGGATGTGAAGGCCCTTGAGAGGATGCAGAAGAGATTTACCAGAATGGCTTCAAGGATGAGGGATTTTAGCTACAGTGTTAGGTTGGAGAAGCTGGGTTGTTCTCTTTGGAGCAAAAGAGGTTGAGGGGAGATTTGATAGAAGTGTACAAGATTATGACGGATTTGGATAAGGTGGGCAGAGGCTGTTCCCATTAGCTGCTGGTACAAGGACTAGGGGACACAGATTTAAGCTTGTCGGCAAGTGATACAGGGGAATGTGAAGAAGAACCTTTTTCCGTAGCGAGTGGCAATGACCTGGAACTCGCTGCCGAAGAGGGTGGTGGAAACGGAAACAATCAATGATTTCAAAAGGAAATTGGATAGGTACTTGAGGGAAATAAATTTGCAGGGCTATGAGGTAGAGCGGGGGATGGGACTGACTGGATTGCTCTACAGTGGGCTGGCATGGACTCGATGGGCCGAATGACAACGACCTGTGCCGTAATGACTCTGACTCATATTTATGATCCCTAGTTTTGGATTCCCCACAAATGGAAACTGTTTTGGCTTTGTTAATACATAAATGGAGTACAAAGGCAAGAAAGTTATGCTAAACCTTTATAAAACAATGGTTAAGCCTCAGCTGGAGTATTGTGTTTTGTTCTGGGCACTACACTTTAGGAAGGATATAGGTTGTGGGCCTTGGAGAGGGTGCTGAGAAGATTTACTAGAAGTGAGGAAACATTTTTTTACGCAACGAGTTGTTGTGATCTGGAATGCACTGCCTGGAAGGGTGCAGATTCAATAGTAACTTTTTTTTAAAAAGAGAATTGGATAAACACTTGAAGGGAAATTTTTTTTACAGGGTAATGGGGAACGAGCAGGGTAGTGGGACTAATTGGATAGTTCTACCAAAGAGCTGGCACAGGCACGATGGGCTGAATGGCCTCCTGTGCTGTGCTATGATTCTATCTTCTCTACATTTACCCTATCAAACCCTTTCATAGTCTTGAAGACCTCTGTAAGGTTATCCTTTCTAGCGAAAAGAGCCCCAGCCTGTTCAGTCTTTCCCCTCTGTTCTGGTATTATCCTCGTAAAAGTGATGTCGCCAAGTGAAAGGTAACGTCGCCAAGATCCAGGTCGGTGATCGGAGTGTGGGCAGGTACAGCAGGAGCGACAAGGTCGAGGCGAAGGAGCGGCGAGGATGGGGCGAAGGAGCGGCGAGAGATTGTAAAGGGACGTGATCGAGGCCCAGAAGAGGCGAGGACACGGGGGGCAGCACGGGTCAGCCCACACTGCGATATGTGTGCGCACTAGGTCCGTGCAGCAGAACTGGTCTCCAGTCGTCTTGGTTAATCCTTGCTGCTGGACCAAGACCTAGCTCTGTCAAGCCTGTGTGGTGGCTGGTGTGCAATGGTCACCACAGTTTAAAAAAAAAAAATCCAAGCACAGGCATCTTCCACCCTTCAAGATTTAGTTCGGACCTGGAATTTTAGGTCCATCATTGAAACACCTGTGAACTTTTTGACGTGGAAGCAAGTCATCCTTGATTCGAGGGATTGCCTATCTTATCCTCGTAAATGTGGATAGGAGCAGGAGATTCCATTCCAATGGCTGAGGCACTGCCAGAATGTCACAAATTCAACCATGATCTGAGCTGAGATTGCTCATCTCATCTGGGACGGAATTTGTAACTTCAATTGGCCTTAGCAGCCCTGGACCAGACGAGGGGGGAAACTTGCTAGGGTTGCTAATTGCTTTCCAATGACCCCTACTGGAAAGTGAGTATGGGGGCATCTGACAAGGCTTGATTGGGCTCTAGTATGGTATTCTCAACTTGCTGTCTCAGATCACAAATGGAGAATGCGAACTGTATGCCAATGAAAGTCCGGGCTTTCAAGAGTTAATGGGAGAAAATTGGAGAATAATTTTTATAAATAGTATGGCCTCTCATGTCTGTTCAGTTCACTGTGCAATTCCTTTGGGAGATTTTACAGGTCAGGGTTCAGATCGAACAGAAAACTCAAACTATTTATTTTAAATAAACATTTAGATGTCCAATTTCTGGTAAACTGCCTGATAAGTATTTAGAGCTTCAGAGTCCCATTATGATATTTATACTTTCACTTTATTCCACTACTGTATAGTTTCTCCCTCATAACAACAATTACTTGCATTTATATGGTACCTTCAACATAAACTTCAAAGATGATTTACAGGTTGGGGGAATAGGATTAGATAAAAGAATGGACGGTAAGCTATACCGTGAGTAATTAGGAGAGGTGACCAAAATCTTTGTCAAAAAGTTGGGTTTTTAAAAAGTAGTTGGAGGGTTCTTGGGGAGTTGCAGAAAGAAGAGTTGAGGCATCTGATAACACTAATGATGAGGGTCAAGGTCTCCTATCAACCTGGGCTGAATAGAACCTAGTTCAGAGAAAAAGGCAGTCCACCTCGCAGTCCCCAGACAATAGTGAATGTATTAAGTAAATTATTTTTTTGTAGTATAAATGATATTTAAAGCTTTATTTTGTTGCAGTGCATCTCCATTAGAATTTTTTTTACACCCTACATAATTGGCTACAATAAAAGATGCAATACAGTGTACTGAATATTTGATTAACTTTGAAGTAAAACTTAATAGATGCAGAGTACAAAAGCAAGGAAGTTGTGATGAAGGGACTAATTGGGCAGCTCCATCAAAGGGCTGGCACAGGCACGATGGGCTGAGTAGCCCCCTTCTGTGCTGTAAGATTGTATGAAAGCTAGTATACCAGCTGATATTTCAGCGGTGTGTATGTATTTTCAATCTTCAATCAGTGGTTTGTCTCAAATTCAATGAAATAATGTGAAATCAAAATGCCTGCTTTGTAGAAACATTCACTGTGTAGCGAATTCCTTACTCTGTTTAAAAATCTCACATCTGATTGACCTGGTGGTTCTCAACCTGTATGTATGGATTCTCCTATAGGCACTGATTAACAGAACATTTTTTTACACATTTTTTATTCATTTACTGGATGTGGCTGTCACTGGCAAGGCCAGCATTTATTACCCATCCTTATTAGCCCTTGGAGAAGGTGGTGGTAAGCCGCTGCAGTCCGTGTGATGAAGGTACTCCCACAGTGCTGTTAGGCAGGGAGTTCCAGGATTTTGACCTATTGACGATGATGGAATGCCGATATATTTCCAAGTCAGGATGGTGTGTGTCTTGGAGGTGATGGTGTTCCTATGTCATGGGTTTAAATTACAGGAAAAAAGTTGTCTTTTATTGAAGGTAGGGTACATCCCAGATGCATATAAGTTAAATGTTTTTAAGTGCTGTGAATTTATTCAGCATAGCTTTTGTTTTAGTTTAGATGTCTGAACGAGCTTAAATTTACATTCCTAGAAATACCTTTTTCTTCCTTGGCTGCAATCATTGGTGTGGAGTAAATTTGGCTGCTTTGATTTAACAAGATATAATTGTCGTTTCTAATTCTTCTGTGCTTTAAATCTCTGCAGGTGCACCTCTAGACCAGGCTGCCTACAGCAAGGTGTTTTCTACAGATCAACATCTTGTAAAGAAGGAGCCTGTTTCTAATAAAGTCACTCCTCTAAATACCTCAGCAGCATCTAATCTACTTCAGCAAGACACTACAGGGAAGAGTGCAGAGTCTGAGAGACTTGGTGGAAATGTAGCACTTAAAAAGGAACAGAAATTATTCAAAAACAATGCAGTTGGAGAAAAGAACTCTGAAGATTGCAAATTAAGGGAAGGGTTGAATTTGGTGCTGTCAAAGGTAGAGGATTGTGTGAAAAGGCACCCTTACTCAGATGTACAGAAAGAGCTGGTTAGAACTGAAACAATGCAGAGAAGCAACAACCTCTTCGATCAGAAGGTGGAGAGGCCCAGGCTGGCTTCTGAGAAGTGCGAAGCCACATATCTGCAAAAGAATTTAACCTCCGGTGGAAAGCATAGCGCGAAAGATCCCAAATCAACAGAAAATCTGAGTCTCAAATTAGCAAGTGGTGCAGACGCTCTTACAGATCTGCCGAATGATAGCGGTGTTCAACATAGGAACCCTGCTATACTTGTCGCTCACCCCGAGACGCGGCATCAGTTCGGGCCAGTGTCGGCGTACATGCACTACCTGGGTTGTAACCCTGAGAACCTGCCGTCGGCTCATTCGTTTGTCCCACACGCCCCCCATCTTATGGTGGTTCATCCAATGCCGGGGCAGGCCTCTCATTTTTACCAGCACCCAACACAACAGCAGCAAATCTCTTCCCAAATGAGCAATCTTGGCTATCACCCACAGCAGTCGATTCAGTCCGCCCTGATGCCCGATCGGGGTTATCTTGCCGGGCAGCCTGGCTTATACAGCCACTCACCACTCATGTACCTAAGAGAGGGCAGCAGGCATTCACAGGCAAATCTGAGGGACAGAACTGATGCATTTTCTGAGCAACTAATACCAGAAGGAGATGAGTGCAAACCTTTGCAAGAAACTTCGGTAAAGAAGCAGAAAAATGAGGCGGAAGAGAGGAGAGTTACAGCTTCCAAGATGGAAAGCAATGATGAAATGGCTAGTAAACATGGCAGACAGCAAGACTGTTTCGATCTTGATGGCCAAAATGCAACTAAAAGGCAAAAGATTATTCATGCAGCTTCTGCAGCTTATAATCCTAGTCAACTGACCAGTGGAATTTATTCGCATCAAATTCCACACCCTGCACTTTATGCTAATGCCCCATCCCATAATGTACAGAGACTTCCTTATGGCCAGCCGTACAATCCACAACTACTGCGAGTGCATTCAGTGATAACGTCAACTTCCAACCACATGATACCCCATCAAGTGATGACTCACAGTCCGATCGGAATGCAATTGTTCAGTCACTCAGATGTGAAACCCAGCCCGTACCCTGGAACTGTAATTGTACAGAGACCACAGTTCAGTACAAGTGGGGATCTCTACATGTTGAGAAAGTGAGTATAATTTATGATTTCTTTGATCTATAGTGAGCATTGTTGTAATAGTGCCGAAGGCTTTTGTAATGTATTCACCTGATGAGAGTATGCTCACAGGTTTGTAGAGCTGTTAAGTTGGGAGTGGTTTAGCCAGTCACATGATGTTCACAAGACTCAATAAAACCCCAGCCAGTTGGGTTCAGGGGATCCACAATGAGACAGGTGGTTGTGAACCTGGTGGATGAACTGGTAATGTGTAATGTGATTGAGAACTGATTTATTAGTAAAGGTTTAACAATGTGCTGCTATGAACTCTTAAGCAAAGAACCCATGAAGCAAATACATTACAGCTTTGGAGAGGGTACAGAAGAGATTTACTAGAATTGTTCCAGGGATGAGGGATTACAATTACATGGATAGACTAGAGAAGCTGGGATTGTTTTCCTTAGAGTAGAGGTGTTTAAAATCATGAAGAGTTTAGACAGAGTAAATAAAGAGAAACTTTCCAATGTCTGAAGGCTCGATAACGAGAGGGCACAGATTTAAGGTGAATGGCGAAAGAACCAAAGACAACATGAGGGGAAACCTTTTTACGCAACGAGTGGTTAGGATTTGGAATACACTGCCTGGTTGCGTGGTGGATACAGATTCAATAGTAGCCTTCAAAAGGGAATTGAATAAATACTTGAAAAGAGAAAAAATTGCGGGGGTATGGGGAGAGTGGGACTAACTGGATTGTTCTTCGAAAGAGCGGCACAGACTCGGTGGCTGAATGGCCGCTTTCTCTGCTGTGCTCTTCTATAATTCTATGGAGAATGGAGTATCTTCGCAGGAGCAGTTTCTTGAAAATAAATGTCCTGTCACAAATTGATTGTATTTATAAAGAACTGTTTTATTTTCCCGACTTACAATTAAGAATGTTTTACAAGGTTCTGCAAAGATCATTTGATTTGCCGGTAATGTCATCACCATGGCAACGAGGTTGAAAGAATCCCACTTGCCATGTTTGTACCATTGTGCTACACTCGATTCCTTGTGTGCTTTATTGTTGTGACCTAACCTTCCTCAAGGGGCCTTCAATTTGTTTTCTGCTAAAGTTGTCAGAAAATGCCGATTTAACCCCATCCAAATTTACCCACAGACATATAATATGAAGGTTGCCACAGGAATGATTATCCTCTACTGTGGAATGATGAGATGGCTTGATTCTTTGATTGGATAACAGGAAAGGAAATTGTATTGAAGAAAGTAACTGGACCAGTTATTTTTTAATCCCCCAGCAGCTTTGGTTGTCACCAGCAGTGCTAGACAATTCACTCGTCGTGTCTCAAGTGCTCCCTGTATTGTGTGCCATTGCTCTCGGTTCAGGTTTTTCTAATGTTATTGTTCAGCCATTCACTTAGAGGCACTCAAGATTGACAAGGTGCCTTGCCCTTTTGATTGTGTTCTCTATCCATATTGGAAGTGCCGATTTGCCATCTTTAGACGTTATGCTGCAGATAGTCAATGTTGGAGACCAATGTCTTACACTGCATGGTGTAACAGATTAAGTTTCCAGGAAGTTAACATTAACAACTGTGCCATTTGAACTCCACGCCATAGTGTTGTGTAAATATTCACATCCGGGTATGCAATCTACTGTATTGAATGGGCCAGCTTCCCCAGTAATGCAGTAAGAACAAGGGAAGAGAGTTGGCCTCATCTAGCTCTTCAACTATGATCTGGCTTCTCAACTTGTGTGCCAGAAAGATTACATTGCTACCCTGGAAATAGTGAAACTTTACTTGGCAACTCAGTCTGCTATTAATTCATAGAATAGAACAGCACAGAAAGCCACTTGACCTATCGAGTCTGTGCCGGTTCTTTCAAAGAGCTATCCAGTTAGTCCCACTCCCTACTCTTTCCCATATCCCTGCAATTTTTTTCTCCAAGTATTTATCCAATTCCCTTTTGAAGGCTGCTATTGACTCTGTGTCTACCATCAGGTAGTGCATTCCAAATCCTAACCACTCGTATTAAAAATGTTTTTCCTCATGTCGCCTCTGGCTTATGTCATTCTTTGTTCCAAAGAACATTTGAATTATCCATTAGTTGGAACTAAGTAATTTTAGTAAACCAGCACAGGAGGTGTTGCTTTGTGCACAGAGATGATTCAAGTGAAGAGGAGTAAACTGCATTGCCATATTCCGAATCCTGTGCGAATATAGTGGAGCTTTTTGATAGCAGAATCTCCCAGACTGTAGTTTGGACACATGCGGAGTGAACTGCTCAGTATGTGGCTGAATATGTTTCAAGCTTTATTAGACATAAAATGGAAATGACACATTTCACTGCAGTGTTGTTTCTCCCATTTGGCCCCAGTATAATTAGACAATAACCGCAGGTCCTCCTGTGGTTGTGCCTCGGACGCTATGTTGTTGTATAAAGACGATGCCATGCAAGACCGTGTATTATTCTGCTGCTAATGGGCAGTTGTGTCTAACCTTGCCTCCTTTAAAGCAACAAGTTCTGATTATTATTGCATCCTGTTGTCACTTGGAGGATAGGTGTGTATGCAGATTTCCTGATTCCTGGTGTCTATTACAAGGCGTTTGCTGCTATTGGGAAGTTTAGAGATGGAAATGATTGGCTCTTGCTTTCATTTTAATTTTATTATTTTCTGTGTGACACAAACTTGTCCAGTATGACTATTTAAGACACATGCTAGATGCGGTATATAATAGTTTCATTTAGATGAGGGGAAGTAATATTACAACAATCCTCAAAAGTGGAGTAATTTTGATATAAATTCATTAAGATTCATAGATCAAATCTCTACATTCACTGATGTAAGCAAATACAGCAAATTACACCTAGCAATATTGAAACCCATAAAAATGATAGTGCAGAAGGAGTTTGTTCTGTCACAGCACCTGTGCTGGTGCTCATTCTTACAACTCTAACCTCATGTCCTTGCGCTGTCCATGTATTCTTTGAAAATACAACCAAAGCATTGTTGAAGATGAAAAATTAAAGAAAGTGGTATGCATAGTTTGTCTTTTCAGTGCTGTTTGTAAAGAAGTTGAAAAAAGCAATTGAAACAAGGTATTCTGTTTGTTTAGCCTGCTGCCTGATTATCCAGTGCTCAAACAGATGGGGAGAAGGGATCCTGATACAATGCCACAGCCTCAAGATAATACAGCACCCCCTCTTTGTATGAACCAGGTATGTTTCAGATTTTTCTTGCAGATAAACCTCGTCTGAATCATTTGTTCTAAGAATGAATAGAATGGCCCATTCCTACACTGTAACATTCAGCCACCAAGTCTGCACCAGTGTTTCTTTCCATATGAGACACCTAGCCTAATCCCATGTCAGTTTGACTCAGTGGGAGCACTCACTTCTCAGTCTGAAGGTTTTGAGTTCAAGCCTCACAACCAAAGTTGACCACATTATCAAGACTAATGCTTCAGTGCAGCACTGAGGCATTACCAGATGTGCTGTCTTTTCGATGAGACATTAAAACCAAGCTCCTGTCTGCTGTTCAGATGGAGGTAAAAGATCCAGTGGCAGTATTTTAAAAATGGGGTGGTGGGGGGAAGGGGTTCTGCTGGTGTCCTGCCCAATATTTATCTCTCAATCTACACCAGATTAACTGGTCACTTTGTGATGTTGCAGTGCATATATTAGTTGCCTACATAAGAACAGTGACTGCATACATTTCATTGGCTGTGAAACACTTTGAGACATCCTATTGATGTGGAAGACACTAAAAATGCAAGTTCATTCATTCACACTTTCTCACTAACATAAATATTACAGAATGTAACAGTGAGCACATCAAGTCCTATTATCTCACGACTGCTAGATCTGTTTAAAAAATATTCTACAGAAGTATAGCACAAGGGACCCAAGTTTCCACAAGAAAAAAACGGTGCCTAAAAAAATCCTCGGTATTCTCCACCTACTTACAGGTCCTCTGGCCCTCGGCGCAGCCAGCACGAGCTGTGGGGGGGCGGAGCCAGATCCCTGCGCTGAAAACAGTGCCGGGACCTGTGCACATGCGCGCTACAGTCAGCAAGCAAGTGCAGTAGCTCCAGGCGCCGAACTGTGTGGGAGGGGCCCGAAGCACTCAGCCCCTAGCCCTGGCCCAATGGCCTCACTGGGGCTGCGTGAATAAGGCTCCTCCCACGGCCAGCTCCTGCTCCCCGCCCCCGACCAGACCCGACACCCGTTCCCCCCCTCGACCAGACCCGATCCGACACCCGCTCCCCCCCCGCTGACCAGACCCAACCCGACACCCGCTCCCCCCGCCAACCCGACCTGACCCGACACCCGCTGCCCCCCCCCGCCGACCAGACCCGATCCGACACCTGCTCCCCCCCGACCCGACCCGAGACCCGCTCTTTCCCCCCCCGACCCGACACCCGCTCCCTCTTCTCCCCCCCCCCCCCCCCCCCGACTGACCCGACCCGACCCGCGCTCCTGTTCCCCAACCCAACCCGCCCCCCCTCTCTCTCTCTCTTCTCCCCCCCCCCCCCCGCTCTCTCTCACGCTCTCTCTCTCTCTCTCTCTCTCTCTCTCTCTCCCTCCCTCTCTCCCTCCCTCCCCCGCTCTCTCTCTCTCTCTCTCTCTCTCTCTCTCTCTCTCTCTCTCCCTCCCTCCCCCGCTCTCTCTCGCGCTCTCTCACTCTCTCTCTCTCTCTCTCTCTCCCCTCCCTCTCTCTCTCCCCTCCCTCTCTCTCTCTCCCCTCCCTCCCTCCCTCCCTCTCTCTCTCTCTCTCTCTCTCTCTCTCTCCCCCTCCCGCCTCCCGCTCAGCGACACGAACGGCTTTCTTTTCCCCCCTCCCGCTCAGCGGCACGAACGGCTGCAGAATTCTCCCTGGCTGAAGCACTTTCACACAGGTAGGAAGATGGTTTATTTAATCTTTTCTTGGCTTATAAATGTTTATTCAGGTTGGATTTATTTGTAGAAGTATAAATAAGGATTTATTGTCGAATTTAATGAGTTCCCTTCTCCCCCCCCCCCCCCCCCCCACCTCGTTCTGGACGCCTAATTTGTAACCTGTGCCTGATTTTTTAATGTGTAGAACAGGTTTTTTCAGTTCTATAAAAATCTTCACTGGCTCCATTCTACTTTAGTTTGGAGTACATTTTCACTGTGGAAACTTTCAAATCAGGCGTCAGTGGCCGGACACGTCCCCTTTTGAAGAAAAAATTCTGTTCTAAACTAGAACTGTTCTACCTGACTAGA
The DNA here is from genome assembly GCF_044704955.1 of Pristiophorus japonicus. NCBI lineage: Eukaryota > Metazoa > Chordata > Chondrichthyes > Pristiophoridae > Pristiophorus > Pristiophorus japonicus. The sequence continues at coordinate 119,415,137 of NC_091990.1, forward strand.
ACTGCAGAAAAAAAAATGTGGAGAATTGGGATTTCTAAAATAGTCCGTTCTCCACCAGTTGCTCCTTAAAAAAAAAATCAGGCGCGAATCATGTGGAAACTTGGGCCCAAGGTGTTGGAGCACCAATATATGAGCCAACATATTCTGTACCTGAGCTCTCCCAGCTCACTAAGATCTTGATCTGGTCCCTGTTGCTGCAGGGAAACCTAGGATGGGGCAGAATAAAAAGGGGAGAGTGTACACTAACCCTCAGTCATTGTGCTGATCAATTAGCAGCAGTGGCACAGGTGGGGCAAATGGCCTCCACACAGTCACACATACCATCGTGCAACAAAAACCGGAGTCATAATCTCATGGAGCGTATTTAACTTTTTTTAATCATTTTCAAGATAGTTAACAGTTGCCCGAACAACCTGCTTTGAATTTTAATGCCAATTATAATAAGGTTGAAAGAGGGGGGTGGGGTTGGGGAATATGGAACCCATGGAATACTACTTGTGTCATGTTGTAACCAATGTCCCCTTCAATTTTTTTTTGTGGGGGGGGGTGCATGGCCCCTTTAATGGACTGTGTGGCCCATTCAAGTTTCCACGCGTGAGCAGCTTTTCCTATTGTAAAGCAGCCTGCACGGGACCTCCAGCTTAACGCGAACATTGGTTGCAACAAATCTTTTACAGTAACCAGAATTAGGGAAGTTAAACAGTCCCTTTATTTTCTCCACCTCCCTCGCCATTCTTACCCGTGTATTTTATGCAGCGAGTGGTTAGGATCTGGAATGCACTGCCTGAAAGGGTGGTGGAGGCAGATTCAATCATGTCTTTCAAAAAGGAATTGGATAAGGAAGAAAAATGCAGGGCTACAATGAAAGGGGAGTGGGACTAGCTGAAGTGCCCTTGTAGAGAGCTGGCACGGGCTCGATGGGCCGAATGGCCTCCTCCTGTGCTGTAACCATTCTATGATTAGGAGGCACACAAAAGCAGATTGGGGTGACTCCAGTTAATTTCTCATCTATTTGTGCAGATATGTCTGGTCTCTGGTGTTGCACTATGGCAGTCCAGATTAAACACAGCGAGTGGAGGGAGATGGTAGACACAATGCCATGTCACATAAGCTGGGGTCACTGGGGAGATAATGCCATGTCACTGAGCTGTTTAAATTTTAGACCTGTACCAACATGGTTGCTGCCTCAAAAATTTACGCTGATGAAGGGTGATACTTGGTGGCTCAGAATCAGCAACTGTTTACTCTCCATCTACTCCAAGCATTTTGTATGATCTGTCACATAATGTTCGGTGACATGCCATTATTTTTAATCTGTCATTAGTTTTGTTTGCAGTGCTTTTGGAATCTTGAGTCCACTCACCAACTTCATATACAACAGATACATATTTCAGCCAAACTTTCTACCCAGGTAGTTTAATAAAATATGTAATATAAAATAAAGTAATCATCTGGGTAAAGCAATTTTGGCACTGAAATGTTTTAAGTATTCTTTTACTATAGGGTGTCTTTCATGTGATAAACTATTTTTCAGTGATTTTTGTCTGTATTGTTTACAAAATATTTTATATCCACTAAATACATTTGATGTGAATTTTTTTCTCTTTTTTTTCTTCCTCTTTCCCACAGCCGTGAACAAACATCTTGGCATGGCAACTGGATGTGGCTCAGGAAGCTCATTTTAAAGCACTGAAAATACTGCAGTAGTATTACAGCTGATTAACTGTGAATTGTAGCCAAGGACCATTTCTGTAGTGGGAGCTTAAACTCAGGTTTACATAGTGTGAATAGAGAATTTTCAATAATAAGAATTTGAAATAAAGTTAACAGTTTGTTACACATTTATTTTGACCTGAAAATGTTTTGTAAACTGCCTTAAAGAGACTATGTAAATTGTATATAGAGGTTGCATCACCTTGCTTGCAAACTTATGAAAATCATAAGTGAAAAATAACCACAACTCTTAATTTATTAATTGTATACGCTGTTCATTCCGACTATTAAAGGTGTGGTTGCCACTGGAAAGCAAAATGATGATAAAGGTGTGTTTAAACGCACTGTGTCGTTGGCAAACAGCTGCTAAACTGTGACATATTCGATTTTTTTTTTCTTTGTGTTTACTTTAGTATATGGATTCAGGAAAGGTTTACAATTAGTGTTGTATTCACTGTACTTTATTACCTTGTCTGCTGTGAAGCTGCATTTGGAATGCTTTTTGCAGGAAAGACCTTTTGAAAAGGTGGCCTTTCGTTCTCAATTTGCCTAGCTAGGACTATTAATGGATTGTAGAGGTATATGAATTCTATTTTGTTATTTATGTATTAAATGTTTAAAAAAAATGATCTGAGGAGTACACACAGCTAATGTCAAAAACAGATGTTTTGTAAACTTTAGTGTAGAGTACTGCTGTCTGTCTCTGTACCAGCTGCACTGTGTTTAAATGGCTCTTCTCAGGAATAAATAAAACTATTTGTGTATTCCACCTGTTATACAACATGGATTTTAAGCACACATCCTTCACTGTAAAGAACTGAGGTATGATGGGATTTATTTCTAAGAGGGAAATATTGTTCATTCCACTTTGTGGACATAAGAACTAGGAGCAGGAGTAGGCCATAAGGTCCCTCGAGCCTGCTCTGCCATTCAATAAGATCAGGGCTGATCTCCAACCTCGACTCTACTTTCCTGCCCTATCCCTTGATTCCGCTTGAGCCCACAAATCTATCTATCTCTCAGCCTTGAATATACTCCACGACTGAGCATCCACAGCCCTTTGCATTGAAAGATGTGCAGTTTATAATAAGACAACGAGCGGAGGGTTCTGTGGAGCTGCAGGGCCTGGGACACCACAGGCTACTTATCAGAAAACTGCAGGTGCTCTGCCCGTGATTTTCTGTTCAATGCATGGAAATTCACGAAATAAAGCACCAGTGGTTTCCGGTAAGCATCCTCACTGCATTTGAGGTCCCACCCAAGGCAGAAAACTCTGTCCATATCATTATTGGTCTGTTGCAGCTGTTTTGTTGCGGCTGTTTTGCAGCCTCTGCGTACTTTGGAAAAGAGCACACCTACATCCATGCAGTCTAGTAAATCACATGAGCCTGTTTTACAGGCATCCCAACCCAACCCACCTCATTCCTGGTCGGTACAGTTATTCCATGGATGCCATGAGACTGCGTGGATGGTTCTTCCTCCATGTGAAATTTCACACCTGTGGTATATTACAAAGGTACATGTGAAACAAATGCAGCTCAATAAAGGTGGAACTTTGTGCTGCAGTAAAAGCTGTTGAATGAAAGGTTGGAGTGAAAAGGCTTTGAAGAATGCTGTGTTCATCAGTAGGTTGTGGTGTGAGGAAGATGTAGTCATTGGGTTTGATTTTACCCTACACCTTAACCTCAGGGAATACAAGCTTAATTTATGTAATTTCTCCTCATAATCTAACCCTTTGAACCCTGATCCATTCTGATGAATCTGTGCTGCGGTCCTTGCAAGGGCAATAGATCCTTTCTAAGGTGCAGTGCCGAGAACTGCACTCCGTACTCCAGATGTGGTCTTTGCTGGGCTTTGCATAGCTGTAGCATAAACCTTCCTTTATATTCTAGCCTCTAGTTATAAAGGATAAAATTGCATTGGCATTTTAGATTTTTTTTTGTACCTGCCTACCAATGTTACCTCTAATTGTCTTTGTAAAATACCACACATGCGGGGCTTTTGCATTGAAAAGCCGACAAGCTAGCTTTGCAGGATCCCTGCGAGCGCGCAGCTTAAAGGGAAAGTTGATTACTACATTTGTGATGTGTCCATGGACTATAGCGAAAACTAATAGTGTATTAGAAGATCTAGCTAGAACGATACAGTACATGAAATGAAGAGCACCAAAGTGTCCTTGTACAAGATCTTTATTGGGACCCCATCTAGAATACTATGTCTAGTTCTTGTTCTCTTGCATGGGAGATGTAGAGGCCCGAGAAACGGTTCAGAGGAGGGCCACAGATTAATGCCTAGTTTAAAAACCCTTGGTTATCATGATAGGCTCGGGGAGTTGAGTTTCTTGATTCTAGAAAAGCATAGACTTTGGGAAGCCTTGTTTGAAGTATTTAAAATTATGAAGGAACTAGAATGCAGACACATTACTTGAATTAAATAAGTTGGGGAGAATTTGGGGACATATGTACAAGCCACGTAAATGTATAACTCGTTTAGATGTCGGGAGCTTTTTCCAGAGGATTATTGACCTTTGGAATAGGTTGCCAACTTGTGCAGTGGGTGCAGAATTGCCGCAATCGTTCAAAAGGGAGCTGGTCAAGTTCCTGGAGGTGTTTAAGATCGCGGCACACAGAGGTTAAATGGGATGTTGAATAATGTACAGCGCGTGGCCATTGTGTCCTGGAAATTGTTTTTAGATTCCCTTCAGAGGTTCGAGAAGGAATTTTGTGGAATTCCTTTTCCCTGAATTTTCCATGGGCTTTTTTTTTAATACAAAAATATTTTGAGTAAGAAAACAAATGCTTCAAGGCTTTCTTTACTGATGTTTTTAACTGAACTATTTAAACATGGTGCCATCATCACAAACAGAAAGTTAGTTGTGTCTCCTCTGACTTAGCATCCTTTCTTGCCATAACACAACCTCTTGTTATGTTTGTGCAAAGCAGCACTGGAGATAGAAATAACTGGTTACATTGAAACATCACCCAGCTGTAAGGCAACCAACGTTTTGTATTTACTGTTAATTTTCTAAACAAACTCCTTTGTGCCTATTCCAAAGGTCAATAATCCTCTGGAAAAAGCTCCCAACATCTAAACGAGTTATACATTTACGTGGCTTATACATATGTCCCCAAATTCTCCCCAACTTATTTAATAAAGTGGAAAGCCTTGTTGGCAGGAAGTAGTCATGGCCTTCAGCTGAGCCCTTTCCTGTTGGTTAATTGGAGAAATGTGTTTCAATATTTACATTTGCCAGTGTTCACAGACATTTAACACCAGTAATCATTCTCCCCACTGGTGTTGAAAACAGATGCAGATACCGGGTTATGGATTGCATAGAATTGACAGCACAAAAACAGGCCGTTCAGTCCAACTGGTCTATGCCGGTGTTTATGTTCCGCGCAAGCCTCCTGCCACTCTACGTTATCCAACCCTTTTGGCATATTCTATTTCTTTCTCCCGCATGTATTTAATCTAGCCCCTTAAATGCATCTGTGCTAATTGCCTCAAATACACTGTGGCAGCAAGTTCTACATTCTAACCACTCTCTGGATAAAGATGTTTCTCCTGAATTCTTGTATTTATGACCCTTGGTTTTGGACTACCCCCACAAGTGGAAACATCATTGGGAGTAGAATGAGGGACAAAATTCCACATCGGTGAGAGCACAAAATGGGTGGTAGCAGATTATACACCCATTGTGGAAAGGAAATTTGCTGGGGTGTATAATGAGCTACTGCCCGTTCTGTGCCCCACTGAAGTTTAACTTAACCTCCATAGATTGCTTGTTTTCTTAAATAAGATTGCCCAATTGATGGGAGAGAAAATGCCTCGTTTAGAAGAAGCCATTAGTTTCTGGGAGGAACTTTTTAATTAAAAAAAAATAGATTCATAATGTTAAAAGATGGTTTGAATTTGGCCTTAACATGTTCCAAAATAAATTACAGAAAATCTGGAGTGATTTCGTCAGTAAACATGGTGCAACAGTAGTGCTAGACCTGTGGTTACATAGTTAATTGGTGTGAGTGGTGGGCATGTACCACCTGGTATAAACAGGGCAGTAAACTTACCATCACCTGTCGACAGATGTTCTTTATGTATTATTACACCAAGCGAGTGTGTATATTGGCACCATTATCGGCCATTGAGTTGGAGGCAGGGTAGGACTCTCAGCAAAGTCAATTTAACAGCAAAGTCTCTGCTGAGTAAACAGTTAGTTTAAATAGTGCATTACAACGAACAGTCTACAGGGTCTATTTAAAAGAGTCGACAAACTACAGCAAACCGAACTTATGACCGAAACTCCAGCAACGTCTCCCAATAAAAGCAGGATGATTTTGCCAGCGAAGTGCAGTGAGTGGAAGATAGTTACAAATTATAGATACATAGAAATAGATACATAGAAAATAGGTGCAGGAGTAGGCCATTCGGCCCTTCGAGCCTGCACCGCCATTCAATGAGTTCATGGCTGAACATGCAACTTCAGTACCCCATTCCTGCTTTCTCGCCATACCCCTTAATCCCCCTAGTAGTAAGGACTACATCTAACTCCTTTTTGAATATATTTAGTGAATTGGCCTCAACAACTTTCTGTGGTAGAGAATTCCACAGGTTCACCACTCTCTGGGTGAAGAAGTTTCTCCTCATCTCGGTCCTAAATGGCTTACCCCTTATCCTTAGACTGTGACCCCTGATTCTGGACTTCCCCAACATTGGGAACATTCTTCCTGCATCTAACCTATCTAAACCGGTCAGAATTTTAAACATTTCTATGAGGTCCCCTCTCATTCTTCTGAACTCCAGTGAATACAAGCCCAGTTGATCCAGTCTTTCTTCATATGTCAGTCCCGCCATCCCGGGAATCAGTCTGGTGAACCTTCGCTGCACTCCATCAATAGCAAGAACGTCCTTCCACAAGTTAGGAGACCAAAACTGTACACAATACTCCAGGTGTGGCCTCACCAAGGCCCTGTACAACTGTAGTAACATCTCCCTGCCCCTGTACTCAAATCCCCTCGCTATGAAGGCCAACATGCCATTTGCTTTCTTAACCGCCTGCTGTACCTGCATGCCAACCTTCAATGACTGATGTACAATGACACCCAGGTCTCGTTGCACCTCCCCTTTTCCTAATCTGTCACCATTCAGATAATAGTCTGTCTCTCTGTTTTTACCACCAAAGTGGATAACCTCACATTTATCCACATTATACTTCATCTGCCATGCATTTGCCCACTCACCTAACCTATCCAAGTCACTCTGCAGCCTCATAGCATTCTCCTCGCAACTCACACTGCCACACAACTTAGTGTCATCCGCAAATTTGGAGATACTACATTTAATGCCCTCGTCTAAATCATTAACGTACAATGTAAACAGCTGGGGTCCCAGCACAGAACCTTGCGGTACCCCACTAGTCACTGCCTGCCATTCTGAAAAGTACCCATTTACTCCTACTCTTCGCTTCCTGTCTGCCAAAAAAAGTGGAGGTTCTAACCCATGGATTTTACAACCACCATTTTCCCTGAATGGTCAGTCAAAAGACTTCTGACAATTAACTCAGAAAACAAAGGGGGAGAAATTCAATTTGCGCCAAAAACAAGTGGAGAATTGACATCGAGACCAATACCCACGCCCGATGGCATTGCCGAGAGGCACAAGCTAAACTAATGGAGATGCCTCATTTGATTATGGGGAGCCAATTGGAGGAGCTGGAAATCAAACGGCGGTGACGCCATTTAAACTCAGCCTTCTACCTTTAAAGGGGAGGTGTGCTTGGGCTCTTTTGAATCATAGCTGTCAGTTACTGGTGTAAATGGCAGCTAGGAGAAGGATGCGCAAGTTTCAACCACTGCTCTGGAGGTCCACATGGAGGAGGTAACCAAGAGGAGGAAGCTGCTCTTTCCAACAGATGAGAGAATTGCCAAGGGAATTAGCCCAGCAGAAGTGGTCAGAGATGGTAAAGCGGGTTAATGTGAGGGGCACTGCACCCAAGTCCTGACTGCAACTCAACAAGAAATTTAATGATCTGAGCAGAGCTGCTAAGGTAAGACTAGTACTCACATTTCACTACTCTTTGCATAGGCCTGCACAACCTATAGCCACAACACTCGCAAGCCTTCATTCCCACACTTCCTATTACTTTCTATCACAGCTGCACACTTCACTGAATCTCCTTCTGCTCCTACTTATACAATCTGCACCTGTCCTCACAATTACTTCCCTCACTTGCCCCCAAGTGTGCCATCTTTGTATTATGCACACAATACCAGGGAGAAGACAAGGACAGGAGAAACACATGAATAATGACGGACAGGAAATAAAAACATTGGTCCAATAAGCCTGTCCCACATATCTGCAATGCCTTGTGCATCCCAATATATACACTCCCCATCCGGGAGGTCCACCCGTACAAATCATACAAGTCCTGTGTCCATTGGAAGAAGCTTCACTGGAACCAGTGGGCAGTGGTCATTGCAATTGGCGAGGCTGGAGAAAATGCTCCAGTGTATTTGGAAATCTTACCATCCTTTTCTCTTCTCACTGAACCCTCTCCCTCACATACTCTAGATGACAATGTGCTGCTGCTTTGAGCTGTCATTCATCTGTCTCTCCTTGGCACCACTGCTAACACTTGTCCCTCTCTTTCCACATCCATGATAATTATGTGTAAAATCAATCCCAGTCCAGGCGTGACTGACTAGGGAATTAGCCAATCATCTCTATTCTGGTGGGGACTAATGGTGTCACTATATACAGCCATTGTGATATGTGACAATTAGAATGGCTTCAGCAAAGAGGCTTTTGGGGTGCAACTTACAAAATTTTCATCACAAAAGTGTGCTAGATTTCATGCGACTGAAAAAGTGAGAATGGATCCCACTGTGTGTGTGTGTGGGGCACCGGGGGGCGGAGAGGGGAAGGCAATCAAGCCTTGGGAAAGATCCGCGTCCAAAACTGCACCATGAATTGTCTTCTGGGAAATGTCTCAAAATCTGTCACATACAGTGAATTGCTTTGAAATGCAGTGACTGTTGTTATGGAAACAAACAACAATCATTTTGTTCGGTGAGGTCCCACAGGTATAAAAGCATAGAAAATAGGTGCAGGAGTAGGCCATTTGGCACTTCAGTGCCCCATTCCTGCTTTCTCTCCATACCCCTTGATCCCTTCAGCCTAAGGGCCACATCTAACGCCCTTTTGAATATATCTAACAAACTGGCCTCAACAAATTTCTATGGTCGAGAATTCCACATGTTCACAACTCTGAGTGAAGTTTCTCCTCATCTCGGTCCTAAATGGCTTACCCCTGCGATGAATGAACAAATATTCAATTTTTGTTGGTGTTGATGGAAGGATTTGTCCAGGAAATCTTTGTCTCTCCGAATAACAGCTGAACTCTTTTAACTTCCAGCAGAACAGACAGACAAAGCCTTCAACAATTCAGGACTCCTATCAGTAATGCACTGAAATATATAAACTAGGTTGACAGTTTGACACACGTGTACTGGAGTGGGGATTAAACTCTCAACCACCTAACTTGGGAGCAAGAGTGTGAGCTATGCTGAGCGAAGCTGACATTGGCCCGGATTTCGCAGTGCCGATGACCGCATACGTTGCCCTCAGAATAGTCCCACAAGTTCCCGTTTTCCACGTGCAGGAAAATCCTGATCTTGCGATCTGTCCAGTTTCTCGACAGATCATCTGCATGCGCCCCAAGAACACTTTCGCTAGCGCAGAGTTGGGTTATTTGTCCCATTACTGTCCAACAAATGCCCACGGAACTCGTGCATGGTGAAAGCAGGGCAGCTTCTACCAGCATACAAGTTAAAATAAATGTTACATTAACATTTATTAAATGATTAATGATCTTAGATTTGGTCCTGTGTAATGAGACAGGAATAATAAATGATCTCCTAGTAAAAGATCCTCTCGGAATGAGTGATCACAGTATGGTTGAATTTGTAATACAGATTGAGGGTGAGGAAGTAATGTCTCAAACGAGCATACTATGCTTAAACAAAGGGGGCTACAGTGGGATGAGGGCAGAGTTGGCTAAAGTAGACTAGGAACACAGACGAAACGGTGGCACAATTGAGGAACAGTGGAGGACTTTTAAAGAGCTCTTTCATAGTGCTCAACAAAAATATATTCCAGTGAAAAAGGAGGGCGGTAAGAGAAGGGATAACCAGCCGTGGATAACCAAGGAAATAAAGGAGAGTATCAAATTAAAAACCAATGCATATAAGGTGGCCAAGGTTAGTGAGAAACTAGAAGATTGGGAACATTTTAAACAACAACAAAGAATGACTAAGAAAGCAATAAAGAAAGGAAAGATAGATTACGAAAGTAAACTTGTGCAAAATACAAAAACAGATAGTAAAAGCTTTTACCGATATATAAAACGGAAGAGAGTGGCTAAAGTAAATGTTGGTCCCTTAGAAGATGAGAAGTGGGATTTAATAATGGGAAATGTGGAAATGGCTGAGACCTTAAACAATTATTTTGCTTCGGTCTTCACAGTGGAAGACACAAAAACCATGCCAAAAATTGCTGGTCACGGGAATGTGGGAAGGGAGGACCTTGAGACAATCACTATCACTAGGGAGGTAGTGCTGGACAGGCTAATGGGACTCAAGGTAGACAAGTCCCCTGGTCCTGATGAAATGCATCCCAGGGTATTAAAAGAGATAGCGGAAGTTATAGCAGATGCATTCGTTATAATCTACCAAAATTCTCTGGACTCTGGGGAGGTACCAGCGGATTGGAAAGCAGCTAATGTAACGCCTCTGTTTAAAAAAGGGGGCAGACAAAAGGCAGGTAACTATAGGCCGGTTAGTTTAACATCTGTAGTGGGGAAAATGCTTGAAGCTATCATTAAGGAAGAAATAGCGGGACATCTAGATAGGAATAGTGCAATCAAGCAGAAGCCACATGGATTCATGAAGGGGAAATCATTAACTAATTTACTGGAATTCTTTGAGGATATAACGAGCATGGTGGATAGAGGTGTACCGATGGATGTGGTGTATTTAGATTTTCAAAAGGCATTCGATAAGGTGCCACACAAAAGGTTACTGCAGAAGATAAAGGTACGCAGAGTCAGAGGAAATGTATTAGCATGGATCGAGAATTGGCTGGCTAACAGAAAGCGGAGAGTCGGGATAAATGGGTCCTTTTCCGGTTGGAAATCGGTGGTTAGTGGTGTGCCACAGGGATCGGTGCTGGGACCACAACTGTTTACAATATACATAGATGACCTGGAAGAGGGGACAGAGTGTAGTGTAACAAAATTTGCAGATGACACAAAGATTAGTGGGAAAGCGGGTTGTGTTGAGGACACAGAGAGGCTGCAAAGAGATTTAGATAGGTTAAGCGAATGGGCTAAGGTTTGGCAGATGGAATACAATGTCGGAAAGTGTGAGGTCATCCACCTTGGAAAAAAACAGTAAAAGGGAATATTATTTGAATGGGGAGAAATTACAACATGCTGCGATGCAGAGGGACCTGGGGGTCCTTGAGCATGAAACTCTTTTAGGAGCAAACAAAAAACATTAAACCGTGCCCCCCGATCTGGGGAATCCTTGTGCATGAATCCCAAAAAAAAGTTAGTTTGCAGGTGCAGCAGGTAATCAGGAAGGCGAATGGAATGTTGGCCTTCATTGCGAGAGGGATGGAGTACAAAAGCAGGGAGGTCCTGCTGCAACTGTACAGAGTATTGGTGAGGCCGCAACTGGAGTACTGCGTGCAGTTTTGGTCACCTTACTTAAGGAAGGATATACTAGCCTTGGAGGGGGTGCAGAGACGATTCACTAGGCTGATTCCGGAGATGAGGGGGTTACCTTATGATGATAGATTGAGTAGACTGGGTCTTTACTCGGAGTTCAGAAGGATGAGGGGTGATCTTATAGAAACATTTAAAATAATGAAAGGGATAGACAAGATAGAGGCAGAAAGGTTGTTTCCACTGGTCGGGGAGACTAGAACTCGGGGCACAGCCTCAAAATACGGGGGAGCCAATTTAAAACAGAGTTGAGAAGGAATTTCTTCTCCCAGAGCGTTGTGAATCTGTGGAATTATCTGCCCAAGGAAGCAGTTGAGGCTAGCTCATTGAATGTATTCAAATCACAGATAGATAGATTTTTAACCAATAAGGGAATTAAGGGTTATAGGAAGCGGGCGGGTAAGTGGAGCTGAGTCCACGGCCAGATCAGCCATGATCTTTTTGAATGGCGGAGCAGGCTCGAGGGGCTAGATGGCCTACTCCTGTTCCTAATTCTTATGTTCTTATATTCTTAAAACATTTAAAATTAGTTCATTTAAATTTTGGGTCGGATTAAAATGGTTTTATTTTTCAGAAAAGTTTTTATTTTAAATGCTTAATCAAAGGGACGTTTAATTAATTTTGAGCATGGGAATATTTTTTATTAGATCTGTGCTTTATTTGAGGATTTCTCATAAGCTTAGGGGGATTCTGTTCGTAAATGAAATCCCCCTAAGTTTATGATGAATCCTCCTTTCTTATTGGTTGGCCTGGCCTACGTGAACCCAGGGACGGTTCCGAACCGCCGAGTCCCTGGGATTCATGAACTTTTACGCAGGCATATGACTGGAGGCCCAGAACCCGAAGGCACCACTTTCCACTTTGCTCACTAGCACCCAAAAAATGGGCGATGTTCCAGCCTTCATGATCACTGGACCATCGCCCATTTTTTGGATAGCGACTTTCGGCTCGGCGATAGCCCAGCGATGTTAAATGGGCGAAGCGAGAGCCCAGCGATGTGACATCGGCCAGCGATAGCGCAGCGATGGTGAAGGCAAAAGCTTCCCTAGCAACGGGCTTCTGCGCATGCGTGGTTTTTTTTGGTGGACATGTTTTCCCGCGTTTTGGAATGTCGGGTCATTCACACATGCGCAGAAGGGGGAGAAAGATCGAGAGAGGATAGAGGAGGAAGACAGAGAGGAGAGACAAAAGAGAGATAGAGGTAAAGAATATGTCTGACAGTGATGAAAGTGTTAGAGATGTGGAGACTGGGAGGAAGAGGTCCAAACCCTTTTCGGATGAGGCCCTCATCGCGGAGGTCCACTCCTGGTGGGCCCAATTGACCGGGGGGGTGAGCATGGTGGAAAACCAGCACCACGGGCGTACCGTCAGATATGGAGCGAGATCGCCGCTGTCGTCTCGCCTGCATCCCACAAAGCCAGGGGATCTGACCAGTGCCGCAAGCATTGGAACAGCCTTGTGGCACCAGCAAGAGTAAGTACGATTTTATACTGTAATAATGCAAATTCTAAGTATAATTTTAATTATCATAGTCAATCTCCTGGATTGAATGTAATCTTATTATTCTAACATAGACACGATATATCATCCCCGCTAAGAACTGGACAAGGCTATCTGACAGTACGCCCGTGGATCCATCCTTTCTGGAAATCTGTACCAAAGGATAAATACCCCAACATCAGAGGTGCAGCCCTAAAATTAAACTCGATGTTTGCTTCGACCTAACTTTGTGAGTCTGTTTTCTCGACACTTAAACTTGTGAAATTCAAGCACCGATCAATTTTGATGGACAGCCACTTAGGAGAACTGCTGTGTGTGAGCACAACTGAACACATAAGAACATAAGAAATAGGAGCAGGAGTAGGCCATACGGCCCCCGAGCCTGCTCCGACATTTAATATGATCATGACTGATCCGATCATGGACTCAGGTCCACCTCCCTGCCCGCTCTCCATAACCCCTTATTCCCTTATCGTTTAAGAAACTGTCTATTTCTGTCTTAAATTTATTCAATGTCCCAGCTTCCACAGCTCTCTGAGGCAGCGAATTCCACAGATCCACAACCCGAGAGAAGAAATTTCTCCTCATCTCAGTTTTAAATAGGCGGCTCCTTATTCTAAGATCATGCCCTCTAGTTCTAGTCTCCCCTATCAGTGGAAACATCCTCTCTGCATCCACCTTGTCAAGCCCCCTCATAATCTTATACTTTTCAATAAGATCACCTCTCATTCTTCTGAATTCTAATGAGTAGAGGCTCAACCTACTCAACCTTTCCTCATAAGTCAACCTCCTCATCTCCAGAATCAACCTTGTGAACCTTTTCTGAACTGTCCAAAGCAAGTATATCCTTTCGGAAATATGGAAACAAAAACTGCACGCAGTATTCCAGGTGTGGCCTCACCAATACCCTGTACAACTGTAGCAAGACTTCCCTGCTTTTATATTCCATCCCCTTTGCAATAAAGGCCAAGATTCCATTGGCCTTCCTGATCACTTGCTGTACCTGCATACTAACCTTTTGTGTTTCATGCACAAGTACTCCCAGGTCCCGCTGTACTGCAGCACTTTGCAATCTTTCCCCATTTAAATAATAACTTACTCTTTGATCTTTTTCTACCAAAGTGCATGACCTCACATTTTCCAACATTATACTCCACCTGCCAAATTCTTGCCCACTCACTTAGCCTGTCTATGTCCTTTTGCAGATTTTTTGTGTCCTTCTCACACATTACTTTTCCTCCCATCTTTGTATTGTCAGCCAACTTGGCTACGTTACACTCGGTCCCTTCTTCCAAGTTGTTAATATAGATTGTAAATAGTTGGGGTCCCAGCACTGATCCCTGCGGCACCCCACTGGTGACTGACTGCCAACCCGAGAATGAACATTTATCCCGATTCTCTGTTTTCTGTTCGTTAGCCAATCCTCTATCCATGCTAATATATTACCCCCTGTGAATTTTTATCTTGTGCAGTAACCTTTTATGTGGCATCTTGTCAAATGCCTTCTGGAAGTCCAAATACACCACATCCACTGGTCCCCCTTTATCCACCCTGTTCGAGGGAATTGTAGCAAGCAAGGATTCCCAGAAGTCCCACTAAGTAAAAAAAGTAAGTTTTCATTATCATAATTCAGTATAATATGTATAATATATATCATAATATACATTATAAATGTGTAAATATACATTATCATTTATATATATATAATCATTACATATTACTGTGGCTCTTTGGCCATGTACATTTGTAAATTCTGGTTCCTTGTCAGGCTCAGGTTGGCCACTCCTGCGCTATATAAATGCAAGTCTTTTTCGGGTTGGAGTACTCCAGAGGTACGCCTCCAACCACAAATTTCAGCTCAATGTTTTCATTTTTTCATCATCCACATATAAATGAAGACTTTTCTAATCAAATGGGTCATCACCAGATACTATCTTTTCAAAATAATTCATCTTCATTAAACTGAAACTAGATTCTCTCCCAATGGCAAGGATGAAAAATTGGAGGTAGAGTCTTCCCTAGGCTGTTGGAAATAAAACGTGTATTTATATAGTGACTTTTCACATTGAAATGTCTCAAAGCTCTTGACAGAATTCATTATTTTTGAGTGCACTATTACAACAGCAAATGCAGTCAATATGTATCAGCAATGACTCAACACCTATCAGCCAAATGACTGGATAATCTATTAAGTGGCAGTGGTTGATGGAGGAATGTTAGCCAGGATATCAGGAGAACTTCCTGTTTTTTGAACTCTGTTATGGGACCTTTGTGACATTCACCTGGAGCATCAGATGGGACCTCGGTTTAGAGTCTCATGTGAGTCTGCATCGCTTACCAATTGGTTCAGAGTTGCAGGGAACGAGCCATTGGCTGGCCTGTCCTGGGGCATAATACGGAACAAGCTCAAGGGGTTGAAGTAGGCCATTCAACCCCTTGAGCTTGTTCCGCCATTCAATTAGATCATGGCTGGTGTAAAGGTCAACTCTATTTACCTGCCTTTGTTCCATATTCCTTGATACCCTTACCTAACAAAATCTTTCGGTCTCAGTTAATTTAAGAACATAAGAAATAGGAGCAGGAGTAGGCCATTTTGCCCTTCAAGCCTGCTCCACTATTCAACAAGATCATGGCTGATCGTCTCCCTCAACTCCACCTTCCCGCCATATCCCTTAGTTCCCAAAGATTTATAAGAACATATTTACTCAACATCCACAGCCTTTTGGGGGAAAGGAGCTCCAGATTTCAACTCCTGTTCCGATAAAAAAATGCTTCCTGATTTCACTCCGAAATGGCTTAGCTCTAATTTCAAGATTGTGTCCCCTTGTTCGGGATTCCCCCAGCAAAGCAGAAAGTTTCCCTCTAACTACCTTATTGAATGCCTTTACCATTTTAAACACCTCAAACGCTTCCAATCTGGCCTCATAATTTAACGGTCTAAACCCTGGTACAATTCTGGTGAATCTGCACAGTAGCCCCTCCAAAGCCAATATACCCTTCCTGAGGTGCAATGGCCAAAACTGAATAGAGCACTTCAGATGAGGTTTGACCAAGTCTCTCTACAACGGAACCATAACTTCCCTTTGTATTGCCAACAAGTGATGATCTGGGAGAGGTAAGGTAAGGGGGTACATAAGAACATAAGAAATAGAAGCAGGAGTAGGCCATACAGCCCCCCGAGCCTGCTCCTCCACTCAACACAATCATGGCTGATCTGGTCATGGACTCAGGTCCACCTCCCTGCCCGCTCTCCCTTAGTAGTTAAGAAACTGTCTATTTCTGTCTTAAATTTATTCAATGTCCCGGCTTCCACGGCTCTCTGAGGCAGCGAATTCCACAGATTTACAACCCTCTGAGAGAAGAAATTCCTCCTCATCTCAGTTTTAAATGGGCGGCCCCTTATTCTAAGATTATGCCCCCTAGTTCTAGTCTCCCCTATCAGTGGAAACATCCTCTCGGCATCCACCTTGTCAAGCCCCCTCATAAACTTATATGTTTTGATAAGATTACCTCTCATTCTTCTGAATTCCAATGAGTAGAGGTCCAATCTCCTCAACCTTTCCTCATAAGTCAACCCTCTCTTCTCTGGAATCAAGCTAGTGAACCTTCTCTGAACTGCCTCCAAAGCAAGTATATAATTTTGTAAATATGGAAACCAAAACTGCACACAGTATTCCAGGTGTGGCCTCACCAATAACCTGTATAACTGCAGCAAGACTTCCCTGCTTTTATACTCCATCCCCTTTGCAGTAAAGGCCAAGATTCCATTGGCCTTCCTGATCATTTGCTGTACCTGCATACTAACTTTTTGTGTTTCATGCACAAGTACCCCCAGATCCCGCTGTACTGCAGCATTTTGCAACTTTTCTCCATTTAAATAATCACTTGCTCTTTGATTTTGTCTGCCAAAGTGCATGACCTCACACTTTCCAACATTATACTGCATCTGCCAAATTTTTGCCCACTCACTTAGCTTGTCTATGTCCTTTGGCAGATTTTTTGTGTCCTCCTCACACACTACTTTTCTTTGTATCGTCAGCCAACTTGGCTACGTTACACTCAGATCCTTCTTCCAAGTCTTTAATACAGATTGTAAATAGTTGGGGTCCCAGCACTGATCCCTGCGGCATCCCACTGGTGACTGATTGCCAATCCGAGAATGAACCATTTATCCCGACTCTCTGTTTTCTGTTCGTTAGCCAATCCTCTATTCATGCTAATATGTTACCCCCAATCCCGTGAACTTTTATCTTGTGCAGTAACCTTTTATGTGGCACCTTGTCAAATGCCTTCTGGAAGTCCAAATACACATCCATTGGTTCCCCTTTATCCACCTTGTTCGTTACATCCTCAAAGAATTACAGCAAATTTGTCAAACATGACTTCCCCTTCATAAATCCACGCTGACTCTGCCTGATCGAATTATGCTTTTCCAAATGTCCTAGAAACATAGAAACATAGACAAATAGGTGCAGGAGCAGGCCATTCGGCCCTTCTAGCCTGCACTGCCATTCAATGAGTTAATGGCTGAACATGCAACTTCAGTACCCCCTTCCTGCTTTCTCGCCATACCCCTTGATCCCCATAGTAGTAAGGACTTCATCTAACTCTCTTTTGAATATATTTAGTGAATTGGCCTCAACAACTTTGTGGTAGAGAATTCCACAGGTTCACCACTCTCTGGGTGAAGAAGTTTCTCCTCATCTCGGTCCTAAATGGCTAGCCCTTATCCTTAGACTGTGACCCCTGGTTCTGGACTTCCCCAACATTGGGTACATTCTTCCTGCATCTAACCTGTCTAAACCCGTCAGAATTTTAAACGTTTCTATGAGGTCCCCTCTCATTCTTCTGAACTCCAGTGAATACAAGCCCAGTTGATCCCGCCTTTCTTGATAGGTCAGTCCCACCATCCCGGGAATGAGTCTGGTGAACCTTCGCTGCACTCCCTCAATAGCAAGAATGTCCTTCCTCAAGTTAGGAGACCAAAACTGTACACAATACTCCAGGTGTGGCCTCACCAAGGCCCTGTAGCAACACCTCCCTGCCCCTGTACTCAAATCCCCTCGCTATGAAGGCCAACATGCCATTTGCTTTCTTAACCGCCTGCTGTACCTGCATGCCAACCTTCAATGACTGATGTACCATGACACCCAGGTCTCGTTGCACCTCTCCTTTTCCTAATCTGTCAACCATTCAGATAATAGTCTGTCTCTCTGTTTTTACCACCAAAGTGGATAACCTCACATTTATCCACATTATACTTCATCTGCCATGCATTTGCCCACTCACCTAACCTATCCAAGTCACTCTGCAGCCTCATAGCATTCTCCTCGCAGCTCACACTGCCACCCAACTTAGTATCATCCGCAAATTTGGAGATACTACATTTAATCCCCTCGTCTAAATCATTAATGTACAGTGTAAACAGCTGAGGCCCCAGCACAGAACCTTGCGGTACCCCACTAGTCACTGCCTGCCATTCTAAAAAGTACCCATTTACTCCTACTCTTTGCTTCCTGTCTGACAACCAGTTCTCAATTCATGTCAGCACACTACCCCCAATCCCATGTGCTTTAACTTTGCACACTAATCTCTTGTGTGGGACCTTGTCGAAAGCCTTCTGAAAGTCCAAATATACCACATCAACTGGTTCTCCCTTTTCCACTCTAC